>NW_027140240.1:1063500-1418000 GCF_036365525.1 Heterodontus francisci
CATCGCTGAATCCCCCACTATCAACATCCTAGGGGCTACCATTGACCAGAAAATGAATTGGAGTAGCCATATAAATAACGTGGCTACAAGAGCAGGTCAGAGGCTAGGAATCCTGAGGCGAGGAACTCACCTCCTGACTCCACAAAGCCTGTCCATAATTTACAAGGCGCATGTCAGGAGTGTGATGGAATATTCTTCACTTGCCTTGATGTATGTAGCTCCAACAGCACTCAAGAAGCTCGACACCATCCAGGAAAAAGCAGCGTACTTGATTGGCACCCCATCTACACACATTCACTCCCTCCACCACCGACGCACAGTGGCAGCAGTGTGTACCATCCACAAGATGCACCACAACAACTCACCAAGGCTCCTTCGACAGCAACTTCCAACCCACGACCTCTACCAACTAGAAGGACAAGGGCAGCAAATACATGGGAACACCACCACCTGCAAGTTCCCCTCCAAGTCACACACCCTCCTGACTTGGAACTACTTGGCCGTTCCTTCACTGTCGCTGGGTCAAAATCCTGGAACTCCCTTCCTAACAGCACTGTGGGTGTACCTACCCCAAATGGACTGCAGCAGTTCAAGAAGGCAGCTCACCACCACCTTCTCAAGGGCAATTAGGGATGGGTAATAAATGCTGGACGAGCCAGCGACGTCCACATCCCATGAATGAATAAAATAAAATAGCCCTGAGCAAGAAGGGAGAGTTGTAAACACAGCTGCTCCTCCTTCAGCCAGAGCAGACGGTGCTGAGAACAGGAGTGTCGCCAAAAGCCTGTGTGTTTCCATTGTAATAAGGCCCATCACCTCTGAGCTGACTGCTGGACATTACAGTGAAAAGCTGGAGGATTAATCAGGATACACCAGACCAGTGCAGGAAAAGGGGCCCTGATGGAAAACACAGAATACCAGGCTGTGACTTTAACTGTGGCAGTAAGATCCAGTATGTCCACCACTCAGAGTGCTGGAAAATTTAACAAACTCCCTGAGAGATACCAGGATTTTGTATCCTACGGAAAAGTGACCCCATACCCCTCGAATAAGGCAAGTAAGTCCAAAGCCATACTTGGGATACAGGGGCCACCCATTCCCTCCTGCTGGGAAAATGCATGAACTTTGCCCTAGAGAGGGCATCGAACGCTCAGGTATTAATAAACAGTATCAGTGAAGTTAAATGCCCAGGACTCTATATTGGGTACACATGGAGTGCAGCTTTGTTTCAGGACTGGTAATCCTGGGGATTGTCCCTAGTTTACCTATGAATAGGGTGACCTGTGCCTGGGTAATGATCTGGTAAGGGTGAAAGTGGTAGCTTACCCAGTGGTTTTAGAGAGAATGAAATAGATCAGGCAGACAGAGCAGTTACAGGAGAAGACCACTGACATTTTTCCTGCCTTTGTGTTGTGATGGTCCATGGTCAAACAAGCTCCGTCAGAGGAGGCTGAACTAGCACTGCAGACTGATGACCCTCCTATCTAGTTATCTGAAACCTTCTTTGGGAAGTTAGAGGTCAAAAAGAATGTGTTAAATAGATCTTCCTTGGTCGAGGCTCAGCAAGCTGACCCAATGTTAAAAAAGTTAGCAAAGACTGTCTGAAGTTAAACAGAAGCAGAGGGAGTTCCAGAGTGTGACTATTTAAAGAATGAGGTGCTGATGAGGAAGTGGAGACCTCCTTAGAGACCTGTGAATGAAGAGTGGACAGTGGTTCATCAGATAGTGGTTCTGCCCAGGTACCATAAGGAAATACTGAGAATAACCCAGGAATTCCAATGGCTGGACATGACGGCATTAGAAAAACCCAAGCCTGCATAAGACAGCATTTTGACTGGCCACAACTCTACAAAGATGTGGTGGAGTTCTGTAAAACTGTTCACATGTGCCAGGTTGTGGGGAAGCCACAACTTGCAATAAAAAGTGCTCCCCTAATTCCCAAACCAGCTTTTGGGGAACCCTTCAACAGAATGCTGGTGGATTGTGTGGGACTCCTGCCGAAAGCAAAAGGAGTCAAGCAGTATCTTCTCACCATTATGGATGTGGAGAGGACATTCCACGGAGGAACTATCTCTGCCAAGGTAGTGGTGGAGGGGTTAAACCAACTCTTTACCCACATGAGCTGCCTGCTGAGATCCAGTTGGATCAGGGCATGAATTTCATTGTATTAGGGATGATGTCAATATAACAATTAAACACAATATTCTACCCTAAGCATTAAAGATGAGGTCTAACTTAACCATTATCTGGAATGTGTAAACTTAGTTTTCAGGATGATAGCTCGTAACAATTAACCAAAATATTGCCCCTGTGGATTAGGGATGACAAGTAACTTAAAAATTAAGTGGGATATTTTAGACACTGTTTTAGTTATCATGTCCAATTGAACAATTAACCAGAATATTATACATTGTGTATTAGTGATGACATCTAATTTAACAATTAACCAGAATATTATACATTGTGTATTAGTGATGACATCTAATTTAACAATTAACCAGAATATTATACATTGTGTATTAGTGATGATATCTAATTTAACAATTAAACGGAATATTATAACCTGTGTAACAGTGATGATAACTAATTTAACAATTAAACGGAATATTATAACCTGTGTATCAGTGAAGACATCATATTTAACAATTAACTGGAACGTTTAACACTCAAAATCAGCTATCATGTTCAATTTAACAATAAAACAATTATAGACTGTGTATTAGTGATGACATCTAATTTAACAATTAACCAGGATATTATACACTGTATATTAGTGATGACATCTAATTTAACAATTAACCAGGATATTATACACTGTATATTAGTGATGACATCTAATTTAACATTTAACCAAAATATTATCCCCGGTGTATCAGTGATGGCATCCAATTTAACAATTAAACCGGTGATATCCTGTGTATGTGATTTGCGGCTGCCTGCAAATGAATTTGGCCGCACCATCAGCCTCAAGAAAACGAACATCATGGGACAGGAGGTCAGAGATGCTCCATCCATCAATATTAGCGACCACGCTCTGGAAGTGGTTCAAGAGTTCACCTACCTCGGCTCAACTATCACCAGTAACCTGTCTCTCGATGCAGAAATCAACAGGCGCATGGGAAAGGCTTCCACTGCTATGTCCAGACTGGCCAAGAGAGTGTGGGAAAATGGCGCACTGACACGGAACACAAAAGTCCGAGTGTATCAGGCCTGTGTCCTCAGTACCTTGCTCTATGGTAGCGAGGCATGGACAACGTATGTTAGCCAAGAGCGACGTCTCAATTCACTCCATCTTCGCTGCCTCCGGAGAATCCTTGGCATCAGGAGGCAGGACCGTATCTCCAACACAGAAGTCCTTGAGGCGGCCAACATCCCCAGCTTATACACACTACTGAGCCAGCGGTGCTTGAGATGGCTTGGCCATGTGAGCCACATGGAAGATGGCAGGATCCCCAAAGACACATTGTACAGAGAGCTCGCCACTGGTATCAGACCCACCAGCCGTTCATGTCTCCGCTTTAAAGACATCTGCAAACGTGACATGAAGTCCTGTGACATTGATCACAAGTCGTGGGAGTCAGTTGCCAGCGTTCGCCAGAGCTGGCGGGCAGCCATAAAGACGGGTCTAAAATGTGGCGAGTCGAAGAGACTTAGTAGTTGGCAGGAAAAAAGACAGAGGCGCAAGGGGAGAGTCAGCTGTATAACAGCCCCAACAAACAAATTCTTCTGCACAATCTGTGAAAGAGCCTGTCAATCCAGAATTGGCCGTTGCAGCCACTCCAAGCGCCGAACCATTGGTCTCATGATCTGGAGAGACAAAGAAGAAGAAGAATCTAATGTAACAATTAACCAGTATATTATCCCCTGTGTATTAGTGATGATATCTAATTTAACAATTAACTGGAATATTATCACCTGTGTATTAGTGATGACATCTAATTTAACAATTAACTGGAATATTATCACCTGTGTATTAGTGATGATATCTAATTTAACAATTAACTGGAATATTATCACCTGTGTATTAGTGATGACATCTAATTTAACAATTAACTGGAATATTATCACCTGTGTATTAGTGATGATATCTAATTTAACAATTAACTGGAATATTATCACCTGTGTATTAGTGATGATATCTAATTTAACAATTAACTGGAATATTATCACCTGTGTATTAGTGATGACATCTAATTTAACAATTAACTGGAATATTATCACCTGTGTATTAGTGATGACATCTAATTTAACAATTAACTGGAATATTATCACCTGTGTATTAGTGATGATATCTAATTTAACAATTAACTGGAATATTATCACCTGTGTATTAGTGATGACATCTAATTTAACAATTAACTGGAATATTATCACCTGTGTATTAGTGATGATATCTAATTGAACAATTAACTGGAATATTATCCTCTGTGTATTAGTGATGATATCTAATTTAACAATTAACTGGAATATTATCACCTGTGTATTAGTGATGATATCTAATTTAACAATTAACTGGAATATTATCACCTGTGTATTAGTGATGATATCTAATTTAACAATTAACTGGAATATTATCACCTGTGTATTAGTGATGACATCTAATTTAACAATTAACTGGAATATTATCACCTGTGTATTAGTGATGATATCTAATTTAACAATTAACTGGAATATTATCCCCTGTGTATTAGTGATGATATCTAATTTAACAATTAACTGGAATATTATCACCTGTGTATTAGTGATGACATCTAATTTAACAATTAACTGGAATATTATCACCTGTGTATTAGTGATGATATCTAATTTAACAATTAACTGGAATATTATCACCTGTGTATTAGTGATGATATCTAATTTAACAATTAACTGGAATATTATCCTCTGTGTATTAGTGATGACATCTAATTTAACAATTAACTGGAATATTATTACCTGTGTATTAGTGATGACATCTAATTTAACAATTAACTGGAATATTATCACCTGTGTATTAGTGATGATATCTAATTTAACAATTAACTGGAATATTATCACCTGTTTATTAGTGATGATATCTAATTTAACAATTAACTGGAATATTATCACCTGTGTATTAGTGATGATATCTAATTTAACAATTAACTGGAATATTATCCCCTGTGTATTAGTGATGACATCTAATTTAACAATTAACTGGAATATTATCACCTGTGTATTAGTGATGATATCTAATTTAACAATTAAATAGAATATTATCACCTGTGTATTAGTGATGATATCTAATTTAACAATTAACTGGAATATTATCCCCTGTGTAGTAGTGATGATATCTAATTTAACAATTAACTGGAATATTATCACTTGTGTATTAGTGATGACATCTAATTTAACAATTAACTTCAATATTATCACCTGTGTATTAGTGATGATATCTAATTTAGCAACTAACTGGAATATTATCCCCTGTGTATTAGTGATGATATCTAATTTAACAATTAAATAGAATATTATCACCTGTGTATTAGTGATGATATCTAATTTAACAATTAACTGGAATATTATCCCCTGTGTATTAGTGATGACATCTAATTTAACAATTAACTGGAATATTATCACCTGTGTATTAGTGATGACATCTAATTTAACAATTAACCAGTATATTATTCCCTGTGTATTAGAGATGATATCTAATTTAACAATTAACTGGAAAATTATCACCTGTGTAATAGTGATGATATCTAATTTAACAATTAACTGGAATATTATCACCTGTGTATTAGTGATGATATCTAATTTAACAATTAACTGGAATATTATCACCTGTGTATTAGTGATGACATCTAATTTAACAATTAACTGGAATATTATCACCTGTGTATTAGTGATGACATCTAATTTAACAATTAACTGGAATATTATCCCCTGTGTATTAGTGATGATATCTAATTTAACAATTAACTGGAATATTATCACCTGTGTATTAGTGATGATATCTAATTTAACAATTAACTGGAATATTATCACCTGTGTATTAGTGATGACATCTAATTTAACAATTAACTGGAATATTATCACCTGTGTATTAGTGATGATATCTAATTTAACAATTAACTGGAATATTATCCCCTGTGTATTAGTGATGACATCTAATGTAACAATTAACTGGAATATTATCACCTGTGTATTAGTGATGATATCTAATTTAACAATTAAATAGAATATTATCACCTGTGTATTAGTGATGATATCTAATTTAACAATTAACTGGAATATTATCCCCTGTGTATTAGTGATGATATCTAATTTAACAATTAACTGGAATATTATCACCTGTGTATTAGTGATGACATCTAATTTAACAATTAACTGGAATATTATCACCTGTGTATTAGTGATGATATCTAATTGAACAATTAACTGGAATATTATCCCCTGTGTATTAGTGATGATATCTAATTTAACAATTAAATAGAATATTATCACCTGTGTATTAGTGATGATATCTAATTTAACAATTAACTGGAATATTATCCCCTGTGTATTAGTTTTGACATCTAATTTAACAATTAACTGGAATATTATCACCTGTGTATTAGTGATGACATCTAATTTAACAATTAACCAGTATATTATCCCCTGTGTATTAGTGATGATATCTAATTTAACAATTAACTGGAATATTATCACCTGTGTATTAGTGATGATATCTAATTTAACAATTAACTGGAATATTATCACCTGTGTATTAGTGATGATATCTAATTTAACAATTAACTGGAATATTATCACCTGTGTATTAGTGATGACATCTAATTTAACAATTAACTGGAATATTATCACCTGTGTATTAGTGATGACATCTAATTTAACAATTAACTGGAATATTATCCCCTGTGTATTAGTGATGATATCTAATTTAACAATTAACTGGAATATTATCACCTGTGTATTGGTGATGATATCTAATTTAACAATTAACTGGAATATTATCACCTGTGTATTAGTGATGACATCTAATTTAACAATTAACTGGAATATTATCACCTGTGTATTAGTGATGATATCTAATATAACAATTAACTGGAATATTATCACCTGTGTATTAGTGATGACATCTAATTTAACAATTAACTGGAATATTATCACCTGTGTATTAGTGATGACATCTAATTTAACAATTAACTGGAATATTATCCCCTGTGTATTAGTGATGATATCTAATTAAACAATTAACTGGAATATTATCACCTGTGTATTACTGATGATATCTAATTTAACAATTAACTGGAATATTATCACCTGTGTATTAGTGATGACATCTAATTTAACAATTAACTGGAATATTATCACCTGTGTATTAGTGATGACATCTAATTTAACAATTAACTGGAATATTATCCCCTGTGTATTAGTGATGATATCTAATTTAACAATTAACTGGAATATTATCACCTGTGTATTAGTGATAGCATCTAATTTAACAATTAACTGGAATATTATCACCTGTGTATTAGTGATGACATCTAATTTAACAATTAACTGGAATATTATCACCTGTGTATTAGTGATGACAACTAATTTAACAATTAACTGGAATATTATCACCTGTGTATTAGTGATGATATCTAATTTAACAATTAACTGGAATATTATCACCTGTGTATTAGTGATGACATCTAATTTAACAATTAACTGGAATATTATCCCCTGTGTATTAGTGATGACATCTAATTTAACAATTAACTGGAATATTATCACCTGTGTATTAGTGATGACATCCAATTTAACCATTAACTGGAATATTATCCCCTGTGTATTTGTGATCACATCTAATTTAATCATTAACTGGAATATTATCACCTGTGTATTCGTGATGACATCTAATTTAACAATTAACTGGAATATTATCACCTGTGTATTACTGATGATATCTAATTTAACAATTAACTGGAATATTATCACCTGTGTATTAGTGATGACATCTAATTTAACAATTAACTGGAATATTATCCCCTGTGTATTAGTGATGACATCTAATTTAACAATTAACTGGAATATTATCACCTGTGTATTAGTGATGATATCTAATTTAACAATTAACTGGAATATTATCACCTGTGTATTAGTGATGATATCTAATTTAACAATTAACTGGAATATTATCCCCTGTGTATTAGTGATGACATCTAATTTAACAATTAACTGGAATATTATCACCTGTGTATTAGTGATGAAATCTAATTTAACAATTAACTGGAATATTATCACCTGTGTATTAGTGATGACATCTAATTTAACAATTAACTGGAATATTATCACCTGTGTATTAGTGATGACATCTAATTTAACAATTAACTGGAATATTATCACCTGTGTATTAGTGATGACATCTAATTTAACAATTAACTGGAATATTATCACCTGTGTAATAGTGATGACATCTAATTTAACAATTAACTGGAATATTATCACCTGTGTATTAGTGATGACATCTAATTTAACAATTAACTGGAATATTATCACCTGTGTATTAGTGATGATATCTAATTTAACAATTAACTGGAATATTATCACCTGTGTATTAGTTATGATATCTAATTTAACAATTAACTGGAATATTATCACCTGTGTATTAGTGATGATATCTAATTTAACAATTAACTGGAATATTACCACCTGTGTATTAGTGATGATATCTAATTTAACAATTAACTGGAATATTATCACCTGTGTATTAGTGATGATATCTAATTTAACAATTAACTGGAATATTATCACCTGTGTATTAGTGATGATATCTAATTTAACAATTAACTGGAATATTATCACCGGTGCATTAGTGATGATATCTAATTTAACAATTAACTGGAATATTATCACCTGTGTATTAGTGATGATATCTAATTTAACAATTAACTGGAATATTATCACCTGTGTATTAGTGATGACATCTAATTTAACAATTAACTGGAATATTATCCCCTGTGTATTAGTGATGATATCTAATTTAACAATTAACTGGAATATTATCACCTGTGTATTAGTGATGATATCTAATTTAACAATTAACTGGAATATTATCACCTGTGTATTAGTGATGACATCTAATTTAACAATTAACTGGAATATTATCCCCTGTGTATTAGTGATGACATCTAATTTAACAATTAACTGGAATATTATCCCCTGTGTATTAGTGATGATATCTAATTGAACAATTAACTGGAATATTATCCCCTGTGTATTAGTGATGATATCTAATTTAACAATTAACTGGAATATTATCACCTGTGTATTAGTGATGATATCTAATTTAACAATTAACTGGAATATTATCCCCTGTGTATTAGTGATGATATCTAATTTATCAATTAACTGGAATATTATCACCTGTGTATTAGTAATGATATCTAATTTAACAATTAACTGGAATATTATCACCTGTGTATTAGTGATGATATCTAATTTAACAATTAACTGGAATATTATCACCTGTGTATTAGTGATGACATCTAATTTAACAATTAACTGGAATATTATCACCTGTGTATTAGTGATGATATCTAATTTAACAATTAACTGGAATATTATCACCTGTGTATTAGTGATGACATCTAATTTAACAATTAACTGGAATATTATCACCTGTGTATTAGTGATGACATCTAATTTAACAATTAACTGGAATATTATCACCTGTGTATTAGTGATGACATCTAATTTAACAATTAACTGGAATATTATCACCTGTGTATTATTGATGACATCTAATTTAACAATTAACTGGAATATTATCAACTGTGTAATAGTGATGACATCTAATTTAACAATTAACTGGAATATTATCACCTGTGTATTAGTGATGACATCTAATTTAACAATTAACTGGAATATTATCACCTGTGTATTAGTGATGATATCTAATTTAACAATTAACTGGAATATTATCACCTGTGTATTAGTTATGATATCTAATTTAACAATTAACTGGAATATTATCACCTGTGTATTAGTGATGATATCTAATTTAACAATTAACTGGAATATTATCACCTGTGTATTAGTGATGATATCTAATTTAACAATTAACTGGAATATTATCACCTGTGTATTAGTGATGATATCTAATTTAACAATTAACTGGAATATTATCACCTGTGTATTAGTGATGATATCTAATTTAACAATTAACTGGAATATTATCACCGGTGTATTAGTGATGATATCTAATTTAACAATTAACTGGAATATTATCATCTGTGTATTAGTGATGATATCTAATTTAACAATTAACTGGAATATTATCACCTGTGTATTAGTGATGACATCTAATTTAACAATTAACTGGAATATTATCCCCTGTGTATTAGTGATGATATCTAATTTAACAATTAACTGGAATATTATCACCTGTGTATTAGTAATGATATCTAATTTAACAATTAACTGGAATATTATCACCTGTGTATTAGTGATGATATCTAATTTAACAATTAACTGGAATATTATCCCCTGTGTATTAGTGATGATATCTAATTTAACAATTAACTGGAATATTATCACCTGTGTATTAGTGATGACATCTAATTTAACAATTAACTGGAATATTATCCCCTGTGTATTAGTGATGACATCTAATTTAACAATTAACTGGAATATTATCACCTGTGTATTAGTGATGATATCTAATTTAACAATTAACTGGAATATTATCACCTGTGTATTAGTGATGATATCTAATTTAACAATTAACTGGAATATTATCCCCTGTGTATTAGTGATGACATCTAATTTAACAATTAACTGGAATATTATCACCTGTGTATTAGTGATGAAATCTAATTTAACAATTAACTGGAATATTATCACCTGTGTATTAGTGATGACATCTAATTTAACAATTAACTGGAATATTATCACCTGTGTATTAGTGATGACATCTAATTTAACAATTAACTGGAATATTATCACCTGTGTATTAGTGATGACATCTAATTTAACAATTAACTGGAATATTATCACCTGTGTAATAGTGATGACATCTAATTTAACAATTAACTGGAATATTATCACCTGTGTATTAGTGATGACATCTAATTTAACAATTAACTGGAATATTATCACCTGTGTATTAGTGATGATATCTAATTTAACAATTAACTGGAATATTATCACCTGTGTATTAGTTATGATATCTAATTTAACAATTAACTGGAATATTATCACCTGTGTATTAGTGATGATATCTAATTTAACAATTAACTGGAATATTACCACCTGTGTATTAGTGATGATATCTAATTTAACAATTAACTGGAATATTATCACCTGTGTATTAGTGATGATATCTAATTTAACAATTAACTGGAATATTATCACCTGTGTATTAGTGATGATATCTAATTTAACAATTAACTGGAATATTATCACCGGTGCATTAGTGATGATATCTAATTTAACAATTAACTGGAATATTATCACCTGTGTATTAGTGATGATATCTAATTTAACAATTAACTGGAATATTATCACCTGTGTATTAGTGATGACATCTAATTTAACAATTAACTGGAATATTATCCCCTGTGTATTAGTGATGATATCTAATTTAACAATTAACTGGAATATTATCACCTGTGTATTAGTGATGATATCTAATTTAACAATTAACTGGAATATTATCACCTGTGTATTAGTGATGACATCTAATTTAACAATTAACTGGAATATTATCCCCTGTGTATTAGTGATGACATCTAATTTAACAATTAACTGGAATATTATCCCCTGTGTATTAGTGATGATATCTAATTGAACAATTAACTGGAATATTATCCCCTGTGTATTAGTGATGATATCTAATTTAACAATTAACTGGAATATTATCACCTGTGTATTAGTGATGATATCTAATTTAACAATTAACTGGAATATTATCCCCTGTGTATTAGTGATGATATCTAATTTAACAATTAACTGGAATATTATCACCTGTGTATTAGTAATGATATCTAATTTAACAATTAACTGGAATATTATCACCTGTGTATTAGTGATGATATCTAATTTAACAATTAACTGGAATATTATCACCTGTGTATTAGTGATGACATCTAATTTAACAATTAACTGGAATATTATCACCTGTGTATTAGTGATGATATCTAATTTAACAATTAACTGGAATATTATCACCTGTGTATTAGTGATGACATCTAATTTAACAATTAACTGGAATATTATCACCTGTGTATTAGTGATGACATCTAATTTAACAATTAACTGGAATATTATCACCTGTGTATTAGTGATGACATCTAATTTAACAATTAACTGGAATATTATCACCTGTGTATTATTGATGACATCTAATTTAACAATTAACTGGAATATTATCAACTGTGTAATAGTGATGACATCTAATTTAACAATTAACTGGAATATTATCACCTGTGTATTAGTGATGACATCTAATTTAACAATTAACTGGAATATTATCACCTGTGTATTAGTGATGATATCTAATTTAACAATTAACTGGAATATTATCACCTGTGTATTAGTTATGATATCTAATTTAACAATTAACTGGAATATTATCACCTGTGTATTAGTGATGATATCTAATTTAACAATTAACTGGAATATTATCACCTGTGTATTAGTGATGATATCTAATTTAACAATTAACTGGAATATTATCACCTGTGTATTAGTGATGATATCTAATTTAACAATTAACTGGAATATTATCACCTGTGTATTAGTGATGATATCTAATTTAACAATTAACTGGAATATTATCACCTGTGTATTAGTGATGATATCTAATTTAACAATTAACTGGAATATTATCATCTGTGTATTAGTGATGATATCTAATTTAACAATTAACTGGAATATTATCACCTGTGTATTAGTGATGACATCTAATTTAACAATTAACTGGAATATTATCCCCTGTGTATTAGTGATGATATCTAATTTAACAATTAACTGGAATATTATCACCTGTGTATTAGTAATGATATCTAATTTAACAATTAACTGGAATATTATCACCTGTGTATTAGTGATGATATCTAATTTAACAATTAACTGGAATATTATCCCCTGTGTATTAGTGATGATATCTAATTTAACAATTAACTGGAATATTATCACCTGTGTATTAGTGATGACATCTAATTTAACAATTAACTGGAATATTATCCCCTGTGTATTAGTGATGACATCTAATTTAACAATTAACTGGAATATTATCCCCTGTGTATTAGTGATGATATCTAATTTAACAATTAACTGGAATATTATCCCCTGTGTATTAGTGATGATATCTAATTTAACAATTAACTGGAATATTATCACCTGTGTATTAGTGATGATATCTAATTTAACAATTAACTGGAATATTATCCCCTGTGTATTAGTGATGATATCTAATTTAACAATTAACTGGAATATTATTACCTGTGTATTAGTGATGATATCTAATTTAACAATTAACTGGAATATTATCACCTGTGTATTAGTGATGATATCTAATTTAACAATTAACTGGAATATTATCACCTGTGTATTAGTGATGACATCTAATTTAACAATTAACTGGAATATTATCACCTGTTTATTAGTGATGATATCTAATTTAACAATTAACTGGAATATTATCACCTGTGTATTAGTGATGACATCTAATTTAACAATTAACTGGAATATTATCACCTGTGTATTAGTGATGACATCTAATTTAACAATTAACTGGAATATTATCACCTGTGTATTAGTGATGACATCTAATTTAACAATTAACTGGAATATTATCACATGTGTAATAGTGATGACATCTAATTTAACAATTAACTGGAATATTATCACCTGTGTATTAGTAATGACATCTAATTTAACAATTAACTGGAATATTATCACCTGTGTATTAGTGATGATATATAATTTAACAATTAACTGGAATATTATCACCTGTGTATTAGTTATGATATCTAATTTAACAATTAACTGGAATATTATCACCTGTGTATTAGTGATGATATCTAATTTAACAATTAACTGGAATATTATCACCTGTGTATTAGTGATGATATCTAATTTAACAATTAACTGGAATATTATCACCTGTGTATTAGTGATGATATCTAATTTAACAATTAACTGGAATATTATCACCTGTGTATTAGTGATGATATCTAATTTAACAATTAACTGGAATATTATCACCGGTGTATTAGTGATGATATCTAATTTAACAATTAACTGGAATATTATCACCTGTGTATTAGTGATGATATCTAATTTAACAATTAACTGGAATATTATCACCTGTGTATTAGTGATGACATCTAATTTAACAATTAACTGGAATATTATCCCCTGTGTATTAGTGATGATATCTAATTTAACAATTAACTGGAATATTATCACCTGTGTATTAGTGATGATATCTAATTTAACAATTAACTGGAATATTATCACCTGTGTATTAGTGATGATATCTAATTTAACAATTAACTGGAATATTATCCCCTGTGTATTAGTGATGATATCTAATTTAACAATTAACTGGAATATTATCACCTGTGTATTAGTGATGACATCTAATTTAACCATTAACTGGAATATTATCCCCTGTGTATTAGTGATGACATCTAATTTAACCATTAACTGGAATATTATCACCTGTGTATTCGTGATGACATCTAATTTAACAATTAACTGGAATATTATCACCTGTGTATTAGTGATGATATCTAATTTAACAATTAACTGGAATATTATCTCCTGTGTATTAGTGATGACATCTAATTTAACAATTAACTGGAATATTATCGCCTGTGTATTAGTGATGATATCTAATTTAACAATTAACTGGAATATTATCACCTGTGTATTAGTGATGACATCTAATTTAACAATTAACTGGAATATTATCACCTGTGTATTAGTGATGACATCTAATTTAACAATTAACTGGAATATTATCCCCTGTGTATTAGTGATGATATCTAATTTAACAATTAACTGGAATATCATCACCTGTGTATTAGTGATGATATCTAATTTAACAATTAACTGGAATATTATCACCTGTGTATTAGTGATGATATCTAATTTAACAATTAACTGGAATATTATCACCTGTGTATTAGTGATGACATCTAATTTAACAATTAACTGGAATATTATCCCCTGTGTATTAGTGATGATATCTAATTTAACAATTAACTGGAATATTATCACCTGTGTATTAGTGATGACATCTAATTTAACAATTAACTGGAATATTATCACCTGTGTATTAGTGATGATATCTAATTTAACAATTAACTGGAATATTATCACCTGTGTATTAGTGATGATATCTAATTTAACAATTAACTGGAATATTATCCCCTGTGTATTAGTGATGACATCTAATTTAACAATTAACTGGAATATTATCACCTGTGTATTAGTGATGACATCTAATTTAACAATTAACTGGAATATTATCACCTGTGTATTAGTGATGACATCTAATTTAACAATTAACTGGAATATTATCCCCTGTGTATTAGTGATGATATCTAATTTAACAATTAACTGGAATATTATCACCTGTGTATTAGTGATGACATCTAATTTAACCATTAACTGGAATATTATCCCCTGTGTATTAGTGATGACATCTAATTTAACCATTAACTGGAATATTATCACCTGTGTATTCGTGATGACATCTAATTTAACAATTAACTGGAATATTATCACCTGTGTATTAGTGATGATATCTAATTTAACAATTAACTGGAATATTATCACCTGTGTATTAGTGATGACATCTAATTTAACAATTAACTGGAATATTATCACCTGTGTATTAGTGATGATATCTAATTTAACAATTAACTGGAATATTATCCCCTGTGTATTAGTGATGATATCTAATTTAACAATTAACTGGAATATTATCACCTGTGTATTAGTGATGACATCTAGTTTAACCATTAACTGGAGTATTATCCCCTGTGTATTAGTGATGACATCTAATTTAACCATTAACTGGAATATTATCACCTGTGTATTCGTGATGACATCTAATTTAACAATTAACTGGAATATTATCACCTGTGTATTAGTGATGATATCTAATTTAACAATTAACTGGAATATTATCACCTGTGTATTAGTGATGACATCTAATTTAACAATTAACTGGAATATTATCACCTGTGTATTAGTGATGATATCTAATTTAACAATTAACTGGAATATTATCACCTGTGTATTAGTGATGACATCTAATTTAACAATTAACTGGAATATTATCACCTGTGTATTAGTGATGACATCTAATTTAACAATTAACTGGAATATTATCCCCTGTGTATTAGTGATGATATCTAATTTAACAATTAACTGGAATATCATCACCTGTGTATTAGTGATGATATCTAATTGAACAATTAACTGGAATATTATCACCTGTGTATTAGTGATGATATCTAATTTAACAATTAACTGGAATATTATCACCTGTGTATTAGTGATGACATCTAATTTAACAATTAACTGGAATATTATCACCTGTGTATTAGTGATGATATCTAATTTAACAATTAACTGGAATATTATCACCTGTGTATTAGTGATGACATCTAATTTAACAATTAACTGGAATATTATCACCTGTGTATTAGTGATGACATCTAATTTAACAATTAACTGGAATATTATCACCTGTGTATTAGTGATGATATCTAATTTAACAATTAACTGGAATCTTATCACCTGTGTATTAGTGATGACATCTAATTTAACAATTAACTGGAATATTATCCCCTGTGTATTAGTGATGATATCTAATTTAACAATTAACTGGAATATTATCACCTGTGTATTAGTGATGACATCTAATTTAACAATTAACTGGATTATTATCACCTGTGTATTAGTGATGACATCTAATTTAACAAGTAACTGGAATATTATCACCTGTGTATTAGTGATGATATCTAATTTAACAATTAACTGGAATATTATCACCTGTGTATTAGTGATGATATCTAATTTAACAATTAACTGGAATATTATCCCCTGTGTATTAGTGATGACATCTAATTTAACAATTAACTGGAATATTATCACCTGTGTATTAGTGATGACATCTAATTTAACAATTAACTGGAATATTATCACCTGTGTATTAGTGATGACATCTAATTTAACAATTAACTGGAATATTATCCCCTGTGTATTAGTGATGATATCTAATTTAACAATTAACTGGAATATTATCACCTGTGTATTAGTGATGACATCTAATTTAACCATTAACTGGAATATTATCCCCTGTGTATTAGTGATGACATCTAATTTAACCATTAACTGGAATATTATCACCTGTGTATTCGTGATGACATCTAATTTAACAATTAACTGGAATATTATCACCTGTGTATTAGTGATGATATCTAATTTAACAATTAACTGGAATATTATCACCTGTGTATTAGTGATGACATCTAATTTAACAATTAACTGGAATATTATCACCTGTGTATTAGTGATGATATCTAATTTAACAATTAACTGGAATATTATCACCTGTGTATTAGTTATGATATCTAATTTAACAATTAACTGGAATATTATCACCTGTGTATTAGTGATGATATCTAATTTAACAATTAACTGGAATATTATCACCTGTGTATTAGTGATGATATCTAATTTAACAATTAACTGGAATATTATCACCTGTGTATTAGTGATGATATCTAATTTAACAATTAACTGGAATATTATCACCTGTGTATTAGTGATGATATCTAATTTAACAATTAACTGGAATATTATCACCTGTGTATTAGTGATGATATCTAATTTAACAATTAACTGGAATATTATCACCTGTGTATTGGTGATGATATCTAATTTAACAATTAACTGGAATATTATCACCTGTGTATTAGTGATGATATCTAATTTAACAATTAACTGGAATATTATCACCTGTGTATTAGTGATGACATCTAATTTAACAATTAACTGGAATATTATCCCCTGTGTATTAGTGATGATATCTAATTTAACAATTAACTGGAATATTATCACCTGTGTATTAGTGATGATATCTAATTTAACAATTAACTGGAATATTATCACCAGTGTATTAGTGATGATATCTAATTTAACAATTAACTGGAATATTATCCCCTGTGTATTAGTGATGATATCTAATTTAACAATTAACTGGAATATTATCACCTGTGTATTAGTGATGACATCTAGTTTAACCATTAACTGGAATATTATCCCCTGTGTATTAGTGATGACATCTAATTTAACCATTAACTGGAATATTATCACCTGTGTATTCGTGATGACATCTAATTTAACAATTAACTGGAATATTATCACCTGTGTATTCGTGATGATATCTAATTTAACAATTAACTGGAATATTATCACCTGTGTATTAGTGATGACATCTAATTTAACAATTAACTGGAATATTATCACCTGTGTATTAGTGATGATATCTAATTTAACAATTAACTGGAATATTATCACCTGTGTATTAGTGATGACATCTAATTTAACAATTAACTGGAATATTATCACCTGTGTATTAGTGATGATATCTAATTTAACAATTAACAGGAATATTATCACCTGTGTATTAGTGATGACATCTAATTTAACAATTAACTGGAATATTATCACCTGTGTATTAGTGATGATATCTAATTTAACAATTAACTGGAATATTATCACCTGTGTATTAGTTATGATATCTAATTTAACAATTAACTGGAATATTATCACCTGTGTATTAGTGATGATATCTAATTTAACAATTAACTGGAATATTATCACCTGTGTATTAGTGATGATATCTAATTTAACAATTAACTGGAATATTATCACCTGTGTATTAGTGATGATATCTAATTTAACAATTAACTGGAATATTATCACCTGTGTATTAGTGATGATATCTAATTTAATAATTAACTGGAATAATATCACCTGTGTATTAGTGATGATATCTAATTTAACAATTAACTGGAATATTATCACCTGTGTATTGGTGATGATATCTAATTTAACAATTAACTGGAATATTATCACCTGTGTATTAGTGATGATATCTAATTTAACAATTAACTGGAATATTATCACCTGTGTATTAGTGATGACATCTAATTTAACAATTAACTGGAATATTATCCCCTGTGTATTAGTGATGATATCTAATTTAACAATTAACTGGAATATTATCACCTGTGTATTAGTGATGATATCTAATTTAACAATTAACTGGAATATTATCACCAGTGTATTAGTGATGATATCTAATTTAACAATTAACTGGAATATTATCCCCTGTGTATTAGTGATGATATCTAATTTAACAATTAACTGGAATATTATCACCTGTGTATTAGTGATGACATCTAGTTTAACCATTAACTGGAATATTATCCCCTGTGTATTAGTGATGACATCTAATTTAACCATTAACTGGAATATTATCACCTGTGTATTCGTGATGACATCTAATTTAACAATTAACTGGAATATTATCACCTGTGTATTCGTGATGATATCTAATTTAACAATTAACTGGAATATTATCACCTGTGTATTAGTGATGACATCTAATTTAACAATTAACTGGAATATTATCACCTGTGTATTAGTGATGATATCTAATTTAACAATTAACTGGAATATTATCACCTGTGTATTAGTGATGACATCTAATTTAACAATTAACTGGAATATTATCACCTGTGTATTAGTGATGACATCTAATTTAACAATTAACTGGAATATTATCCCCTGTGTATTAGTGATGATATTTAATTTAACAATTAACTGGAATATTATCACCTGTGTATTAGTGATGACATCTAATTTAACCATTAACTGGAATATTATCCCCTGTGTATTAGTGATGACATCTAATTTAACCATTAAATGGAATATTATCACCTGTGTATTCGTGATGACATCTAATTTAACAATTAACTGGAATATTACCACCTGTGTATTAGTGATGATATCTAATTTAACAATTAACTGGAATATTATCACCTGTGTATTAGTGATGACATCTAATTTAACAATTAACTGTAATATTATCCCCTGTGTATTAGTGATGATATCTAATTTAACAATTAACTGGAATATTATCCCCTGTGTATTAGTGATGATATCTAATTTAACAATTAACTGGAATATTATCCCCTGTGTATTAGTGATGATATCTAATTCAACAATTAACTGGAATATTATCACCTGTGTATTAGTGATGATATCTAATTTAACAATTAACTGGAATATTATCCCCTGTGTATTAGTTATGATATCTAATTTAACAATTAACTGGAATATTATCACCTGTGTATTAGTGATGATATCTAATTTAACAATTAACTGGAATATTATCACCTGTGTATTAGTGATGATATCTAATTTAACAATTAACTGGAATATTATCACCTGTGTATTAGTGATGATATCTAATTTAACAATTAACTGGAATATTATCACCTGTGTATTAGTGATGATATCTAATTTAACAATTAACTGGAATATTATCACCTGTGTATTAGTGATGATATCTAATTTAACAATTAACTGGAATATTATCACCTGTGTATTAGTGATGACATCTAATTTAACAATTAACTGGAATATTATCCCCTGTGTATTAGTGATGATATCTAATTTAACAATTAACTGGAATATTATCACCTGTGTATTAGTGATGATATCTAATTTAACAATTAACTGGAATATTATCACCAGTGTATTAGTGATGATATCTAATTTAACAATTAACTGGAATATTATCCCCTGTGTATTAGTGATGATATCTAATTTAACAATTAACTGGAATATTATCACCTGTGTATTAGTGATGACATCTAGTTTAACCATTAACTGGAATATTATCCCCTGTGTATTAGTGATGACATCTAATTTAACCATTAACTGGAATATTATCACCTGTGTATTCGTGATGACATCTAATTTAACAATTAACTGGAATATTATCACCTGTGTATTCGTGATGATATCTAATTTAACAATTAACTGGAATATTATCACCTGTGTATTAGTGATGACATCTAATTTAACAATTAACTGGAATATTATCACCTGTGTATTAGTGATGATATCTAATTTAACAATTAACTGGAATATTATCACCTGTGTATTAGTGATGACATCTAATTTAACAATTAACTGGAATATTATCACCTGTGTATTAGTGATGACATCTAATTTAACAATTAACTGGAATATTATCCCCTGTGTATTAGTGATGATATTTAATTTAACAATTAACTGGAATATTATCACCTGTGTATTAGTGATGACATCTAATTTAACCATTAACTGGAATATTATCCCCTGTGTATTAGTGATGACATCTAATTTAACCATTAAATGGAATATTATCACCTGTGTATTCGTGATGACATCTAATTTAACAATTAACTGGAATATTACCACCTGTGTATTAGTGATGATATCTAATTTAACAATTAACTGGAATATTATCACCTGTGTATTAGTGATGACATCTAATTTAACAATTAACTGTAATATTATCCCCTGTGTATTAGTGATGATATCTAATTTAACAATTAACTGGAATATTATCCCCTGTGTATTAGTGATGATATCTAATTCAACAATTAACTGGAATATTATCACCTGTGTATTAGTGATGATATCTAATTTAACAATTAACTGGAATATTATCCCCTGTGTATTAGTGATGATATCTAATTTAACAATTAACTGGAATATTATCACCTGTGTATTAGTGATGATATCTAATTTAACAATTAACTGGAATATTATCACCTGTGTATTAGTGATGATATCTAATTTAACAATTAACTGGAATATTATCACCTGTGTATTAGTGATGACATCTAATTTAACAATTAACTGGAATATGATCACCTGTGTATTAGTGATGATATCTAATTTAACAATTAACTGGAATATTATCACCTGTGTATTAGTGATGACATCTAATTTAACAATTAACTGGAATATTATCACCTGTGTATTAGTGATGACATCTAATTTAACAATTAACTGGAATATTATCACCTGTGTATTAGTGATGACATCTAATTTAACAATTAACTGGAATATTATCACCTGTGTATTAGTGATGACATCTAATTTAACAATTAACTGGAATATTATCACCTGTGTATTAGTGATGACATCTAATTTAACAATTAACTGGAATATTATCACCTGTGTATTAGTGATGACATATAATTTAACAATTAACTGGAATATTATCACCTGTGTATTAGTGATGATATCTAATTTAACAATTAAATGGAATATTATCACCTGTGTATTAGTGATGAT
Source organism: Heterodontus francisci (assembly GCF_036365525.1). NCBI lineage: Eukaryota > Metazoa > Chordata > Chondrichthyes > Heterodontiformes > Heterodontidae > Heterodontus > Heterodontus francisci. Next base: position 1,085,896 of record NW_027140240.1, read on the forward strand.
ATCTAATTTCACAATTAACTGGAATATTATCACCTGTGTATTAGTGATGATATCTAATTTAACAATTAACTGGAATATTATCACCTGTGTATTAGTGATGATATCTAATTTAACAATTAACTGGAATATTATCACCTGTGTATTAGTGATGATATCTAATTTAACAATTAACTGGAATATTATCACCTGTGTATTAGTGATGATATCTAATTTAACAATTAACTGGAATATTATCACCTGTGTATTAGTGATGATATCTAATTTAACAATTAACTGGAATATTATCACCTGTGTATTAGTGATGATATCTAATTTAACAATTAACTGGAATATTATCCCCTGTGTATTAGTGATGATATCTAATTTAACAATTAACTGGAATATTATCACCTGTGTATTAGTGATGACATCTAATTTAACCATTAACTGGAATATTATCCCCTGTGTATTAGTGATGATATCTAATTTAACAATTAACTGGAATATTATCACCTGTGTATTAGTGATGATATCTAATTTAACCATTAACTGGAATATTATCACCTGTGTATTCGTGATGACATCTAATTTAGCAATTAACTGGAATATTATCACCTGTGTATTAGTGATGATATCTAATTTAACAATTAACTGGAATATTATCACCTGTGTATTAGTGATGACATCTAATGTAACAATTAACTGGAATATTATCACCTGTGTATTATTGATGATATCTAATTTAACAATTAACTGGAATATTATCACCTGTGTATTAGTGATGACATCTAATTTAACAATTAACTGGAATATTATCACTGTGTATTAGTGATGATATCTAATTTAACAATTAACTGGAATATTATCACCTGTGTATTAGTGATGACATCTAATTTAACAATTAACTGGAATATTATCACCTGTGTATTAGTGATGATATCTAATTTAACAATTAACTGGAATATCATCACCTGTGTATTAGTGATGATATCTAATTTAACCATTAACAGGAATATTATCACCTGTGTATTAGTGATGACATCTAATGTAACAATTAACTGGAATATTATCACCTGTGTATTAGTGATGATATCTAATTTAACAATTAATTGGAATATTATCACCTGTGTATTAGTGATGACATCTAATGTAACAATTAACTGGAATATTATCACCTGTGTATTATTGATGATATCTAATTTAACAATTAACTGGAATATTATCACCTGTGTATTAGTGATGACATCTAATTTAACAATTAACTGGAATATTATCACTGTGTATTAGTGATGATATCTAATTTAACAATTAACTGGAATATTATCACCTGTGTATTAGTGATGACATCTAATTTAACAATTAACTGGAATATTATCACCTGTGTATTAGTGATGATATCTAATTTAACAATTAACTGGAATATCATCACCTGTGTATTAGTGATGATATCTAATTTAACAATTTTCTGGAATATTATCCCCTGTGTATTAGTGATGATATCTAATTTAACAATTAACTGGAATATTATCACCTGTGTATTAGTGATGACATCTAATTTAACCATTAACTGGAATATTATCCCCTGTGTATTAGTGATGATATCTAATTTAACAATTAACTGGAATATTATCACCTGTGTATTAGTGATGATATCTAATTTAACCATTAACTGGAATATTATCACCTGTGTATTCGTGATGACATCTAATTTAGCAATTAACTGGAATATTATCACCTGTGTATTAGTGATGATATCTAATTTAACAATTAACTGGAATATTATCACCTGTGTATTAGTGATGACATCTAATGTAACAATTAACTGGAATATTATCACCTGTGTATTATTGATGATATCTAATTTAACAATTAACTGGAATATTATCACCTGTGTATTAGTGATGACATCTAATTTAACAATTAACTGGAATATTATCACTGTGTATTAGTGATGATATCTAATTTAACAATTAACTGGAATATTATCACCTGTGTATTAGTGATGACATCTAATTTAACAATTAACTGGAATATTATCACCTGTGTATTAGTGATGATATCTAATTTAACAATTAACTGGAATATCATCACCTGTGTATTAGTGATGATATCTAATTTAACTATTAACTGGAATATTATCACCTGTGTATTAGTGATGATATCTAATTTAACAATTAACTGGAATATTATCACCTGTGTATTAGTGATGATATCTAATTTAACAATTAACTGGAATATTATCACCTGTGTATTAGTGATGACATCTAATTTAACAATTAACTGGAATATTATCCCCTGTGTATTAGTGATGATATCTAATTTAACAATTAACTGGAATATTATCACCTGTGTATTAGTGATGACATCTAATTTAACAATTAACTGGAATATTATCACCTGTGTATTAGTGATGACCTCTAATTTAACAATTAACTGGAATATTATCACCTGTGTATTAGTGATGATATCTAATTTAACAATTAACTGGAATATTATCACCTGTGTATTAGTGATGATATCTAATTTAACAATTAACTGGAATATTATCCCCTGTGTATTAGTGATGACATCTAATTTAACAATTAACTGGAATATTATCCCCTGTGTATTAGTGATGACATCTAATTTAACAATTAACTGGAATATTATCACCTGTGCATTAGTGATGACATTTAATTTAACCATTAACTGGAATATTATCCCCTGTGTATTAGTGATGACATCTAATTTAACCATTAACTGGAATATTATCACCTGTGTATTCGTGATGACATCTAATTTAACAATTAACTGGAATATTATCACCTGTGTATTAGTGATGATATCTAATTTAACAATTAACTGGAATATTATCACCTGTGTATTAGTGATGACATCTAATTTAACAATTAACTGGAATATTATCCCCTGTGTATTAGTGATGACATCTAATTTAACAATTAACTGGAATATTATCCCCTGTGTATTAGTGATGATATCTAATTTAACAATTAACTGGAATATTATCCCCTGTGTATTAGTGATGATATCTAATTTAACAATTAACTGGAATATTATCACCTGTGTATTAGTGATGATATCTAATTTAACAATTAACTGGAATATTATCCCCTGTGTATTAGTGATGATATCTAATTTAACAATTAACTGGAATATTATCACCTGTGTATTAGTGATGATATCTAATATAACAATTAACTGGAATATTATCACCTGTGTATTAGTGATGATATCTAATTTAACAATTAACTGGAATATTATCACCTGTGTATTAGTGATGACATCTAATTTAACAATTAACTGGAATATTATCACCTGTGTATTAGTGATGATATCTAATTTAACAATTAACTGGAATATTATCACCTGTGTATTAGTGATGACATCTAATTTAACAATTAACTGGAATATTATCACCTGTGTATTAGCGATGACATCTAATTTAACAATTAACTGGAATATTATCACCTGTGTATTCGTGATGACATCTAATTTAACAATTAACTTGAATATTATCACCTGTGTATTAGTGATGACATCTAATTTAACAATTAACTGGAATATTATCACCTGTGTATTAGTGATGATATCTAATTTAACAATTAACTGGAATATTATCACCTGTGTATTAGTGATGATATCTAATTTAACAATTAACTGGAATATTATCACCTGTGTATTAGTGATGATATCTAATTTAACAATTAACTGGAATATTATCACCTGTGTATTAGTGATGATATCTAATTTAACAATTAACTGGAATATTATCACCTGTGTATTAGTGATGATATCTAATGTAACAATTAACTGGAATATTATCACCTGTGTATTAGTGATGATATCTAATTTAACAATTAACTGGAATATTATCACCTGTGTATTAGTGATGATATCTAATTTAACAATTAACTGGAATATTATCCCCTGTGTATTAGTGATGATATCTAATTTAACAATTAACTGGAATATTATCACCTGTGTATTCGTGATGATATCTAATTTAACAATTAACTGGAATATTATCACCTGTGTATTAGTGATGATATCTAATTTAACAATTAACTGGAATATTATCCCCTTTGTATTAGTGATGATATCTAATTTAACAATTAACTGGAATATTATCACCTGTGTATTAGTGATGACATCTAATTTAACCATTAACTGGAATATTATCCCCTGTGTATTAGTGATGACATCTAATTTAACCATTAACTGGAATATTATCACCTGTGTATTCGTGATGACATCTAATTTAACAATTAACTGGAATATTATCACCTGTGTATTAGTGATGACATCTAATTTAACAATTAACTGGAATATTATCACCTGTGTATTAGTGATGATATCTAATTTAACAATTAACTGGAATATTATCACCTGTGTATTAGTGATGACATCTAATTTAACAATTAACTGGAATATTATCCCCTGTGTATTAGTGATGATATCTAATTTAACAATTAACTGGAATATTATCACCTGTGTATTAGTGATGATATCTAATTTAACAATTAACTGGAATATTATCCCCTTTGTATTAGTGATGATATCTAATTTAACAATTAACTGGAATATTATCACCTGTGTATTAGTGATGACATCTAATTTAACAATTAACTGGAATATTATCACCTGTGTATTAGTGATGATATCTAATTTAACAATTAACTGGAATATTATCACCTGTGTATTAGTGATGACATCTAATTTAACAATTAACTGGAATATTATCACCTGTGTATTAGTGATGATATCTAATTTAACAATTAACTGGAATATTATCCCCTCTGTATTAGTGATGATATCTAATTTAACAATTAACTGGAATATTATCACCTGTGTATTAGTGATGATATCTAATTTAACAATTAACTGGAATATTATCCCCTGTGTATTAGTGATGACATCTAATTTAACTATTAACTGGAATATTATCACCTGTGTATTAGTGATGATATCTAATTTAACAATTAACTGGAATATTATCCCCTGTGTATTAGTGATGACATCTAATTTAACAATTAACTGGAATATTATCACCTGTGTATTAGTGATGATATCTAATTTAACAATTAACTGGAATATTATCCCCTGTGTATTAGTGATGATCCTGCCATCTTCCATGCGGCTCACATGGCCAAGCCATCTCAAGCGCCGCTGACTCAGTAGTGTGTATAAGCTGGGGGTGTTGGCCGCTTCAAGGACTTCTGTGTTGGAGATATAGTTTTGCCACCTGATGCCAAGTATTCTCCGAAGGCAGCGAAGATGGAATGAATTGAGACGTCGCTCTTGGCTGGCATACGTTGTCCAGGCCTCGCTGCCGTAGAGCAAGGTACTGAGGACACAGGCCTGATACACTCGGACTTTTGTGTTCCGTGTCAGTGCGCCATTTTCCCTCACTCTCTTGGCCAGTCTGGACATAGCAGTGGAAGCCTTACCCATGCGCTTGTTGATTTCTGCATCTAGAGACAGGTTACTGGTGATAGTTGAGCCTAGGTAGGTGAACTCTTGAACCACTTCCAGAGCGTGGTCGCCAATATTGATGGATGGAGCATTTCTGACATCCTGCCCCATGATGTTCGTTTTCTTGAGGCTGATGGTTAGGCCAAATTCATTGCAGGCAGACGCAAACCTGTCGATGAGACTCTGCAGGCATTCTTCAGTGTGAGATGTTAAAGCAGCATCGTCAGCAAAGAGGAGTTCTCTGATGAGGACTTTCCGTACTTTGGACTTCGCTCTTAGACGGGCAAGGTTGAACAACCTGCCCCCTGATCTTGTGTGGAGGAAAATTCCTTCTTCAGAGGATTTGAACGCATGTGAAAGCAGCAGGGAGAAGAAAATCCCAAAAAGTGTGGGTGCGAGAACACAGCCCTGTTTCACACCACTCAGGATAGGAAAGGGCTCTGATGAGGAGCCACCATGTTGAATTGTGCCTTTCATATTGTCATGGAATGAGGTGATGATACTTAGTAGCTTTGGTGGACATCCGATCTTTTCTAGTAGTCTGAAGAGACCACGTCTGCTGACGAGGTCAAAGGCTTTGGTGAGATCAATGAAAGCAATGTAGAGGGGCATCTGTTGTTCACGGCATTTCTCCTGTATCTGACGAAGGGAGAACAGCATGTCAATAGTCGATCTCTCTGCACGAAAGCCACACTGTGCCTCAGGGTAGACGTGCTCGGCCAGCTTCTGGAGCCTGTTCAGAGCGACTCGAGCAAAGACTTTCCCCACTATGCTGAGCAGGGAGATTCCACGGTAGTTGTTGCAGTCACCGCGGTCAGCTTTGTTTTTATAGAGGGTGATGATGTTGGCATCGCGCATGTCCTGGGGTGCTGCTCCCTCGTCCCAGCACAGGCATAGCAGTTCATGTAGTGCTGAGAGTATAGCAGGCTTGGCACTCTTGATTATTTCAGGGGTAATGCTGTCCTTCCCAGGGGCTTTTCCACTGGCTAGAGAATCAATGGCATCACTGAGTTCCGATTTGGTTGGCTGTTCGTCCAGCTCATCCATGACTGGTAGAGGCTGGGCTGCATTGAGGGCAGTCTCAGTGACAGCATTCTCCCTGGAGTACAGTTCTAGGTAGTGCTCAACCCAGCGGTCCATCTGTTTGCGTTGGTCAGTGATTATGTCCCCCGATTTAGATTTGAGGGGGGTGATCTTCTTGATGGTTGGCCCAAGAGCTCTCTTCATGCCATCATACATTCCTCTGATGTTTCTGGTGTCTGAGGCCAGCTGAATATGACTGCATAGGTGTTGCCAGTAGTCGTTTGCGCAACGCCTAGCTGTTCTTTGTGCAGTACTTCTGGCTGCTTTAAGTGCTGCTGATGTTAAATCGCTGGGGGCTTTCTTGTAGTTCAAAAGTGCAATGCGCTTAGCGGCTATGACAGGTTCCAGCTCTTCATTATGAGATTGAAACCAGTCTGCATTTCTCTTCGCACTTTTGCCGTAGGTGGTCAAAGCTGACTCATAGATGGCGTCTCTGATGTGGGCCCACTTGGTCTCAGCATCCCCTGTGGGAGTGTTTTGAAGGGCTGTTACAAGTGAATTTAGAAATTTTTGTAACAGCTGTGGGTGAGAAATTCTGCTCGTGTTGATGCGCGGGTGGCCCTTCTGCTTGGAATGATGCAACTTCTTTGGTCTGAGTCTAACCTTGCTGCACACCAGGGAGTGGTCGGTGTCGCAGTCCGCACTGTGGAAGCTGCGTGTGATTTGAACACTGTTTAAGGCGGCTCGCCTTGTGACAATGAGGTCTAGCTGGTGCCAACGACGTGATCTTGGGTGCCTCCATGAAACCTGGTGACAGGGTTTAGTGTGAAAGAACGAGTTGGTGATGCAGAGGTTATGATAGGTACACAACTCAAGCAGTCTCTGCCCGTTCTCATTCATCCTTCCAACGCCATAGCGCCCAAGGCAGGAGGGCCATGAGTCATGGTCGGCCCCAACCCTGGCATTAAAGTCCCCCAGCAGGAATAGGTGTTCGGTGTTGGGGATGCTGCTAATGATGTTATGGAGTTGTTCATAGAACTGGTCTTTAGCTTCAGGTGCGGAGCAGAGTGTTGGAGCATAGATGCTGAGTAGGTGTACTGGACCAGAGGTGGTGAGCAGTCGGATGGACAGTATGCGTTCCGAGCCATTTGAGGGAGGCTCTATCATGCTGAGCAAGGAGTTTCTGATGGCGAAGCCCACTCCATGCTGTCTTGGTTCTTCAGGATCCCTGCCCTGCCAGAAGAAGGTGTAGTCTTGCTCTGCTAGAGAGCCACTCGCGGGGAGGCGAGTCTCCTGAAGTGCTGCAATGTCCACATTGAATCTACTGAGCTCGTTGTTAATGATGGCGGTCTTCCGAGAATCGTTGATTTGTGTAAGGTCTTCCGATAGGCCAGGACACATAGTTCTGACGTTCCAGCTTGCAAAGCGAAGGGCTGGTACCTTCTTTACTTTTTTCATGTTGTTTGGTGCGGTGTATCAGTCCACCTTTCGGGCAATGACCCTGAGCTCCAAGCACCCATTGAAGCAGGCAGACTGTGGCGGGACAGAACCTTATTGACCGGGGGCTGCCCGGTTTGAGGCGGGCGGTAGCTGTCCAGTGAGGTGCAATGACCTCTCCCACCGACAAAGGCAACCCGTGGCGCCCAGTTTCTAAGCCAATTTATCTGGACTTATAACCCGTAACTGCTGCCTTCCGTGTTGTTTTAGTCGCTGTGAGGCAACTATGGAGTGACCACTCCATGGCGCATGCCTGGGCAAATTTATGGAGGTTGAGAGTTGCCCAGTCGTCAAAACCCCCCTCTCGGCCTTTCTGGTGGGGTCCAAAAGAGTGCAGGAAACGACGTTTGGCACCAGTATGGCTGCAGGAACTGCCGGAAACATGCCAAAGGTGACACATGACCGCCTACGGGGTTCCGCTCCGGATTTTCTGTTAGGGTTTACTCCCTTAGCCTTGGTCTCTCCCGAGACGCCCACAAGGCAGTGGGGTTGTTGGGGCCCCAACACAGGTGTAGGATGGTGCCGGTGGGAGGAGGGGATGCAAGGGAGAGGGTTAGAGGGAGGGGGTGGGGGGGTTGCAGGGGAAGGGGGTGCGGGGTGAAGATGGTGCGAGGGGGGGGCGGGCTGGGACGGGGTTGTGAGGGGGTGAGCTGAGAGGGTGGAGCAGGGAAGGGGACGGGGGTGGGGGGGGTGGATGGGGGGTAAAGGGGGGGGGAGGGGAGGTGGAATCTGGTGCAGGTAATAAGCCATTTCCTCAGTGCCCACCATCGACGTCCGGAAAGCTCATCCACGTCCTTCGGGAGGTGAAGCATCATTTGGCAGACTTCGAGGTGATTACATTTGCTAAGGGTTTTTTTTTTTTTTTGCAGTGGTTTAAATAAAGGCATGCAGCATTGCCGACAGTGCGCTGCAGATGCTCTCCGAGCCATCTCCCGCGGGCGCTTTGAAGTTGCGGCCGGGGGGGCCGTTCGTGGATGTTTTGGGTGTTCGGGGCACCTTTTCACAGGACTTCTCTCGGGTCCCGCAGCTCCTTCTTCACCTCAATGGACTTACTGCATGCCGTGGCTGCAGACAATCTGGACTGTGAAGACAGCAGGATCGGAGATTGAAGTATCGGCAGCTGTGCTCGTCAGTTTCATCTGGATCAATTTCATTGAGAAAACAAAGAGCAGGTGTGGCTGGGGGAGGGCAGTGGGCCCAGGTAACATACACTAAACTAACTGTTAGCCTTTAGATATGGCTAAAATGAACTGATTTAAAGAGCCAGGGGAATTTAAACAGTTTAAGAGGGCAGATTGGGGGAGAAAACGTTAGGGATGGGAGCAGATGGCCATGGATAGAGTTGAACAGCAAGGGAGCTTCCTAGGGAGCTTCCAGCCCAGGAGCCATCTTGGAACCCCAAAGACACATTGTACAGCGAGCTCGCCACTGGTATCAGACGCACCGGCCGTCCATGTCTCCGTTATAAAGACGTCTGCAAACGCGACATGAAATAGTGTGACGTTGATCACAAGTCGTGGGAGTCAGTTGCCAGCATTCACCAGAGCTGGCGGGCAGCCATAAAGACAGGGCAAAATTGTGGCGAGTCGAAGAGACTTAGTAGTTGGCAGGAAAAAAGACAGAGGCGCAAGGGGAGAGCCAACTGTGCAACAGCCCCAACAAACAAATTTCTCTGCAGCACCTGTGGAAGAGCCTGACACTCCAGAAATGGCCTTTATAGCCACTCCAGGCGCTGCTTCACAAATCACTGACCACCTCCAGGGGCGTATCCATTGTCTCTCGAGATAAGGAGGCCCAAAAGGGAGATTAGTGATGATATCTAATTTAACAATTAACTGGAATATTATCCCCTGTGTATTAGTGATGATATCTAATTTAACAATTAACTGGAATATTATCACCTGTGTATTAGTGATGATATCTAATTTAACAATTAACTGGAATATTATCACCTGTGTATTAGTGATGATATCTAATTTAACAATTAACTGGAATATTATCACCTGTGTATCATTGATGATATCTAATTTAACAATTAACTGGAATATTATCCCCTGTGTATTAGTGATGATATCTAATTTAACAATTAACTGGAATATTATCCCCTGTGTATTAGTGATGATATCTAATTTAACAATTAACTGGAATATTATCACCTGTGTATTAGTGATGATATCTAATTTAACAATTAACTGGAATATTATCACCTGTGTATTAGTGATGACATCTAATTTAACAATTAACTGTAATATTATCCCCTGTGTATTAGTGATGATATCTAATTTAACAATTAACTGGAATATTATCACCTGTGTATTAGTGATGACATCTAATTTAACAATTAACTGGAATATTATCACCTGTGTATAAGTGATGACCTCTAATTTAACAATTAACTGGAATATTATCACCTGTGTATTAGTGATGATATCTAATTTAACAATTAACTGGAATATTATCACCTGTGTATTAGTGATGATATCTAATTTAACAATTAACTGGAATATTATCCCCTGTGTATTAGTGATGACATCTAATTTAACAATTAACTGGAATATTATCCCCTGTGTATTAGTGATGACATCTAATTTAACAATTAACTGGAATATTATCACCTGTGCATTAGTGATGACATTTAATTTAACCATTAACTGGAATATTATCCCCTGTGTATTAGTGATGACATCTAATTTAACCATTAACTGGAATATTATCACCTGTGTATTCGTGATGACATCTAATTTAACAATTAACTGGAATATTATCACCTGTGTATTAGTGATGATATCTAATTTAACAATTAACTGGAATATTATCACCTGTGTATTAGTGATGACATCTAATTTAACAATTAACTGGAATATTATCCCCTGTGTATTAGTGATGACATCTAATTTAACAATTAACTGGAATATTATCCCCTGTGTATTAGTGATGATATCTAATTTAACAATTAACTGGAATATTATCCCCTGTGTATTAGTGATGATATCTAATTTAACAATTAACTGGAATATTATCACCTGTGTATTAGTGATGATATCTAATTTAACAATTAACTGGAATATTATCCCCTGTGTATTAGTGATGATATCTAATTTAACAATTAACTGGAATATTATCACCTGTGTATTAGTGATGATATCTAATTTAACAATTAACTGGAATATTATCACCTGTGTATTAGTGATGATATCTAATTTAACAATTAACTGGAATATTATCACCTGTGTATTAGTGATGACATCTAATTTAACAATTAACTGGAATATTATCACCTGTGTATTAGTGATGATATCTAATTTAACAATTAACTGGAATATTATCACCTGTGTATTAGTGATGACATCTAATTTAACAATTAACTGGAATATTATCACCTGTGTATTAGCGATGACATCTAATTTAACAATTAACTGGAATATTATCACCTGTGTATTCGTGATGACATCTAATTTAACAATTAACTTGAATATTATCACCTGTGTATTAGTGATGACATCTAATTTAACAATTAACTGGAATATTATCACCTGTGTATTAGTGATCACATCTAATTTAACAATTAACTGGAATATTATCACCTGTGTATTAGTGATGACATCTAATTTAACAATTAACTGGAATATTATCACCTGTGTATTAGTGATGATATCTAATTTAACAATTAACTGGAATATTATCACCTGTGTATTAGTGATGATATCTAATTTAACAATTAACTGGAATATTATCACCTGTGTATTAGTGATGATATCTAATTTAACAATTAACTGGAATATTATCACCTGTGTATTAGTGATGATATCTAATGTAACAATTAACTGGAATATTATCACCTGTGTATTAGTGATGATATCTAATTTAACAATTAACTGGAATATTATCACCTGTGTATTAGTGATGATATCTAATTTAACAATTAACTGGAATATTATCACCTGTGTATTAGTGATGATATCTAATTTAACAATTAACTGGAATATTATCACCTGTGTATTAGTGATGATATCTAATTTAACAATTAACTGGAATATTATCACCTGTGTATTAGTGATGATATCTAATTTAACAATTAACTGGAATATTATCACCTGTGTATTAGTGATGATATCTAATTTAACAATTAACTGGAATATTATCACCTGTGTATTAGTGATGATATCTAATTTAACAATTAACTGGAATATTATCACCTGTGTATTAGTGATGATATCTAATGTAACAATTAACTGGAATATTATCACCTGTGTATTAGTGATGATATCTAATTTAACAATTAACTGGAATATTATCACCTGTGTATTAGTGATGATATCTAATTTAACAATTAACTGGAATATTATCCCCTGTGTATTAGTGATGATATCTAATTTAACAATTAACTGGAATATTATCACCTGTGTATTCGTGATGATATCTAATTTAACAATTAACTGGAATATTATCACCTGTGTATTAGTGATGATATCTAATTTAACAATTAACTGGAATATTATCCCCTTTGTATTAGTGATGATATCTAATTTAACAATTAACTGGAATATTATCACCTGTGTATTAGTGATGACATCTAATTTAACCATTAACTGGAATATTATCCCCTGTGTATTAGTGATGACATCTAATTTAACCATTAACTGGAATATTATCACCTGTGTATTCGTGATGACATCTAATTTAACAATTAACTGGAATATTATCACCTGTGTATTAGTGATGACATCTAATTTAACAATTAACTGGAATATTATCACCTGTGTATTAGTGATGATATCTAATTTAACAATTAACTGGAATATTATCACCTGTGTATTAGTGATGACATCTAATTTAACAATTAACTGGAATATTATCCCCTGTGTATTAGTGATGATATCTAATTTAACAATTAACTGGAATATTATCACCTGTGTATTAGTGATGATATCTAATTTAACAATTAACTGGAATATTATCCCCTTTGTATTAGTGATGATATCTAATGTAACAATTAACTGGAATATTATCACCTGTGTATTAGTGATGACATCTAATTTAACAATTAACTGGAATATTATCACCTGTGTATTAGTGATGATATCTAATTTAACAATTAACTGGAATATTATCACCTGTGTATTAGTGATGACATCTAATTTAACAATTAACTGGAATATTATCACCTGTGTATTAGTGATGATATCTAATTTAACAATTAACTGGAATATTATCACCTGTGTATTAGTGATGATATCTAATTTAACAATTAACTGGAATATTATCACCTGTGTATTAGTGATGATATCTAATTTAACAATTAACTGGAATATTATCCCCTGTGTATTAGTGATGATATCTAATTTAACAATTAACTGGAATATTATCACCTGTGTATTAGTGATGATATCTAATTTAACAATTAACTGGAATATTATCCCCTGTGTATTAGTGATGACATCTAATTTAACAATTAACTGGAATATTATCACCTGTGTATTAGTGATGATATCTAATTTAACAATTAACTGGAATATTATCCCCTGTGTATTAGTGATGATCCTGCCATCTTCCATGCGGCTCACATGGCCAAGCCATCTCAAGCGCCGCTGACTCAGTAGTGTGTATAAGCTGGGGGTGTTGGCCGCTTCAAGGACTTCTGTGTTGGAGATATAGTTTTGCCACCTGATGCCAAGTATTCTCCGAAGGCAGCGAAGATGGAATGAATTGAGACGTCGCTCTTGGCTGGCATATGTTGTCCAGGCCTCGCTGCCGTAGAGCAAGGTACTGAGGACACAGGCCTGATACACTCGGACTTTTGTGTTCCGTGTCAGTGCGCCATTTTCCCTCACTCTCTTGGCCAGTCTGGACATAGCAGTGGAAGCCTTACCCATGCGCTTGTTGATTTCTGCATCTAGAGACAGGTTACTGGTGATAGTTGAGCCTAGTTAGGTGAACTCTTGAACCACTTCCAGAGCGTGGTCGCCAATATTGATGGATGGAGCATTTCTGACATCCTGCCCCATGATGTTCGTTTTCTTGAGGCTGATGGTTAGGCCAAATTCATTGCAGGCAGACGCAAACCTGTCGATGAGACTCTGCAGGCATTCTTCAGTGTGAGATGTTAAAGCAGCATCGTCAGCAAAGAGGAGTTCTCTGATGAGGACTTTCCGTACTTTGGACTTCGCTCTTAGACGGGCAAGGTTGAACAACCTGCCCCCTGATCTTGTGTGGAGGAAAATTCCTTCTTCAGAGGATTTGAACGCATGTGAAAGCAGCAGGGAGAAGAAAATCCCAAAAAGTGTGGGTGCGAGAACACAGCCCTGTTTCACACCACTCAGGATAGGAAAGGGCTCTGATGAGGAGCCACCATGTTGAATTGTGCCTTTCATATTGTCATGGAATGAGGTGATGATACTTAGTAGCTTTGGTGGACATCCGATCTTTTCTAGTAGTCTGAAGAGACCACGTCTGCTGACGAGGTGAAAGGCTTTGGTGAGATCAATGAAAGCAATGTAGAGGGGCATCTGTTGTTCACGGCATTTCTCCTGTATCTGACGAAGGGAGAACAGCATGTCAATAGTCGATCTCTCTGCACGAAAGCCACACTGTGCCTCAGGGTAGACGTGCTCGGCCAGCTTCTGGAGCCTGTTCAGAGCGACTCGAGCAAAGACTTTCCCCACTATGCTGAGCAGGGAGATTCCACGGTAGTTGTTGCAGTCACCGCGGTCAGCTTTGTTTTTATAGAGGGTGATGATGTTGGCATCGCGCATGTCCTGGGGTGCTGCTCCCTCGTCCCAGCACAGGCATAGCAGTTCATGTAGTGCTGAGAGTATAGCAGGCTTGGCACTCTTGATTATTTCAGGGGTAATGCTGTCCTTCCCAGGGGCTTTTCCACTGGCTAGAGAATCAATGGCATCACTGAGTTCCGATTTGGTTGGCTGTTCGTCCAGCTCATCCATGACTGGTAGAGGCTGGGCTGCATTGAGGGCAGTCTCAGTGACAGCATTCTCCCTGGAGTACAGTTCTAGGTAGTGCTCAACCCAGCGGTCCATCTGTTTGCGTTGGTCAGTGATTATGTCCCCCGATTTAGATTTGAGGGGGGTGATCTTCTTGATGGTTGGCCCAAGAGCTCTCTTCATGCCATCATACATTCCTCTGATGTTTCCGGTGTCTGAGGCCAGCTGAATATGACTGCATAGGTGTTGCCAGTAGTCGTTTGCGCAACGCCTAGCTGTTCTTTGTGCAGTACTTCTGGCTGCTTTAAGTGCTGCTGATGTTAAATCGCTGGGGGCTTTCTTGTAGTTCAAAAGTGCAATGCGCTTAGCGGCTATGACAGGTTCCAGCTCTTCATTATGAGATTGAAACCAGTCTGCATTTCTCTTCGCACTTTTGCCGTAGGTGGTCAAAGCTGACTCATAGATGGCGTCTCTGATGTGGGCCCACTTGGTCTCAGCATCCCCTGTGGGAGTGTTTTGAAGGGCTGTTACAAGTGAATTTAGAAATTTTTGTAACAGCTGTGGGTGAGAAATTCTGCTCGTGTTGATGCGCGGGTGGCCCTTCTGCTTGGAATGATGCAACTTCTTTGGTCTGAGTCTAACCTTGCTGCACACCAGGGAGTGGTCGGTGTCGCAGTCCGCACTGTGGAAGCTGCGTGTGATTTGAACACTGTTTAAGGCGGCTCGCCTTGTGACAATGAGGTCTAGCTGGTGCCAACGACGTGATCTTGGGTGCCTCCATGAAACCTGGTGACAGGGTTTAGTGTGAAAGAACGAGTTGGTGATGCAGAGGTTATGATAGGTACACAACTCAAGCAGTCTCTGCCCGTTCTCATTCATCCTTCCAACGCCATAGCGCCCAAGGCAGGAGGGCCATGAGTCATGGTCGGCCCCAACCCTGGCATTAAAGTCCCCCAGCAGGAATAGGTGTTCGGTGTTGGGGATGCTGCTAATGATGTTATGGAGTTGTTCATAGAACTGGTCTTTAGCTTCAGGTGCGGAGCAGAGTGTTGGAGCATAGATGCTGAGTAGGTGTACTGGACCAGAGGTGGTGAGCAGTCGGATGGACAGTATGCGTTCCGAGCCATTTGAGGGAGGCTCTATCATGCTGAGCAAGGAGTTTCTGATGGCGAAGCCCACTCCATGCTGTCTTGGTTCTTCAGGATCCCTGCCCTGCCAGAAGAAGGTGTAGTCTTGCTCTGCTAGAGAGCCACTCGCGGGGAGGCGAGTCTCCTGAAGTGCTGCAATGTCCACATTGAATCTACTGAGCTCGTTGTTAATGATGGCGGTCTTCCGAGAATCGTTGATTTGTGTAAGGTCTTCCGATAGGCCAGGACACATAGTTCTGACGTTCCAGCTTGCAAAGCGAAGGGCTGGTACCTTCTTTACTTTTTTCATGTTGTTTGGTGCGGTGTATCAGTCCACCTTTCGGGCAATGACCCTGAGCTCCAAGCACCCATTGAAGCAGGCAGACTGTGGCGGGACAGAACCTTATTGACCGGGGGCTGCCCGGTTTGAGGCGGGCGGTAGCTGTCCAGTGAGGTGCAATGACCTCTCCCACCGACAAAGGCAACCCGTGGCGCCCAGTTTCTACGCCAATTTATCTGGACTTATAACCCGTAACTGCTGCCTTCCGTGTTGTTTTAGTCGCTGTGAGGCAACTATGGAGTGACCACTCCATGGCGCATGCCTGGGCAAATTTATGGAGGTTGAGAGTTGCCCAGTCGTCAAAACCCCCCTCTCGGCCTTTCTGGTGGGGTCCAAAAGAGTGCAGGAAACGACGTTTGGCACCAGTATGGCTGCAGGAACTGCCGGAAACATGCCAAAGGTGACACATGACCGCCTACGGGGTTCCGCTCCGGATTTTCTGTTAGGGTTTACTCCCTTAGCCTTGGTCTCTCCCGAGACGCCCACAAGGCAGTGGGGTTGTTGGGGCCCCTACACAGGTGTAGGATGGTGCCGGTGGGAGGAGGGGATGCAAGGGAGAGGGTTAGAGGGAGGGGGTGGGGGGGTTGCAGGGGAAGGGGGTGCGGGGTGAAGATGGTGCGAGGGGGGGGCGGGCTGGGACGGGGTTGTGAGGGGGTGAGCTGAGAGGGTGGAGCAGGGAAGGGGACGGGGGTGGGGGGGGGGTGGATGGGGGGTAAAGGGGGGGGGAGGGGAGGTGGAATCTGGTGCAGGTAATAAGCCATTTCCTCAGTGCCCACCATCGACGTCCGGAAAGCTCATCCACGTCCTTCGGGAGGTGAAGCATCATTTGGCAGACTTCGAGGTGATTACATTTGCTAAGGGTTTTTTTTTTTTTTTGCAGTGGTTTAAATAAAGGCATGCAGCATTGCCGACAGTGCGCTGCAGATGCTCTCCGAGCCATCTCCCGCGGGCGCTTTGAAGTTGCGGCCGGGGGGGCCGTTCGTGGATGTTTTGGGTGTTCGGGGCACCTTTTCACAGGACTTCTCTCGGGTCCCGCAGCTCCTTCTTCACCTCAATGGACTTACTGCATGCCGTGGCTGCAGACAATCTGGACTGTGAAGACAGCAGGATCGGAGATTGAAGTATCGGCAGCTGTGCTCGTCAGTTTCATCTGGATCAATTTCATTGAGAAAACAAAGAGCAGGTGTGGCTGGGGGAGGGCAGTGGGCCCAGGTAACATACACTAAACTAACTGTTAGCCTTTAGATATGGCTAAAATGAACTGATTTAAAGAGCCAGGGGAATTTAAACAGTTTAAGAGGGTAGATTGGGGGAGAAAACGTTAGGGATGGGAGCAGATGGCCATGGATAGAGTTGAACAGCAAGGGAGCTTCCTAGGGAGCTTCCAGCCCAGGAGCCATCTTGGAACCCCAAAGACACATTGTACAGCGAGCTCGCCACTGGTATCAGACGCACCGGCCGTCCATGTCTCCGTTATAAAGACGTCTGCAAACGCGACATGAAATAGTGTGACGTTGATCACAAGTCGTGGGAGTCAGTTGCCAGCATTCACCAGAGCTGGCGGGCAGCCATAAAGACAGGGCAAAATTGTGGCGAGTCGAAGAGACTTAGTAGTTGGCAGGAAAAAAGACAGAGGCGCAAGGGGAGAGCCAACTGTGCAACAGCCCCAACAAACAAATTTCTCTGCAGCACCTGTGGAAGAGCCTGACACTCCAGAAATGGCCTTTATAGCCACTCCAGGCGCTGCTTCACAAATCACTGACCACCTCCAGGGGCGTATCCATTGTCTCTCGAGATAAGGAGGCCCAAAAGGGAGATTAGTGATGATATCTAATTTAACAATTAACTGGAATATTATCCCCTGTGTATTAGTGATGATATCTAATTTAACAATTAACTGGAATATTATCACCTGTGTATTAGTGATGATATCTAATTTAACAATTAACTGGAATATTATCACCTGTGTATTAGTGATGATATCTAATTTAACAATTAACTGGAATATTATCACCTGTGTATCATTGATGATATCTAATTTAACAATTAACTGCAATATTATCACCTGTGTATTAGTGATGATATCTAATTTAACAATTAACTGGAATATTATCCCCTGTGTATTAGTGATGATATCAAATTTAACTATTAACTGGAATATTATCACCTGTGTATTAGTGATGATATCTAATTTAACAATTAACTGGAATATTATCCCCTGTGTATTAGTGATGATATCTAATTTAACAATTAACTGGAATATTATCACCTGTGTATTAGTGATGATATCTAATTTAACAATTAACTGGAATATTATCCCCTGTGTATTAGGGATGATATCTAATTTAACAATTAACTGGAATATTATCACCTGTGTATTAGTGATGATATCTAATTTAACAATTAACTGGAATATTATCACCTGTGTATTAGTGATGATATCTAATTTAACAATTAACTGGAATATTATCACCTGTGTATTAGTGATGATATCTAATTTAACAATTAACTGGAATATTATCCCCTGTGTATTAGTGATGACATCTAATTTAACTATTAACTGGAATATTATCACCTGTGTATTAGTGATGATATCTAATTTAACAATTAACTGGAGTATTATCCCCTGTGTATTAGTGATGACATCTAATTTAACAATTAACTGGAATATTATCACCTGTGTATTAGTGATGATATCTAATTTAACAATTAACTGGAATATTATCCCCTGTGTATTAGTGATGACATCAAATTTAACTATTAACTGGAATATTATCACCTGTGTATTAGTGATGATATCTAATTTAACAATTAACTGGAATATTATCACCTGTGTATTAGTGATGATATCTAATTTAAAAATTAACTGGAATATTATCACCTGTGTATTAGTGATGATATCTAATTTAACAATTAAATGGAATATTATCCCCTTAGTATTAGTGATGATATCTAATTTAACAGTTAACTGGAATATTATCACCTGTGTATTAGTGATGACATCTAATTTAACAGTTAACTGGAATATTATCACCTGTGTATTAGTGATGATATCTAATTTAACAATTAACTGGAATATTATCCCCTGTGTATTAGTGATGATATCTAATTTAACAATTAACTGGAATATTATCACCTGTGTATTAGTGATGACATCTAATTTAACAATTAACTGGAATATTATCACCTGTGTATTAGTGATGACATCTAATTTAACAATTAACTGGAATATTATCCCCTGTGTATCAGTGAAAACATCTAATTTAACAATTAACTGGAATATTATCACCTGTGTATTAGTGATGATATCTAATTTAACAATTAACTGGAATATTATCCCCTGTGTATTAGTGATGACATCTAATTTAACAATTAACTGGAATATTATCACCTGTGTATTAGTGATGATATCTAATTTAACAATTAACTGGAATATTATCACCTGTGTATTAGTGATGATATCTAATTTAACAATTAACTGGAATATTATCACCTGTGTATTAGTGATGATATCTAATTTAACAATTAACTGGAATATTATCACCTGTGTATTAGTGATGATATCTAATTTAACAATTAACTGGAATATTATCACCTGTGTATTAGTGATGATATCTAATTTAACAATTAACTGGAATATTATCACCTGTGTATTCGTGATGATATCTAATTTAACAATTAACTGGAATATTATCACCTGTGTATTAGTGATGATATCTAATTTAACAATTAACTGGAATATTATCACCTGTGTATTCGTGATGATATCTAATTTAACAATTAACTGGAATATTATCACCTGTGTATTAGTGATGATATCTAATTTAACAATTAACTGGAATATTATCACCTGTGTATTCGTGATGATATCTAATTTAACAATTAACTGGAATATTATCACCTGTGTATTCGTGATGATATCTAATTTAACAATTAACTGGAATATTATCACCTGTGTATTAGTGATGACTTCTAATTTAACAATTAACTGGAATATTATCACCTGTGTATTAGTGATGATATCTAATTTAACAATTAACTGGAATATTATCACCTGTGTATTAGTGATGACATCTAATTTAACAATTAACTGGAATATTATCACCTCTGTATTAGTGATGATATCTAATTTAACAATTAACTGGAATATTATCACCTGTGTATTAGTGATGACATCTAATTTAACAATTAACTGGAATATTATCACCTGTGTATTAGTGATGATATCTAATTTAACAATTAACTGGAATATTATCACCTGTGTATTAGTGATGATATCTAATTTAACAATTAACTGGAATATTATCACCTGTGTATTAGTGATGATATCTAATTTAACAATTAACTGGAATATTATCACCTGTGTATTAGTGATGATATCTAATTTAACAATTAACTGGAATATTATCACCTGTGTATTAGTGATGATATCTAATTTAACAATTAACTGGAATATTATCCCCTGTGTATTAGTGATGACATCTAATTTAACAATTAACAGGAATATTATCACCTGTGTATTAGTGATGATATCTAATTTAACAATTAACTGGAATATTATCACCTGTGTATTAGTGATGATATCTAATTTAACAATTAACTGGAATATTATCACCTGTGTATTAGTGATGACATCTAATTTAACAATTAACTGGAATATTATCCCCTGTGTATTAGTGATGATATCTAATTTAACAATTAACTGGAATATTATCCCCTGTGTATTAGTGATGATATCTAATTTAGCAATTAACTGGAATATTATCACCTGTGTATTAGTGATGATATCTAATTTAACAATTAACTGGAATATTATCACCTGTGTATGAGTGATGACATCTAATTTAACAATTAACTGGAATATTATCCCCTGTGTATTAGTGATGATATCTAATTTAACAATTAACTGGAATATTATCACCTGTGTATTAGTGATGATATCTAATTTAACAATTAACTGGAATATTATCCCCTGTGTCTTAGTGATGACATCTAATTTAACTATTAACTGGAATATTATCACCTGTGTATTAGTGAAGATATCTAATTTAACAATTAACTGGAATATTATCCCCTGTGTATTAGTGATGACGTCTAATTTAACAATTAACTGGAATATTATCACCTGTGTATTAGTGATGATATCTAATTTAACAATTAACTGGAATATTATCCCCTGTGTATTAGTGATGACATCAAATTTAACTATTACCTGGAATATTATCACCTGTGTATTAGTGATGATATCTAATTTAACAATCAACTGGAATATTATCACCTGTGTATTCGTGATGATATCTAATTTAACTATTAACTGGAATATTAACACCTGTGTATTAGTGATGATATCTAATTTAACAATTAACTGGAATATTATCCCCTGTGTATTAGTGATGATATCTAATTTAACAATTAACTGGAATATTATCCCCTGTGTATTAGTGATGATATCTAATTTAACAATTAACTGGAATATTATCACCTGTGTATTAGTGATGACATCTAATTTAACAATTAACTGGAATATTATCACCTGTGTATTAGTGATGACATCTAATTTAACAATTAACTGGAATATTATCCCCTGTGTATCAGTGAAAACATCTAATTTAACAATTAACTGGAATATTATCACCTGTGTATTAGTGATGATATCTAATTTAACAATTAACTGGAATATTATCCCCTGTGTGTTAGTGATGACATCTAATTTAACAATTAAGTGGAATATTATCACCTGTGTATTAGTGATGATATCTAATTTAACATTTAACTGGAATATTATCACCTGTGTATTAGTGATGATATCTAATTTAACAATTAACTGGAATATTATCACCTGTGTATTAGTGATGATATCTAATTTAACAATTAACTGGAATATTATCACCTGTGTATTAGTGATGATATCTAATTTAACAATTAACTGGAATATTATCACCTGTGTATTAGTGATGATATCTAATTTAACAATTAACTGGAATATTATCACCTGTGTATTAGTGATGATATCTAATTTAACAATTAACTGGAATATTATCACCTGTGTATTCGTGATGATATCTAATTTAACAATTAACTGGAATATTATCACCTGTGTATTAGTGATGATATCTAATTTAACAATTAACTGGAATATTATCACCTGTGTATTCGTGATGATATCTAATTTAACAATTAACTGGAATATTATCACCTGTGTATTAGTGATGATATCTAATTTAACAATTAACTGGAATATTATCACCTGTGTATTCGTGATGATATCTAATTTAACAATTAACTGGAATATTATCACCTGTGTATTCGTGATGATATCTAATTTAACAATTAACTGGAATATTATCACCTGTGTATTAGTGATGACATCTAATTTAACAATTAACTGGAATATTATCACCTGTGTATTAGTGATGATATCTAATTTAACAATTAACTGGAATATTATCACCTGTGTATTAGTGATGACATCTAATTTAACAATTAACTGGAATATTATCACCTGTGTATTAGTGATGATATCTAATTTAACAATTAACTGGAATATTATCACCTGTGTATTAGTGATGATATCTAATTTAACAATTAACTGGAATATTATCACCTGTGTATTAGTGATGATATCTAATTTAACAATTAACTGGAATATTATCCCCTGTGTATTAGTGATGACATCTAATTTAACTATTAACTGGAATATTATCACCTGTGTATTAGTGATGATATCTAATTTAACAATTAACTGGAATATTATCCCCTGTGTATTAGTGATGACATCTAATTTAACAATTAACTGGAATATTATCACCTGTGTATTAGTGATGATATCTAATTTAACAATTAACTGGAATATTATCCCCTGTGTATTAGTGATGATCCTGCCATCTTCCATGCGGCTCACATGGCCAAGCCATATA
Source organism: Heterodontus francisci (assembly GCF_036365525.1). Lineage (NCBI taxonomy): Eukaryota > Metazoa > Chordata > Chondrichthyes > Heterodontiformes > Heterodontidae > Heterodontus > Heterodontus francisci. The sequence continues at coordinate 1,109,189 of NW_027140240.1, forward strand.
AAGCGCCGCTGACTCAGTAGTGTGTATAAGCTGGGGGTGTTGGCCGCTTCAAGGACTTCTGTGTTGGAGATATAGTTTTGCCACCTGATGCCAAGTATTCTCCGAAGGCAGCGAAGATGGAATGAATTGAGACGTCGCTCTTGGCTGGCATACGTTGTCCAGGCCTCGCTGCCGTAGAGCAAGGTACTGAGGACACAGGCCTGATACACTCGGACTTTTGTGTTCCGTGTCAGTGCGCCATTTTCCCTCACTCTCTTGGCCAGTCTGGACATAGCAGTGGAAGCCTTACCCATGCGCTTGTTGATTTCTGCATCTAGAGACAGGTTACTGGTGATAGTTGAGCCTAGGTAGGTGAACTCTTGAACCACTTCCAGAGCGTGGTCGCCAATATTGATGGATGGAGCATTTCTGACATCCTGCCCCATGATGTTCGTTTTCTTGAGGCTGATGGTTAGGCCAAATTCATTGCAGGCAGACGCAAACCTGTCGATGAGACTCTGCAGGCATTCTTCAGTGTGAGATGTTAAAGCAGCATCGTCAGCAAAGAGGAGTTCTCTGATGAGGACTTTCCGTACTTTGGACTTCGCTCTTAGACGGGCAAGGTTGAACAACCTGCCCCCTGATCTTGTGTGGAGGAAAATTCCTTCTTCAGAGGATTTGAACGCATGTGAAAGCAGCAGGGAGAAGAAAATCCCAAAAAGTGTGGGTGCGAGAACACAGCCCTGTTTCACACCACTCAGGATAGGAAAGGGCTCTGATGAGGAGCCACCATGTTGAATTGTGCCTTTCATATTGTCATGGAATGAGGTGATGATACTTAGTAGCTTTGGTGGACATCCGATCTTTTCTAGTAGTCTGAAGAGACCACGTCTGCTGACGAGGTCAAAGGCTTTGGTGAGATCAATGAAAGCAATGTAGAGGGGCATCTGTTGTTCACGGCATTTCTCCTGTATCTGACGAAGGGAGAACAGCATGTCAATAGTCGATCTCTCTGCACGAAAGCCACACTGTGCCTCAGGGTAGACGTGCTCGGCCAGCTTCTGGAGCCTGTTCAGAGCGACTCGAGCAAAGACTTTCCCCACTATGCTGAGCAGGGAGATTCCACGGTAGTTGTTGCAGTCACCGCGGTCAGCTTTGTTTTTATAGAGGGTGATGATGTTGGCATCGCGCATGTCCTGGGGTACTGCTCCCTCGTCCCAGCACAGGCATAGCAGTTCATGTAGTGCTGAGAGTATAGCAGGCTTGGCACTCTTGATTATTTCAGGGGTAATGCTGTCCTTCCCAGGGGCTTTTCCACTGGCTAGAGAATCAATGGCATCACTGAGTTCCGATTTGGTTGGCTGTTCGTCCAGCTCATCCATGACTGGTAGAGGCTGGGCTGCATTGAGGGCAGTCTCAGTGACAGCATTCTCCCTGGAGTACAGTTCTAGGTAGTGCTCAACCCAGCGGTCCATCTGTTTGCGTTGGTCAGTGATTATGTCCCCCGATTTAGATTTGAGGGGGGTGATCTTCTTGATGGTTGGCCCAAGAGCTCTCTTCATGCCATCATACATTCCTCTGATGTTTCCGGTGTCTGAGGCCAGCTGAATATGACTGCATAGGTGTTGCCAGTAGTCGTTTGCGCAACGCCTAGCTGTTCTTTGTGCAGTACTTCTGGCTGCTTTAAGTGCTGCTGATGTTAAATCGCTGGGGGCTTTCTTGTAGTTCAAAAGTGCAATGCGCTTAGCGGCTATGACAGGTTCCAGCTCTTCATTATGAGATTGAAACCAGTCTGCATTTCTCTTCGCACTTTTGCCGTAGGTGGTCAAAGCTGACTCATAGATGGCGTCTCTGATGTGGGCCCACTTGGTCTCAGCATCCCCTGTGGGAGTGTTTTGAAGGGCTGTTACAAGTGAATTTAGAAATTTTTGTAACAGCTGTGGGTGAGAAATTCTGCTCGTGTTGATGCGCGGGTGGCCCTTCTGCTTGGAATGATGCAACTTCTTTGGTCTGAGTCTAACCTTGCTGCACACCAGTGAGTGGTCGGTGTCGCAGTCCGCACTGTGGAAGCTGCGTGTGATTTGAACACTGTTTAAGGCGGCTCGCCTTGTGACAATGAGGTCTAGCTGGTGCCAACGACGTGATCTTGGGTGCCTCCACGAAACCTGGTGACAGGGTTTAGTGTGAAAGAACGAGTTGGTGATGCAGAGGTTATGATAGGTACACAACTCAAGCAGTCTCTGCCCGTTCTCATTCATCCTTCCAACGCCATAGCGCCCAAGGCAGGAGGGCCATGAGTCATGGTCGGCCCCAACCCTGGCATTAAAGTCCCCCAGCAGGAATAGGTGTTCGGTGTTGGGGATGCTGCTAATGATGTTATGGAGTTGTTCATAGAACTGGTCTTTAGCTTCAGGTGCGGAGCAGAGTGCTGGAGCATAGATGCTGAGTAGGTGTACTGGACCAGAGGTGGTGAGCAGTCGGATGGACAGTATGCGTTCCGAGCCATTTGAGGGAGGCTCTATCATGCTGAGCAAGGAGTTTCTGATGGCGAAGCCCACTCCATGCTGTCTTGGTTCTTCAGGATCCCTGCCCTGCCAGAAGAAGGTGTAGTCTTGCTCTGCTAGAGAGCCACTCGCGGGGAGGCGAGTCTCCTGAAGTGCTGCAATGTCCACATTGAATCTACTGAGCTCGTTGTTAATGATGGCGGTCTTCCGAGAATCGTTGATTTGTGTAAGGTCTTCCGACAGGCCAGGACACATAGTTCTGACGTTCCAGCTTGCAAAGCGAAGGGCTGGTACCTTCTTTCCTTTTTTCATGTTGTTTGGTGCGGTGTATCAGTCCACCTTTCGGGCAATGACCCTGAGCTCCAAGCACCCATTGAAGCAGGCAGACTGTGGCGGGACAGAACCTTATTGACCGGGGGCTGCCCGGTTTGAGGCGGGCGGTAGCTGTCCAGTGAGGTGCAATGACCTCTCCCACCGACAAAGGCAACCCGTGGCGCCCAGTTTCTACGCCAATTTATCTGGACTTATAACCCGTAACTGCTGCCTTCCGTGTTGTTTTAGTCGCTGTGAGGCAACTATGGAGTGACCACTCCATGGCGCATGCCTGGGCAAATTTATGGAGGTTGAGAGTTGCCCAGTCGTCAAAACCCCCCTCTCGGCCTTTCTGGTGGGGTCCAAAGGAGTGCAGGACACGACGTTTGGCACCAGTATGGCTGCAGGAACTGCCGGAAACATGCCAAAGGTGACACATGACCGCCTACGGGGTTCCGCTCCGGATTTTCTGTTAGGGTTTACTCCCTTAGCCTTGGTCTCTCCCGAGACGCCCACAAGGCAGTGGGGTTGTTGGGGCCCCTACACAGGTGTAGGATGGTGCCGGTGGGAGGAGGGGATGCAAGGGAGAGGGTTAGAGGGAGGGGGTGGGGGGGTTGCAGGGGAAGGGGGTGCGGGGTGAAGATGGTGCGAGGGGGGGGGCGGGCTGGGACGGGGTTGTGAGGGGTTGAGCTGCGAGGGTGGAGCAGGGAAGGGGACGGGGGTGGGGGGGGTGGATGGGGGGTAAAGGGGGGGGAGGGGAGGTGGAATCTGGTGCAGGTAATAAGCCATTTCCTCAGTGCCCACCATCGACGTCCGGAAAGCTCATCCACGTCCTTCGGGAGGTGAAGCATCATTTGGCAGACTTCGAGGTGATTACATTTGCTAAGGGTTTTTTTTTTTTTGCAGTGGTTTAAATAAAGGCATGCAGCATTGCCGACAGTGCGCTGCAGATGCTCTCCGAGCCATCTCCCGCGGGCGCTTTGAAGTTGCGGCCGGGGGGGCCGTTCGTGGATGTTTTGGGTGTTCGGGGCACCTTTTCACAGGACTTCTCTCGGGTCCCGCAGCTCCTTCTTCACCTCAATGGACTTACCGCATGCCGTGGCTGCAGACAATCTGGACTGTGAAGACAGCAAGATCGGAGATTGAAGTATCGGCAGCTGTGCTCGTCAGTTTCATCCGGATCAATTTCATTGAGAAAACAAAGAGCAGGTGTGGCTGGGGGAGGGCAGTGGGCCCAGGTAACATACACTAAACTAACTGTTAGCCTTTAGATATGGCTAAAATGAACTGATTTAAAGAGCCAGGGGAATTTAAACAGTTTAAGAGGGCAGATTGGGGGAGAAAACGTTAGGGATGGGAGCAGATGGCCATGGATAGAGTTGAACAGCAAGGGAGCTTCCTAGGGAGCTTCCAGCCCAGGAGCCATCTTGGAACCCCAAAGACACATTGTACAGCGAGCTCGCCACTGGTATCAGACGCACCGGCCGTCCATGTCTCCGTTATAAAGACGTCTGCAAACGCGACATGAAATCGTGTGACATTGATCACAAGTCGTGGGAGTCAGTTGCCAGCATTCACCAGAGCTGGCGGGCAGCCATAAAGACAGGGCAAAATTGTGGCGAGTCGAAGAGACTTAGTAGTTGGCAGGAAAAAAGACAGAGGCGCAAGGGGAGAGCCAACTGTGCAACAGCCCCAACAAACAAATTTCTCTGCAGCACCTGTGGAAGAGGCTGTCACTCCAGAAATGGCCTTTATAGCCACTCCAGGCGCTGCTTCACAAATCACTGACCACCTCCAGGCGCGTATCCATTGTCTCTCGAGATAAGGAGGCCCAAAAGGGAGATTAGTGATGATATCTAATTTAACAATTAACTGGAATATTATCCCCTGTGTATTAGTGATGATATCTAATTTAACAATTAACTGGAATATTATCACCTGTGTATTAGTGATGATATCTAATTTAACAATTAACTGGAATATTATCACCTGTGTATTAGTGATGATATCTAATTTAACAATTAACTGGAATATTATCACCTGTGTATCATTGATGATATCTAATTTAACAATTAACTGGAATATTATCACCTGTGTATTAGTGATGATATCTAATTTAACAATTAACTGGAATATTATCCCCTGTGTATTAGTGATGATATCTAATTTAACTATTAACTGGAATATTATCACCTGTGTATTAGTGATGATATCTAATTTAACAATTAACTGGAATATTATCCCCTGTGTATTAGTGATGATATCTAATTTAACAATTAACTGGAATATTATCACCTGTGTATTAGTGATGATATCTAATTTAACAATTAACTGGAATATTATCCCCTGTGTATTAGTGATGATATCTAATTTAACAATTAACTGGAATATTATCACCTGTGTATTAGTGATGATATCTAATTTAACAATTAACTGGAATATTATCACCTGTGCATTAGTGATGATATCTAATTTAACAATTAACTGGAATATTATCACCTGTGTATTAGTGATGATATCTAATTTAACAATTAACTGGAATATTATCCCCTGTGTATTAGTGATGACATCTAATTTAACTATTAACTGGAATATTATCACCTGTGTATTAGTGATGATATCTAATTTAACAATTAACTGGAATATTATCCCCTGTGTATTAGTGATGACATCTAATTTAACAATTAACTGGAATATTATCACCTGTGTATTAGTGATGATATCTAATTTAACAATTAACTGGAATATTATCCCCTGTGTATTAGTGATGACATCAAATTTAACTATTAACTGGAATATTATCACCTGTGTATTAGTGATGATATCTAATTTAACAATTAACTGGAATATTATCACCTGTGTATTAGTGATGATATCTAATTTAAAAATTAACTGGAATATTATCACCTGTGTATTAGTGATGATATCTAATTTAACAATTAACTGGAATATTATCCCCTTAGTATTAGTGATGATATCTAATTTAACAATTAACTGGAATATTATCACCTGTGTATTAGTGATGACATCTAATTTAACAATTAACTGGAATATTATCACCTGTGTATTAGTGATGACATCTAATTTAACAATTAACTGGAATATTATCCCCTGTGTATCAGTGAAAACATCTAATTTAACAATTAACTGGAATATTATCACCTGTGTATTAGTGATGATATCTAATTTAACAATTAACTGGAATATTATCCCCTGTGTATTAGTGATGACATCTAATTTAACAATTAACTGGAATATTATCACCTGTGTATTAGTGATGATATCTAATTTAACAATTAACTGGAATATTATCACCTGTGTATTAGTGATGATATCTAATTTAACAATTAACTGGAATATTATCACCTGTGTATTAGTGATGATATCTAATTTAACAATTAACTGGAATATTATCACCTGTGTATTAGTGATGATATCTAATTTAACAATTAACTGGAATATTATCACCTGTGTATTCGTGATGATATCTAATTTAACAATTAACTGGAATATTATCACCTGTGTATTAGTGATGATATCTAATTTAACAATTAACTGGAATATTATCACCTGTGTATTCGTGATGATATCTAATTTAACAATTAACTGGAATATTATCACCTGTGTATTAGTGATGATATCTAATTTAACAATTAACTGGAATATTATCACCTGTGTATTCGTGATGATATCTAATTTAACAATTAACTGGAATATTATCACCTGTGTATTCGTGATGATATCTAATTTAACAATTAACTGGAATATTATCACCTGTGTATTAGTGATGACATCTAATTTAACAATTAACTGGAATATTATCACCTGTGTATTAGCGATGATATCTAATTTAACAATTAACTGGAATATTATCACCTGTGTATTAGTGATGACATCTAATTTAACAATTAACTGGAATATTATCACCTGTGTATTAGTGATGATATCTAATTTAACAATTAACTGGAATATTATCACCTGTGTATTAGTGATGACATCTAATTTAACAATTAACTGGAATATTATCACCTGTGTATTAGTGATGATATCTAATTTAACAATTAACTGGAATATTATCACCTGTGTATTAGTGATGATATCTAATTTAACAATAAACTGGAATATTATCACCTGTGTATTAGTGATGATATCTAATTTAACAATTAACTGGAATATTATCACCTGTGTATTAGTGATGATATCTAATTTAACAATTAACTGGAATATTATCACCTGTGTATTAGTGATGATATCTAATTTAACAATTAACTGGAATATTATCCCCTGTGTATTAGTGATGACATCTAATTTAACAATTAACAGGAATATTATCACCTGTGTATTAGTGATGATATCTAATTTAACAATTAACTGGAATATTATCACCTGTGTATTAGTGATGATATCTAATTTAACAATTAACTGGAATATTATCACCTGTGTATTAGTGATGATATCTAATTTAACAATTAACTGGAATATTATCCCCTGTGTATTAGTGATGATATCTAATTTAACAATTAACTGGAATATTATCCCCTGTGTATTAGTGATGATATCTAATTTAACAATTAACTGGAATATTATCACCTGTGTATTAGTGATGATATCTAATTTAACAATTAACTGGAATATTATCACCTGTGTATGAGTGATGACATCTAATTTAACAATTAACTGGAATATTATCCCCTGTGTATTAGTGATGATATCTAATTTAACAATTAACTGGAATATTATCACCTGTGTATTAGTGATGATATCTAATTTAACAATTAACTGGAATATTATCCCCTGTGTATTAGTGATGACATCTACTTTAACTATTAACTGGAATATTATCACCTGTGTATTAGTGATGATATCTAATTTAACAATTAACTGGAATATTATCCCCTGTGTATTAGTGATGACATCAAATTTAACTATTAACTGGAATATTATCACCTGTGTATTAGTGATGATATCTAATTTAACAATTAACTGGAATATTATCACCTGTGTATTAGTGATGATATCTAATTTAACAATTAACTGGAATATTAACACCTGTGTATTAGTGATGATATCTAATTTAACAATTAACTGGAATATTATCACCTGTGTATTAGTGATGATATCTAATTTAACAATTAACTGGAATATTATCACCTGTGCATTAGTGATGATATCTAATTTAACAATTAACTGGAATATTATCACCTGTGTATTAGTGATGATATCTAATTTAACAATTAACTGGAATATTATCACCTGTATATTAGTGATGATATCTAATTTAACAATTAACTGGAATATTATCACCTGTGTATTAGTGATGATATCTAATTTAACAATTAACTGGAATATTATCCCCTGTGTATTAGTGATGACATCTAATTTAACAATTAACAGGAATATTATCACCTGTGTATTAGTGATGATATCTAATTTAACAATTAACTGGAATATTATCACCTGTGTATTAGTGATGATATCTAATTTAACAATTAACTGGAATATTATCACCTGTGTATTAGTGATGATATCTAATTTAACAATTAACTGGAATATTATCCCCTGTGTATTAGTGATGATATCTAATTTAACAATTAACTGGAATATTATCCCCTGTGTATTAGTGATGATATCTAATTTAACAATTAACTGGAATATTATCACCTGTGTATTAGTGATGATATCTAATTTAACAATTAACTGGAATATTATCACCTGTGTATGAGTGATGACATCTAATTTAACAATTAACTGGAATATTATCCCCTGTGTATTAGTGATGATATCTAATTTAACAATTAACTGGAATATTGTCACCTGTGTATTAGTGATGATATCTAATTTAACAATTAACTGGAATATTATCCCCTGTGTATTAGTGATGACATCTAATTTAACTATTAACTGGAATATTATCACCTGTGTATTGGTGAAGATATCTAATTTAACAATTAACTGGAATATTATCCCCTGTGTATTAGTGATGACGTCTAATTTAACAATTAACTGGAATATTATCACCTGTGTATTAGTGATGATATCTAATTTAACAATTAACTGGAATATTATCCGCTGTGTATTAGTGATGACATCAAATTTAACTATTAACTGGAATATTATCACCTGTGTATTAGTGATGATATCTAATTTAACAATTAACTGGAATATTATCACCTGTGTATTAGTGATGATATCTAATTTAACAATTAACTGGAATATTAACACCTGTGTATTAGTGATGATATCTAATTTAACAATTAACTGGAATATTATCCCCTGTGTATTAGTGATGATATCTAATTTAACAATTAACTGGAATATTATCCCCTGTGTATTAGTGATGATATCTAATTTAACAATTAACTGGAATATTATCACCTGTGTATTAGTGATGACATCTAATTTAACAATTAACTGGAATATTATCACCTGTGTATTAGTGATGACATCTAATTTAACAATTAACTGGAATATTATCCCCTGTGTATCAGTGAAAACATCTAATTTAACAATTAACTGGAATATTATCACCTGTGTATTAGTGATGATATATAATTTAACAATTAACTGGAATATTATCCCCTGTGTGTTAGTGATGACATCTAATTTAACAATTAAGTGGAATATTATCACCTGTGTATTAGTGATGATATCTAATTTAACAATTAACTGGAATATTATCACCTGTGTATTAGTGATGATATCTAATTTAACAATTAACTGGAATATTATCACCTGTGTATTAGTGATGATATCTAATTTAACAATTAACTGGAATATTATCACCTGTGTATTAGTGATGATATCTAATTTAACAATTAACTGGAATATTATCACCTGTGTATTAGTGATGATATCTAATTTAACAATTAACTGGAATATTATCACCTGTGTATTAGTGATGATATCTAATTTAACAATTAACTGGAATATTATCACCTGTGTATTCGTGATGATATCTAATTCAACAATTAACTGGAATATTATCACCTGTGTATTAGTGATGATATCTAATTTAACAATTAACTGGAATATTATCACCTGTGTATTCGTGATGATATCTAATTTAACAATTAAATGGAATATTATCACCTGTGTATTAGTGATGATATCTAATTTAACAATTAACTGGAATATTATCACCTGTGTATTCGTGATGATATCTAATTTAACAATTAACTGGAATATTATCACCTGTGTATTAGTGATGATATCTAATTTAACAATTAACTGGATTATTATCACCTGTGCATTAGTGATGACATCTAATTTAACAATTAACTGGAATATTATCACCTGTGTATTAGTGATGATATCTAATTTAACGATTAACTGGAATATTATCACCTGTGTATTAGTGATGACATCTAATTTAACAATTAACTGGAATATTATCACCTGTGTATTAGTGATGATATCTAATTTAACAATTAACTGGAATATTATCACCTGTGTATTAGTGATGATATCTAATTTAACAATTAACTGGAATATTATCACCTGTGTATTAGTGATGATATCTAATTTAACAATTAACTGGAATATTATCCCCTGTGTATTAGTGATGACATCTAATTTAACTATTAACTGGAATATTATCACCTGTGTATTAGTGATGATATCTAATTTAACAATTAACTGGAATATTATCACCTGTGTATTAGTGATGACATCTAATTTAACAATTAACTGGAATATTATCACCTGTGTATTAGTGATGATATCTAATTTAACAATTAACTGGAATATTATCCCCTGTGTATTAGTGATGACATCAAATTTAACTATTAACTGGAATATTATCACCTGTGTATTAGTGATGATATCTAATTTAACAATTAACTGGAATATTATCACCTGTGTATTAGTGATGATATCTAATTTAACAATTAACTGGAATATTATCACCTGTGTATTAGTGATGATATCTAATTTAACAATTAACTGGAATATTATCACCTGTGTATTAGTGATTATATCTAATTTAACAATTAACTGGAATATTATCACCTGTGTATTCGTGATGATATCTAATTTAACAATTAACTGGAATATTATCACCTGTGTATTAGTGATGATATCTAATTTAACAATTAACTGGAATATTATCACCTGTGTATTCGTGATGATATCTAATTTAACAATTAACTGGAATATTATCACCTGTGTATTAGTGATGATATCTAATTTAACAATTAACTGGAATATTATCACCTGTGTATTCGTGATGATATCTAATTTAACAATTAACTGGAATATTATCACCTGTGTATTCGTGATGATATCTAATTTAACAATTAACTGGAATATTATCACCTGTGTATTAGTGATGACATCTAATTTAACAATTAACTGGAATATTATCACCTCTGTATTAGTGATGATATCTAATTTAACAATTAACTGGAATATTATCACCTGTGTATTAGTGATGACATCTAATTTAACAATTAACTGGAATATTATCACCTGTGTATTAGTGATGATATCTAATTTAACAATTAACTGGAATATTATCACCTGTGTATTAGTGATGACATCTAATTTAACAATTAACTGGAATATTATCACCTGTGTATTAGTGATGATATCTAATTTAACAATTAACTGGAATATTATCACCTGTGTATTAGTGATGATATCTAATTTAACAATTAACTGGAATATTATCACCTGTGTATTAGTGATGATATCTAATTTAACAATTAACTGGAATATTATCCCCTGTGTATTAGTGATGACATCTAATTTAACAATTAACTGGAATATTATCACCTGTGTATTAGTGATGATATCTAATTTAACAATTAACTGGAATATTGTCACCTGTGTATTAGTGATGATATCTAATTTAACAATTAACTGGAATATTATCCCCTGTGTATTAGTGATGATATCTAATTTAACAATTAACTGGAATATTATCCCCTGTGTATTAGTGATGATATCTAATTTAACAATTAACTGGAATATTATCACCTGTGTATTAGTGATGATATCTAATTTAACAATTAACTGGAATATTATCACCTGTGTATGAGTGATGACATCTAATTTAACAATTAACTGGAATATTATCCCCTGTGTATTAGTGATGATATCTAATTTAACAATTAACTGGAATATTATCACCTGTGTATTAGTGATGACATCTAATTTAACTATTAACTGGAATATTATCACCTGTGTATTATTGATGATATCTAATTTAACAATTAACTGGAATATTATCACCTGTGTATTAGTGATGATATCTAATTTAACAATTAACTGGAATATTATCACCTGTGTATTAGTGATGATATCTAATTTAACAATTAACTGGAATATTATCCCCTGTGTATTAGTGATGATATCTAATTTAACAATTAACTGGAATATTATCCCCTGTGTATTAGTGATGATATCTGATTTAACAATTAACTGGAATATTATCCCCTGTGTATTAGTGATGATACCTAATTTAACAATTAACTGGAATATTATCCCCTGTGTATAAGTGATGATATCTAATTTAACAATTAACTGGATTATCACCTGTGTATTAGTGATGATATCTAATTTAACAATTAACTGGAATATTATCACCTGTGTATTAGTGATGATATCTAATTTAACAATTAACTGGAATATTATCACCTGTGTATTAGTGATGACATCTAATTTAACAATTAACAGGAATATTATCACCTGTGTATTAGTGATGATATCTAATTTAACAATTAACTGGAATATTATCCCCTGTGTATTAGTGATGACATCTAATTTAACAATTAACTGGAATATTGTCACCTGTGTATTAGTGATGATATCTAATTTAACAATTAACTGGAATATTATCACCTGTGTATTAGTGATGATATCTAATTTAACAATTAACTGGAATATTATCCCCTGTGTATTAGTGATGATATCTAATTTAACAATTAACTGGAATATTATCCTCTGTGTATTAGTGATGATATCTAATTTAACAATTAACTGGAATATTATCACCTGTGTATTAGTGATGACATCTAATTTAACAATTAACTGGAATATTATCACCTGTGTATTAGTGATGACATCTAATTTAACAATTAACTGGAATATTATCACCTGTATATTAGTGATGATATCTAATTTAACTATTAACTGGAATATTATCACCTGTGTATTAGTGATGATATCTAATTTAACAATTAACTGGAATATTATCACCTGTGTATTAGTGATGACATCTAATTTAACAATGAACTGGAATATTATCCCCTGTGTATTAGTGATGATATCTAATTTAAAAATTAACTGGAATATTATCACCTGTGTATTAGTGATGATATCTAATTAAACAATCAACTGGAATATTATCACCTGTGTATTAGTGATGATATCTAATTTAACAATTAACTGGAATATTATCACCTGTGTATTAGTGATGATATCTAATTTAACAATTAACTGGAATATTATCACCTGTGTATTAGTGATGATATCTAATTTAACAATTAACTGTAATATTATCACCTGTGTATTAGTGATGATATCTAATTTAACAATTAACTGGAATATTATCCTCTGTGTATTAGTGATGATATCTAATTTAACAATTAACTGGAATATTATCCCCTGTGTATTAGTGATGATATCTAATTTAACAATTAACTGGAATATTATCACCTGTGTATTAGTGATGATATGTAATTTAACAATTAACTGGAATATTATCCCCTGTGTATTAGTGATGACATCTAATTTAACAATTAACTGGAATATTATCACCTGTGTATTAGTGATGATATCTAATTTAGCAATTAACTGGAATATTATCACCTGTGTATTAGTGATGATATCTAATTTAACAATTAACTGGAATATTATCACCTGTGTATTAGTGATGATATCTAATTTAACAATTAACTGGAATATTATCACCTGTGTATTAGTGATGATATCTAATTTAACAATTAACTGTAATATTATCACCTGTGTATTAGTGATGATATCTAATTTAACAATTAACTGGAATATTATCACCTGTGTATTAGTGATGATATCTAATTTAACAATTAACTGGAATATTATCCCCTGTGTATTTGTGATGATATCTAATTTAACAATTAACTGGAATATTATCACCTGTGTATTAGTGATGATATCTAATTTAACAATTAACTGGAATATTATCCTCTGTGTATTAGTGATGACATCCAATTTAACAATTAACTGTAATATTATCACCTGTGTATTAGTGATGATATCTAATTTAACAATTAACTGGAATATTATCACCTGTGTATTAGTGATGATATATAATTTAACAATTAACTGGAATATTATCCTCTGTGTATTAGTGATGACATCTAATTTAACAATTAACTGGAATATTATCCCCTGTGTATTAGTGATGATATCTAATTTAAAAATTAACTGGAATATTATCACCTGTATATTAGTGATGATATCTAATTTAACTATTAACTGGAATATTATCACCTGTGTATTAGTGATGATATCTAATTTAACAATTAACTGGAATATTATCACCTGTGTATTAGTGATGATATCTAATTTAACAATTAACTGGAATATTATCACCTGTGTATTAGTGATGATATCTAATTTAACAATTAACTGGAATATTATCACCTGTGTATTAGTGATGATATCTAATTTAACAATTAACTGGAATATTATCACCTGTGTATTAGTGATGATATCTAATTTAACAATTAACTGGAATATTATCACCTGTGTATTAGTGATGATATGTAATTTAACAATTAACTGGAATATTATCCCCTGTGTATTAGTGATGACATCTAATTTAACAATTAACTGGAATATTATCACCTGTGTATTAGTGATGATATCTAATTTAACAATTAACTGGAATATTATCAACTGTGTATTAGTGATGATATCTAATTTAACAATTAACTGGAATATTATCCTCTGTGTATTAGTGATGATATCTAATTTAACAATTAACTGGAATATTATCACCTGTGTATTAGTGATGATATCTAATTTAACAATTAACTGGAATATTATCACCTGTGTATTAGTGATGATATATAATTTAACAATTAACTGGAATATTATCCTCTGTGTATTAGTGATGACATCTAATTTAACAATTAACTGGAATATTATCACCTGTGTATTAGTGATGATATCTAATTTAACAATTAACTGGAATATTATCACCTGTGTATTAGTGATGACATCTAATTTAACAATTAACTGGAATATTATCACCTGTGTATTAGTGATGACATCTAATTTAACAATTAACTGGATTATCACCTGTGTATTAGTGATGATATCTAATATAACAATTAACTGGAATATTATCACCTGTGTATTAGTGATGATATCTAATTTAACAATTAACTGGAATATTATCACCTGTGCATTAATGATGATATCTAATTTAACAATTAACTGGAATATTATCACCTGTGTATTAGTGATGATATCTAATTTAACAATTAACTGGAATATTATCCCCTGTGTATTAGTGATGACATCTAATTTAACAATTAACTGGAATATTATCCTCTGTGTATTAGTGATGATATCTAATTTAACAATTAACTGGAATATTATCACCTGTGTATTAGTGATGATATCGAATTTAACAATTAACTGGAATATTATCACCTGTGTACTAGTGATGATATGTAATTTAACAATTAACTGGAATATTATCCTCTGTGTATTAGTGATGACATCTAATTTAACAATTAACTGGAATATTATCACCTGTGTATTAGTGATGATATGTAATTTAACAATTAACTGGAATATTATCCCCTGTGTATTAGTGATGACATCTAATTTAACAATTAACTGGAATATTATCACCTGTGTATTAGTGATGATATCTAATTTAGCAATTAACTGGAATATTATCACCTGTGTATTAGTGATGATATCTAATTTAACAATTAACTGGAATATTATCACCTGTGTATTAGTGATGATATCTAATTTAACAATTAACTGGAATATTATCACCTGTGTATTAGTGATGATATCTAATTTAACAATTAACTGTAATATTATCACCTGTGTATTAGTGATGATATCTAATTTAACAATTAACTGGAATATTATCACCTGTGTATTAGTGATGATATCTAATTTAACAATTAACTGGAATATTATCCCCTGTGTATTTGTGATGATATCTAATTTAACAATTAACCGGAATATTATCACCTGTGTATTAGTGATGATATCTAATTTAACAATTAACTGGAATATTATCCTCTGTGTATTAGTGATGACATCCAATTTAACAATTAACTGGAATATTATCACCTGTGTATTAGTGATGATATCTAATTTAACAATTAACTGGAATATTATCACCTGTGTATTTGTGATGATATATAATTTAACAATTAACTGGAATATTATCCTCTGTGTATTAGTGATGACATCTAATTTAACAATTAACTGGAATATTATCCCCTGTGTATTAGTGATGATATCTAATTTAAAAATTAACTGGAATATTATCACCTGTATATTAGTGATGATATCTAATTTAACTATTAACTGGAATATTATCACCTGTGTATTAGTGATGATATCTAATTTAACAATTAACTGGAATATTATCACCTGTGTATTAGTGATGATATCTAATTTAACAATTAACTGGAATATTATCACCTGTGTATTAGTGATGATATCTAATTTAACAATTAACTGGAATATTATCACCTGTGTATTAGTGATGATATCTAATTTAACAATTAACTGGAATATTATCACCTGTGTATTAGTGATGATATCTAATTTAACAATTAACTGGAATATTATCACCTGTGTATTAGTGATGATATGTAATTTAACAATTAACTGGAATATTATCCCCTGTGTATTAGTGATGACATCTAATTTAACAATTAACTGGAATATTATCACCTGTGTATTAGTGATGATATCTAATTTAACAATTAACTGGAATATTATCAACTGTGTATTAGTGATGATATCTAATTTAACAATTAACTGGAATATTATCCTCTGTGTATTAGTGATGACATCTAATTTAACAATTAACTGGAATATTATCACCTGTGTATTAGTGATGATATCTAATTTAACAATTAACTGGAATATTATCACCTGTGTATTAGTGATGATATATAATTTAACAATTAACTGGAATATTATCCTCTGTGTATTAGTGATGACATCTAATTTAACAATTAACTGGAATATTGTCACCTGTGTATTAGTGATGATATCTAATTTAACAATTAACTGGAATATTATCACCTGTGTATTAGTGATGACATCTAATTTAACAATTAACTGGAATATTATCACCTGTGTATTAGTGATGACATCTAATTTAACAATTAACTGGATTATCACCTGTGTATTAGTGATGATATCTAATTTAACAATTAACTGGAATATTATCACCTGTGTATTAGTGATGATATCTAATTTAACAATTAACTGGAATATTATCACCTGTGCATTAATGATGATATCTAATTTAACAATTAACTGGAATATTATCACCTGTGTATTAGTGATGATATCTAATTTAACAATTAACTGGAATATTATCCCCTGTGTATTAGTGATGACATCTAATTTAACAATTAACTGGAATATTATCCTCTGTGTATTAGTGATGATATCTAATTTAACAATTAACTGGAATATTATCACCTGTGTATTAGTGATGATATCGAATTTAACAATTAACTGGAATATTATCACCTGTGTACTAGTGATGATATGTAATTTAACAATTAACTGGAATATTATCCTCTGTGTATTAGTGATGACATCTAATTTAACAATTAACTGGAATATTATCACCTGTGTATTAGTGATGATATCTAATTTAACAATTAACTGGAATATTATCACCTGTGTATTAGTGATGACATCTAATTTAACAATTAACTGCAATATTATCACCTGTGTATTAGTGATGACATCTAATTTAACAATTAACTGGAATATTATCACCTGTGTATTAGTGATGATATCTAATTTAACAATTAACTGGAATATTATCACCTGTGTATTAGTGATGATATCTAATTTAACAATTAACTGGAATATTATCACCTGTGTATTAGTGATGATATCTAATTTAACAATTAACTGGAATATTATCACCTGTGTATTAGTGATGATATCTAATTTAACAATTAACTGGAATATTATCCCCTGTGTATTAGTGATGACATCTAATTTAATAATTAACTGGAATATTATCACCTGTGTATTAGTGATGACATCTAATTTAACAATTAACTGGAATATTATCACCTGTGTATTAGTGATGACATCTAATTTAACAATTAACTGGAATATTATCACCTGTGTATTAGTGATGATATCTAATTTAACAATTAACTGGAATATTATCCTCTGTGTATTAGTGATGACATCTAATTTAACAATTAACTGGAATATTATCACCTGTGTATTAGAGATGATATCTAATTTAACAATTAACTGGAATATTATCTCCTGTGTATTAGTGATGATATATAATTTAACAATTAACTGGAATATTATCCTCTGTGTATTAGTGATGACATCTAATTTAACAATTAACTGGAATATTATCACCTGTGTATTAGTGATGATATCTAATTTAACAATTAACTGGAATATTATCACCTGTGTATTAGTGATGACATCTAATTTAACAATTAACTGGAATATTATCACCTGTGTATTAGTGATGACATCTAATTTAACAATTAACTGGAATATTATCACCTGTGTATTAGTGATGATATCTAACTTAACAATTAACTGGAATATTATCACCTGTGTATTAGTGATGATATCTAATTTAACAATTAACTGGAATATTATCACCTGTGTATTAGTGATGATATCTAATTTAACAATTAACTGGAATATTATCCCCTGTGTATTAGTGATGACATCTAATTTAACAATTAACTGGAATATTATCCTCTGTGTATTAGTGATGACATCTAATTTAACAATTAACTGGAATATTATCACCTGTGTATTAGTGATGATATCTAATTTAACAATTAACTGGAATATTATCACCTGTGTATTAGTGATGATATCTAATTTAACAATTAACTGTAATATTATCCCCTGTGTATTAGTGATGACATCTAATTTAACAATTAACTGGAATATTATCACCTGTGTATTAGTGATGATATCTAATTTAACAATTAACTGGAATATTATCACCTGTGTATTAGTGATGACATCTAATTTAACAATTAACTGGAATATTATCACCTGTGTATTAGTGATGACATCTAATTTAACGATTAACTGGAATATTATCACCTGTGCATTAGTGATGACATCTAATTTAACAATTAACTGGAATATTATCACCTGTGTATTAGTGATGATATCTAATTTAACAATTAACTGGCATATTATCACCTGTGTATTAGTGATGATATCTAATTTAACAATTAACTGGAATATTATCCCCTGTGTATTAGTGATGATATCTAATTGAACAATTAACTGGAATATTATCCCCTGTGTATTAGTGATGACATCTAATTTAACAATTAACTGGAATATTATCACCTGTGTATTAGTGATGATATCTAATTTAACAATTAACTGGAATATTATCACCTGTGTATTAGTGATGACATCTAATTTAACAATTAACTGGAATATTATCACCTGTGTATTAGTGATGATATCTAATTTAACAATTAACTGGAATATTATCACCTGTGTATCAGTGATGATATCTAATTTAACAATTAACTGGAATATTATCACCTGCGTATTAGTGATGATATCTAATTTAACAATTAACTGGAATATTATCCCCTGTGTATTAGTGATGACATCTAATTTAACAATTAACTGGAATATTATCACCTGTGTATTAGTGATGATATCTAATTTAACAATTAACTGGAATATTATCACCTGTGTATTAGTGATGATATCTAATTTAACAATTAACTGGAATATTATCACCTGTGTATTAGTGATGATATCTAATTTAACAATTAACTGGAAAATTAACCTCTGTGTATTAGTGATGACATCTAATTTAACAATTAACTGGAATATTATCACCTGTGTATTAGTGATGATATCTAATTTAACAATTAACTGGAATATTATCACCTGTGTATTAGTGATGATATCTAATTTAACAATTAACTGGAATATTATCCTCTGTGTATTAGTGATGACATCTAATTTAACAATTAACTGGAATATTATCACCTGTGTATTAATGATGATATCTAATTTAACAATTAACTGGAATATTATCACCTGTGTATTAGTGATGACATCTAATTTAACATTTAACTGGAATATTATCACCTGTGTATTAGTGATGACATCTAATTTAACAATTAACTGGAATATTATCACCTGTGTATTAGTGATGATATCTAATTTAACAATTAACTGGAATATTATCACCTGTGTATTAGTGATGATATCTAATTGAACAATTAACTGGAATATTATCCCCTGTGTATTAGTGATGACATCTAATTTAACAATTAACTGGAGTATTATCACCTGTGTATTAGTGATGATATCTAATTTAACAATTAACTGGAATATTATCACCTGTGTATTAGTGATGACATCTAATTTAACAATTAACTGGAATATTATCACCTGTGTATTAGTGATGATATCTAATTTAACAATTAACTGGAATATTATCACCTGTGTATCAGTGATGATATCTAATTTAACAATTAACTGGAATATTATCACCTGTGTATTAGTGATGATATCTAATTTAACAATTAACTGGAATATTATCCCCTGTGTATTAGTGATGATATCTAATTTAACAATTAACTGGAATATTATCACCTGTGTATTAGTGATGATATCTAATTTAACAATTAACTGGAATATTATCACCTGTGTATTAGTGATGATATCTAATTTAACAATTAACTGGAATATTATCACCTGTGTATTAGTGATGACATCTAATTTAACAATTAACTGGAATATTATCACCTGTGTATTAGTGATGACATCTAATTTAACAATTAACTGGAAAGTTATCCCCTGTGTATTAGTGATGATATCTAATTTAACAATTAACTGGAATATTATCACCTGTGTATTAGTGATGATATCTAATTTAACAATTAACTGGAATATTATCACCTGTGTATTAGTGATGATATCTAATTTAACAATTAACTGGAATATTATCACCTGTGTATTAGTGATGACATCTAATTTAACAATTAACTGGAATATTGTCACCTGTGTATTAGTGATGACATCTAATTTAACAATTAACTGGAATTTTATCCCCTGTGTATTAGTGATGATATCTAATTTAACAATTAACAGGAATATTATCACCTGTGTATTAGTGATGATATCTAATTTAACAATTAACTGGAATATTATCACCTGTGTATTAGTGATGATATCTAATTTAACAATTAACTGGAATATTATCCCCTCTGTATTAGTGATGATATCTAATTTAACAATTAACTGGAATATTATCACCTGTGCATTAGTGATGATATCTAATTTAACAATTAACTGGAATATTATCACCTGTGTATTAGTGATGACATCTAATTTAACAATTAACTGGAATATTATCACCCGTGTATTAGTGATGACATCTAATTTAACAATTAACTGGAATATTATCACCCGTGTATTAGTGATGATATCTAATTTAACAATTAACTCGAATATTATCCCCTGTGTATTAGTGATGATATCTAATTTAACAATTAACTGGAATATTATCACCTGTGTATTAGTGATGATATCTAATTTAACAATTAACTGGAATATTATCACCTGTGTATTAGTGATGATATCTAATTTAACAATTAACTGGAATATTATCACCTGTGTATTAGTGATGACATCTAATTTAACAATTAACTGGAATATTATCACCTGTGTATTAGTGATGACATCTAATTTAACAATTAACTGGAAAGTTATCCCCTGTGTATTAGTGATGATATCTAATTTAACAATTAACTGGAATATTATCACCTGTGTATTAGTGATGATATCTAATTTAACAATTAACTGGAATATTATCACCTGTGTATTAGTGATGATATCTAATTTAACAATTAACTGGAATATTATCACCTGTGTATTAGTGATGACATCTAATTTAACAATTAACTGGAATATTGTCACCTGTGTATTAGTGATGACATCTAATTTAACAATTAACTGGAATTTTATCCCCTGTGTATTAGTGATGATATCTAATTTAACAATTAACAGGAATATTATCACCTGTGTATTAGTGATGATATCTAATTTAACAATTAACTGGAATATTATCACCTGTGTATTAGTGATGATATCTAATTTAACAATTAACTGGAATATTATCCCCTCTGTATTAGTGATGATATCTAATTTAACAATTAACTGGAATATTATCACCTGTGCATTAGTGATGATATCTAATTTAACAATTAACTGGAATATTATCACCTGTGTATTAGTGATGACATCTAATTTAACAATTAACTGGAATATTATCACCCGTGTATTAGTGATGACATCTAATTTAACAATTAACTGGAATATTATCACCCGTGTATTAGTGATGATATCTAATTTAACAATTAACTCGAATATTATCCCCTGTGTATTAGTGATGATATCTAATTTAACAATTAACTGGTATATTATCACCTGTGTATTAGTGATGATATCTAATTTAACAATTAACTGGAATATTATCTCCTGTGTATTAGTGATGATATATAATTTAACAATTAACTGGAATATTATCCTCTGTGTATTAGTGATGACATCTAATTTAACAATTAACTGGAATATTATCACCTGTGTATTAGTGATGATATCTAATTTAACAATTAACTGGAATATTATCACCTGTGTATTAGTGATGACATCTAATTTAACAATTAACTGGAATATTATCACCTGTGTATTAGTGATGACATCTAATTTAACAATTAACTGGAATATTATCACCTGTGTATTAGTGATGATATCTAACTTACCAATTAACTGGAATATTATCACCTGTGTATTAGTGATGATATCTAATTTAACAATTAACTGGAATATTATCACCTGTGTATTAGTGATGATGTCTAATTTAACAATTAACTGGAATATTATCCCCTGTGTATTAGTGATGACATCTAATTTAACAATTAACTGGAATATTATCCTCTGTGTATTAGTGATGACATCTAATTTAACAATTAACTGGAATATTATCAACTGTGTATTAGTGATGATATCTAATTTAACAATTAACTGGAATATTATCACCTGTGTATTAGTGATGATATCTAATTTAACAATTAACTGTAATATTATCCCCTGTGTATTAGTGATGACATCTAATTTAACAATTAACTGGAATATTATCACCTGTGTATTAGTGATGATATCTAATTTAACAATTAACTGGAATATTATCACCTGTGTATTAGTGATGACATCTAATTTAACAATTAACTGGAATATTATCACCTGTGTATTAGTGATGACATCTAATTTAACAATTAACTGGAATATTATCACCTGTGTATTAGTGATGACATCTAATTTAACAATTAACTGGAATATTATCACCTGTGTATTAGTGATGATATCTAATTTAACAATTAACTGGAATATTATCACCTGTGTATTAGTGATGATATCTAATTTAACAATTAACTGGAATATTATCACCTGTGTATTAGTGATGATATCTAATTGAACAATTAACTGGAATATTATCCCCTGTGTATTAGTGATGACATCTAATTTAACAATTAACTGGAATATTATCACCTGTGTATTAGTGATGATATCTAATTTAACAATTAACTGGAATATTATCACCTGTGTATTAGTGATGACATCTAATTTAACAATTAACTGGAATATTATCACCTGTGTATTAGTGATGATATCTAATTTAACAATTAACTGGAATATTATCACCTGTGTATCAGTGATGATATCTAATTTAACAATTAACTGGAATATTATCACCTGTGTATTAGTGATGATATCTAATTTAACAATTAACTGGAATATTATCCCCTGTGTATTAGTGATGACATCTAATTTAACAATTAACTGGAATATTATCACCTGTGTATTAGTGATGATATCTAATTTAACAATTAACTGGAATATTATCACCTGTGTATTAGTGATGATATCTAATTTAACAATTAACTGGAATATTATCACCTGTGTATTAGTGATGATATCTAATTTAACAATTAACTGGAAAATTAACCTCTGTGTATTAGTGATGACATCTAATTTAACAATTAACTGGAATATTATCACCTGTGTATTAGTGATGATATCTAATTTAACAATTAACTGGAATATTATCACCTGTGTATTAGTGATGATATCTAATTTAACAATTAACTGGAATATTATCCTCTGTGTATTAGTGATGACATCTAATTTAACAATTAACTGGAATATTATCACCTGTGTATTAATGATGATATCTAATTTAACAATTAACTGGAATATTATCACCTGTGTATTAGTGATGACATCTAATTTAACAATTAACTGGAATATTATCACGTGTGTATTAGTGATGACATCTAATTTAACAATTAACTGGAATATTATCACCTGTGTATTAGTGATGATATCTAATTTAACAATTAACTGGAATATTATCACCTGTGTATTAGTGATGATATCTAATTGAACAATTAACTGGAATATTATCCCTTGTGTATTAGTGATGACATCTAATTTAACAATTAACTGGAATATTATCACCTGTGTATTAGTGATGATATCTAATTTAACAATTAACTGGAATATTATCACCTGTGTATTAGTGATGACATCTAATTTAACAATTAACTGGAATATTATCACCTGTGTATTAGTGATGATATCTAATTTAACAATTAACTGGAATATTATCACCTGTGTATCAGTGATGATATCTAATTTAACAATTAACTGGAATATTATCACCTGTGTATTAGTGATGATATCTAATTTAACAATTAACTGGAATATTATCCCCTGTGTATTAGTGATGATATCTAATTTAACAATTAACTGGAATATTATCACCTGTGTATTAGTGATGATATCTAATTTAACAATTAACTGGAATATTATCACCTGTGTATTAGTGATGATATCTAATTTAACAATTAACTGGAATATTATCACCTGTGTATTAGTGATGACATCTAATTTAACAATTAACTGGAATATTATCACCTGTGTATTAGTGATGACATCTAATTTAACAATTAACTGGAATATTATCCCCTGTGCATTAGTGATGATATCTAATTTAACAATTAACTGGAATATTATCACCTGTGTATTAGTGATGACATCTAATTTAACAATTAACTGGAATATTGTCACCTGTGTATTAGTGATGACATCTAATTTAACAATTAACTGGAATTTTATCCCCTGTGTATTAGTGATGATATCTAATTTAACAATTAACTGGAATATTATCACCTGTGTATTAGTGATGATATCTAATTTAACAATTAACTGGAATATTATCACCTGTGTATTAGTGATGATATCTAATTTAACAATTAACTGGAATATTATCCCCTCTGTATTAGTGATGATATCTAATTTAACAATTAACTGGAATATTATCACCTGTGCATTAGTGATGATATCTAATTTAACAATTAACTGGAATATTATCACCTGTGTATTAGTGATGACATCTAATTTAACAATTAACTGGAATATTATCACCCGTGTATTAGTGATGACATCTAATTTAACAATTAACTGGAATATTATCACCCGTGTATTAGTGATGATATCTAATTTAACAATTAACTCGAATATTATCCCCTGTGTATTAGTGATGATATCTAATTTAACAATTAACTGGTATATTATCACCTGTGTATTAGTGATGATATCTAATTTAACAATTAACTGGAATATTATCACCTGTGTATTAGTGATGACATCTAATTTAACAATTAACTCGAATATTATCCCCTGTGTATTAGTGATGATATCTAATTTAACAATTAACTGGTATATTATCACCTGTGTATTAGTGATGATATCTAATTTAACAATTAACTGGAATATTATCCCCTGTGTATTAGTGATGATATCTAATTTAACAATTAACTGGTATATTATCACCTGTGTATTAGTGATGATATCTAATTTAACAATTAACTGGAATATTATCACCTGTGTATTAGTGATGATATCTAATTTAACAATTAACTGGAATATTATCACCCGTGTATTAGTGATGATATCTAATTTAACAATTAACTCGAATATTATCCCCTGTGTATTAGTGATGATATCTAATTTAACAATTAACTGGTATATTATCACCTGTGTATTAGTGATGATATCTAATTTAACAATTAACTCGAATATTTTCCCCTGTGTATTAGTGATGATATCTAATTTAACAATTAACTGGTATATTATCACCTGTGTATTAGTGATGATATCTAATTTAACAATTATCTGGAATATTATCACCTGTGCATTAGTGATGATATCTAATTTAACAATTAACTGGAATATTATCACCCGTGTATTAGTGATGATATCTAATTTAACAACTAACTCGAATATTATCCCCTGTGTATTAGTGATGATATCTAATTTAACAATTAACTGGTATATTATCACCTGTGTATTAGTGATGATATCTAATTTAACAATTAACTGGAATATTATCACCTGTGTATTAGTGATGATATCTAATTTAACAATTAACTGGAATATTGTCACCTGTGTATTAGTGATGACATCTAATTTAACAATTAACTGGAATATTATCACCTGTGTATTAGTGATGATATCTAATTTAACAATTAACTGGAATATTATCACCTGTGTATTAGTGATGATATCTAATTTAACAATTAACTGGAATATTATCACCTGTGTATTAGTGATGATATCTAATTTAACAATTAACTGGAATATTATCACCTGTGTATTAGTGATGATATCTAATTTAACAATTAACTGGAATATTATCCTCTGTGTATTAGTGATGACATCTAATTTAACAATTAACTGGAATATTATCACCTGTGTATTAGTGATGATATCTAATTTAACAATTAACAGGAATATTATCACCTGTGTATTAGTGATGATATCTAATTTAACAATTAACTGGAATATTATCCTCTGTGTATTAGTGATGACATCTAATTTAACAATTAACTGGAATATTATCACCTGTGTATTAGTGATGATATCTAATTTAACAATTAACTGGAATATTATCACCTGTGTATTAGTGATGACATCTAATTTAACAATTAACTGGAATATTATCACCTGTGTATTAGTGATGACATCTAATTTAACAATTAACTGGAATATTATCACCTGTGTATTAGTGATGATATCTAATTTAACAATTAACTGGAATATTATCCCCTGTGTATTAGTGATGATATCTAATTTAACAATTAACTGGAATATTATCACCTGTGTATTAGTGATGACATCTAATTTAACAATTAACTGGAATATTATCACCTGTGTATTAGTGATGATATCTAATTTAACAATTAACTGGAATATTGTCACCTGTGTATTAGTGATGACATCTAATTTAACAATTAACTGGAATATTATCACCTGTGTATTAGTGATGATATCTAATTTAACAATTAACTGGAATATTATCACCTGTGTATTAGTGATGATATCTAATTTAACAATTAACTGGAATATTATCACCTGTGTATTAGTGATGATATCTAATTTAACAATTAACTGGAATATTATCACCTGTGTATTAGTGATGATATCTAATTTAACAATTAACTGGAATATTATCCTCTGTGTATTAGTGATGACATCTAATTTAACAATTAACTGGAATATTATCACCTGTGTATTAGTGATGATATCTAATTTAACAATTAACAGGAATATTATCACCTGTGTATTAGTGATGATATCTAATTTAACAATTAACTGGAATATTATCCTCTGTGTATTAGTGATGACATCTAATTTAACAATTAACTGGAATATTATCACCTGTGTATTAGTGATGATATCTAATTTAACAATTAACTGGAATATTATCACCTGTGTATTAGTGATGACATCTAATTTAACAATTAACTGGAATATTATCACCTGTGTATTAGTGATGACATCTAATTTAACAATTAACTGGAATATTATCACCTGTGTATTAGTGATGATATCTAATTTAACAATTAACTGGAATATTATCCCCTGTGTATTAGTGATGATATCTAATTTAAAAATTAACTGGAATATTATCACCTGTGTATTAGTGATGACATCTAATTTAACAATTAACTGGAATATTATCACCTGTGTATTAGTGATGACATCTAATTTAACAATTAACTGGAATATTATCACCTGTGTATTAGTGATGATATCTAATTTAACAATTAACTGGAATATTATCACCTCTGTATTAGTGATGATATCTAATTTAACAATTAACTGGAATATTATCACCTGTGTATTAGTGATGACATCTAATTTAACAATTAACTGGAATATTATCACCTGTGTATTAGTGATGATATCTAATTTAACTATTAACTGGAATATTATCCCCTGTGTATTAGTGATGACATCTAATTTAACTATTAACTGGAATATTATCCCCTGTGTATTAGTGATGATATCTAATTTAACAATTAACTGGAATATTATCCCCTGTGTATTAGTGATGATATCTAATTTAACAATTAACTGGAATATTATCCAATGTGTATTAGTGATGACATCTAATTTAACTATTAACTGGAATATTATCCCCTGTGTATTAGTGATGATATCTAATTTAACAATTAACTGGTATATTATCACCTGTGTATTAGTGATGATATCTAATTTAACAATTAACTCGAATATTTTCCCCTGTGTATTAGTGATGATATCTAATTTAACAATTAACTGGTATATTATCACCTGTGTATTAGTGATGATATCTAATTTAACAATTAACTGGAATATTATCACCTGTGCATTAGTGATGATATCTAATTTAACAATTAACTGGAATATTATCACCCGTGTATTAGTGATGATATCTAATTTAACAACTAACTCGAATATTATCCCCTGTGTATTAGTGATGATATCTAATTTAACAATTAACTGGTATATTATCACCTGTGTATTAGTGATGATATCTAATTTAACAATTAACTGGAATATTATCACCTGTGTTTTAGTGATGATATCTAATTTAACAATTAACTGGAATATTGTCACCTGTGTATTAGTGATGACATCTAATTTAACAATTAACTGGAATATTATCACCTGTGTATTAGTGATGATATCTAATTTAACAATTAACTGGAATATTATCACCTGTGTATTAGTGATGATATCTAATTTAACAATTAACTGGAATATTATCACCTGTGTATTAGTGATGATATCTAATTTAACAATTAACTGGAATATTATCACCTGTGTATTAGTGATGATATCTAATTTAACAATTAACTGGAATATTATCCTCTGTGTATTAGTGTTGACATCTAATTTAACAATTAACTGGAATATTATCACCTGTGTATTAGTGATGATATCTAATTTAACAATTAACAGGAATATTATCACCTGTGTATTAGTGATGATATCTAATTTAACAATTAACTGGAATATTATCCTCTGTGTATTAGTGATGACATCTAATTTAACAATTAACTGGAATATTATCACCTGTGTATTAGTGATGATATCTAATTTAACAATTAACTGGAATATTATCACCTGTGTATTAGTGATGACATCTAATTTAACAATTAACTGGAATATTATCACCTGTGTATTAGTGATGACATCTAATTTAACAATTAACTGGAATATTATCACCTGTGTATTAGTGATGATATCTAATTTAACAATTAACTGGAATATTATCACCTGTGTATTAGTGATGATATCTAATTTAACAATTAACTGGAATATTATCACCTGTGTATTAGTGATGATATCTAATTTAACAATTAACTGGAATATTATCACCTGTGTATTAGTGATGATATCTAATTTAACAATTAACTGGAATATTATCCCCTGTGTATTAGTGATGATATCTAATTTAAAAATTAACTGGAATATTATCACCTGTGTATTAGTGATGACATCTAATTTAACAATTAACTGGAATATTATCACCTGTGTATTAGTGATGACATCTAATTTAACAATTAACTGGAATATTATCACCTGTGTATTAGTGATGATATCTAATTTAACAATTAACTGGAATATTATCACCTGTGTATTAGTGATGATATCTAATTTAACAATTAACTGGAATATTATCACCTGTGTATTAGTGATGACATCTAATTTAACAATTAACTGGAATATTATCACCTGTGTATTAGTGATGATATCTAATTTAACTATTAACTGGAATATTATCCCCTGTGTATTAGTGATGACATCTAATTTAACTATTAACTGGAATATTATCCCCTGTGTATTAGTGATGATATCTAATTTAACAATTAACTGGAATATTATCCCCTGTGTATTAGTGATGATATCTAATTTAACAATTAACTGGAATATTATCACCTGTGTATTAGTGATGACATCTAATTTAACTATTAACTGGAATATTATCCCCTGTGTATTAGTGATGATATCTAATTTAACAATTAACTGGAATATTATCACCTGTGTATTAGTGATGATATCTAATTTAACAATTAACTGGAATATTATCACCTGTGTATTAGTGATGACATCTAATTTAACAATTAACTGGAGTATTATCACCTGTGTATTAGTGATGATATCTAATTTAACAATTAACTGGAATATTATCACCTCTGCATTAGTGATGACATCTAATTTAACAATTAACTGGAATATTATCACCTGTGTATTAGTGATGATATCTAATTTAAAAATTAACTGGAATATTATCACCTGTGTATTAGTGATGATATCTAATTTAACAATTAACTGGAATATTATCAACTGTGTATTAGTGATGACATCTAATTTAACAATTAACTGGAATATTATCACCTGTGTATTAGTGATGATATCTAATTTAACAATTAACTGGAATATTATCACCTGTGTATTAGTGATGATATCTAATTTAACTATTAACTGGAATATTATCACCTGTGTATTAGTGATGACATCTAATTTAACAATTAACTGGAATATTATCCCCTGTGTATTAATGATGACATCTAATTTAACTATTAACTGGAATATTATCACCTGTGTATTAGTGATGATATCTAATTTAACAATTAACTGGAATATTATCACCTGTGTATTAGTGATGACATCTAATTTAACAATTAACTGGAATATTAACCCCTGTGTATTAGTGATGACATCTAATTTAACCATTAACTGGAATATTATCACCTGTGTATTAGTGATGATATCTAATTTAACAATTAACTGGAATATTATCACCTGTGTATTAGTGATGATATCTAATTTAACAATTAACTGGAATATTATCACCTGTGTATTAGTGATGACATCTAATTTAACAATTAACTGGAATATTATCACCTGTGTATTAGTGATGATATCTAATTTAACAATTAACTGGAATATTATCACCTGTGTATTAGTGATGACATCTAATTTAACAATTAACTGGAATATTGTCACCTGTGTATTAGTGATGACATCTAATTTAACAATTAACTGGAATATTATCCCCTGTGTATTAGTGATGATATCTAATTTAACAATTAACTGGAATATTATCACCTGTGTATTAGTGATGATATCTAATTTAACAATTAACTGGAATATTATCACCTGTGTATTAGTGATGATAACTAATTTAACAATTAACTGGAAAATTAACCTCTGTGTATTAGTGATGACATCTAATTTAACAATTAACTGGAATATTATCACCTGTGTATTAGTGATGATATCTAATTTAACAATTAACTGGAATATTATCACCTGTGTATTAGTGATGATATCTAATTTAACAATTAACTGGAATATTATCCCCTGTGTATTAGTGATGACATCTAATTTAACTATTAACTGGAATATTATCCCCTGTGTATTAGTGAGGACATCTAATTTAACAATTAACTGGAATATTATCACCTGTGTATTAATGATGACATCTAATTTAACTATTAACTGGAATATTATCACCTGTGTATTAGTGATGATATCTAATTTAACAATTAACTGGAATATTATCACCTGTGTATTAGTGATGACATCTAATTTAACAATTAACTGGAATATTAACCCCTGTGTATTAGTGATGACATCTAATTTAACCATTAACTGGAATATTATCACCTGTGTATTAGTGATGATATCTAATTTAACAATTAACTGGAATATTATCACCTGTGTATTAGTGATGATATCTAATTTAACAATTAACTGGAATATTATCACCTGTGTATTAGTGATGACATCTAATTTAACAATTAACTGGAATATTATCACCTGTGTATTAGTGATGATATCTAATTTAACAATTAACTGGAATATTATCACCTGTGTATTAGTCATGACATCTAATTTAACAATTAACTGGAATATTGTCACCTGTGTATTAGTGATGACATCTAATTTAACAATTAACTGGAATATTATCCCCTGTGTATTAGTGATGATATCTAATTTAACAATTAACTGGAATATTATCACCTGTGTATTAGTGATGATATCTAATTTAACAATTAACTGGAATATTATCACCTGTGTATTAGTGATGATATCTAATTTAACAATTAACTGGAAAATTAACCTCTGTGTATTAGTGATGACATCTAATTTAACAATTAACTGGAATATTATCACCTGTGTATTAGTGATGATATCTAATTTAACAATTAACTGGAATATTATCACCTGTGTATTAGTGATGATATCTAATTTAACAATTAACTGGAATATTATCCTCTGTGTATTAGTGATGACATCTAATTTAACAATTAACTGGAATATTATCACCTGTGTATTAATGATGATATCTAATTTAACAATTAACTGGAATATTATCACCTGTGTATTAGTGATGACATCTAATTTAACAATTAACTGGAATATTATCACCTGTGTATTAGTGATGACATCTAATTTAACAATTAACTGGAATATTATCACCTGTGTATTAGTGATGATATCTAATTTAACAATTAACTGGAATATTATCACCTGTGTATTAGTGATGATATCTAATTGAACAATTAACTGGAATATTATCCCCTGTGTATTAGTGATGACATCTAATTTAACAATTAACTGGAATATTATCACCTGTGTATTAGTGATGATATCTAATTTAACAATTAACTGGAATATTATCACCTGTGTATTAGTGATGACATCTAATTTAACAATTAACTGGAATATTAACACCTGTGTATTAGTGATGATATCAAATTTAACAATTAACTGGAATATTATCACCTGTGTATCAGTGATGATATCTAATTTAACAATTAACTGGAATATTATCACCTGTGTATTAGTGATGATATCTAATTTAACAATTAACTGGAATATTATCCCCTGTGTATTAGTGATGATATCTAATTTAACAATTAACTGGAATATTATCACCTGTGTATTAGTGATGATATCTAATTTAACAATTAACTGGAATATTATCACCTGTGTATTAGTGATGATATCTAATTTAACAATTAACTGGAATATTATCACCTGTGTATTAGTGATGACATCTAATTTAACAATTAACTGGAATATTATCACCTGTGTATTAGTGATGACATCTAATTTAACAATTAACTGGAATATTATCCCCTGTGTATTAGTGATGATATCTAATTTAACAATTAACTGGAATATTATCACCTGTGTATTAGTGATGATATCTAATTTAACAATTAACTGGAATATTATCACCTGTGTATTAGTGATGATATCTAATTTAACAATTAACTGGGATATTATCACCTGTGTATTAGTGATGACATCTAATTTAACAATTAACTGGAATATTGTCACCTGTGTATTAGTGATGACATCTAATTTAACAATTAACTGGAATTTTATCCCCTGTGTATTAGTGATGATATCTAATTTAACAATTAACTGGAATATTATCACCTGTGTATTAGTGATGATATCTAATTTAACAATTAACTGGAATATTATCACATGTGTATTAGTGATGATATCTAATTTAACAATTAACTGGAATATTATCCCCTCTGTATTAGTGATGATATCTAATTTAACAATTAACTGGAATATTATCACCTGTGTATTAGTGATGATATCTAATTTAACAATTAACTGGAATATTATCACCTGTGTATTAGTGATGACATCTAATTTAACAATTAACTGGAATATTATCACCCGTGTATTAGTGATGACATCTAATTTAACAATTAACTGGAATATTATCACCCGTGTATTAGTGATGATATCTAATTTAACAATTAACTCGAATATTATCCCCTGTGTATTAGTGATGATATCTAATTTATCAATTAACTGGTATATTATCACCTGTGTATTAGTGATGATATCTAATTTAACAATTAACTGGAATATTATCACCTGTGTATTAGTGATGACATCTAATTTAACAATTAACTCGAATATTATCCCCTGTGTATTAGTGATGATATCTAATTTAACAATTAACTGGTATATTATCACCTGTGTATTAGTGATGATAACTAATTTAACAATTAACTGGAATATTATCCCCTGTGTATTAGTGATGATATCTAATTTAACAATTAACTGGTATATTCTCACCTGTGTATTAGTGATGATATCTAATTTAACAATTACCTGGAATATTATCACCTGTGTATTAGTGATGATATCTAATTTAACAATTAACTGGAATATTATCACCCGTGTATTAGTGATGATATCTAATTTAACAATTAACTCGAATATTATCCCCTGTGTATTAGTGATGATATCTAATTTAACAATTAACTGGTATATTATCACCTGTGTATTCGTGATGATATCAAATTTAACAATTAACTCGAATATTTTCCCCTGTGTATTAGTGATGATATCTAATTTAACAATTAACTGGTATATTATCACCTGTGTATTAGTGATGATATCTAATTTAACAATTAACTGGAATATTATCACCTGTGTATTAGTGATGATATCTAATTTAACAATTAACTGGAATATTATCTCCCGTGTATTAGTGATGATATCTAATTTAACAATTAACTCGAATATTATCCCCTGTGTATTAGTGATGATATCTAATTTAACAATTAACTGGTATATTATCACCTGTGTATTAGTGATGATATCTAATTTAACAATTAACTGGAATATTATCACCTGTGTATTAGTGATGATATCTAATTTAACAATTAACTGGAATATTATCACCTGTGTATTAGTGATGACATCTAATTTAACAATTAACTGGAATATTATCACCTGTGTATTAGTGATGATATCTAATTTAACAATTAACTGGAATATTATCACCTGTGTATTAGTGATGATATCTAATTTAACAATTAACTGGAATATTATCACCTGTGTATTAGTGATGATATCTAATTTAACAATTAACTGGAATATTATCACCTGTGTATTAGTGATGATATCTAATTTAACAATTAACTGGAATATTATCCTCTGTGTATTAGTGATGACATCTAATTTAACAATTAACTGGAATATTATCACCTGTGTATTTGTGATGATATCTAATTTAACAATTAACAGGAATATTATCACCTGTGTATTAGTGATGATATCTAATTTAACAATTAACTGGAATATTATCCTCTGTGTATTAGTGATGACATCTAATTTAACAATTAACTGGAATATTATCACCTGTGTATTAGTGATGATATCTAATTTAACAATTAACTGGAATATTATCACCTGTGTATTAGTGATGACATCTAATTTAACAATTAACTGGAATATTATCACCTGTGTATTAGTGATGACATCTAATTTAACAATTAACTGGAATATTATCACCTGTGTATTAGTGATGATATCTAATTTAACAATTAACTGGAATATTATCACCTGTGTATTAGTGATGATATCTAATTTAACAATTAACTGGAATATTATCACCTGTGTATTAGTGATGATATCTAATTTAACAATTAACTGGAATATTATCACCTGTGTATTAGTGATGATATCTAATTTAACAATTAACTGGAATATTATCCCCTGTGTATTAGTGATGATATCTAATTTAAAAATTAACTGGAATATTATCACCTGTGTATTAGTGATGATATCTAATTTAACAATTAACTGGAATATTATCCTCTGTGTATTAGTGATGACATCTAATTTAACAATTAACTGGAATATTATCACCTGTGTATTTGTGATGTTATCTAATTTAACTATTAACAGGAATATTATCACCTGTGTATTAGTGATGATATCTAATTTAACAATTAACTGGAATATTATCCTCTGTGTATTAGTGATGACATCTAATTTAACAATTAACTGGAATATTATCACCTGTGTATTAGTGATGATATCTAATTTAACAATTAACTGGAATATTATCACCTGTGTATTAGTGATGACATCTAATTTAACAATTAACTGGAATATTATCACCTGTGTATTAGTGATGACATCTATTTTAACAATTAACTGGAATATTATCACCTGTGTATTAGCGATGATATCTAATTTAACAATTAACTGGAATATTATCACCTGTGTATTAGTGATGATATCTAATTTAACAATTAACTGGAATATTATCACCTGTGTATTAGTGATGATATCTAATTTAACAATTAACTGGAATATTATCACCTGTGTATTAGTGATGATATCTAATTTAACAATTAACTGGAATATTATCCCCTGTGTATTAGTGATGATATCTAATTTAAAAATTAACTGGAATATTATCACCTGTGTATTAGTGATGACATCTAATTTAACAATTAACTGGAATATTATCACCTGTGTATTAGTGATGACATCTAATTTAACAATTAACTGGAATATTATCACCTGTGTATTAGTGATGATATCTAATTTAACAATTAACTGGAATATTATCACCTGTGTATTAGTGATGATATCTAATTTAACAATTAACTGGAATATTATCACCTGTGTATTAGTGATGACATCTAATTTAACAATTAACTGGAATATTATCACCTGTGTATTAGTGATGATATCTAATTTAACTATTAACTGGAATATTATCCCCTGTGTATTAGTGATGACATCTAATTTAACTATTAACTGGAATATTATCCCCTGTGTATTAGTGATGATATCTAATTTAACAATTAACTGGAATATTATCCAATGCTCATTTCCCGGCGGAGCAGCAGGAGAAGGTAGCGACTCTTCGGTGGGTGAGTGAAGGCATCAGGAGCTGTGTTTTAAAAGTAAGTACTTACTGTTTTACTTACTGTTTTCCTTGTCTTTGAGTTTCTTTTGGCGCCGGAGGAACCGGAAGCTGGTCGGCAGCGAGGACTCCTGGGTAAGGTGCGGAGCTGAGTAAACCCGAGCCACTACACATGTAGTGTCTCCCACCCATCCTCCTCCTCTAACCTAATAATAAGACCCTTTTTACCCTCCTCCTCTAACCAAAAAGGACTGAGCAGGTAAGCTATTTACTGTTTTTGTTAATATCTATAGTTGTACTTAACTAAGGGGTAATTGAATAAAAGAAATGGCAGCCAGTGTAGTGTATTGCTCCTCCTGCAGAATGTTCGAGGTGAGGGAAACCTCCGGTGGCCCTGCCGACTTCACCTGCTGGAAGTGCATCCGTCTCCAGCTCCTATCAGACCGTGTTAGGGAATTGGAGCTGGAGCTGGATGAACTGAGGATCATTCGGGAAGCTGAGGGGTTGATAGATAGAAGCTACACGGAGGTCGTTACTCCACAAATCAAAGGCAGCTGGGTAACAGTTAGAGGTGGGAAGAGGTCAGTGCAGGGATCTCCTGTGGTCGTCCCCCTCAACAACAAGTATACAGTTTTAGATACTGTTGGGGGGGACGGCCTATCGGGGGCAGGCTGCAGTGACCGGGCCTCTGGCACGGGGTCCTGCACTGTGGCTCAGAAGGGAAGGAGGGAGAATGGGAGAGCACTAGTCATCGGGGACTCGATGGTGAGGAGTACGGACAGGCGGTTCTGTGGGCGCAGGCGAGACGCACGGATGGTTTGTTGCCTCCCTGGTGCCAGGGTCCGTGATGTTTGTGATCGCGTCTTCAGGATCCTTAAAGGGGAGGGGGAGCAGCCAGAGCTCGTGGTGCACATTGGCACCAACGACGTAGGAAGGAAGGGTGGCACAGATGTTAGAAGTGAGTTTAGGGAGTTAGGCTGGAAGCTGAAAGCTCGGACGGACAGAGTTGTTATCTCTGGTTTGTTGCCGGCGCCACGTGATAGTGAGGCTAGGAATAGGGAGAGAGCACAGCTGAACATGTGGCTGCAGGAATGGTGTAGGAGGGAGGGCTTCCAGTTCTTGGATAATTGGACTGCATTCTGGGGAAGATGGGACCTGTTCAAACAGGACGGGCTGCATCTGAACCAGAGGGGCACCAATATCCTGGGAGGGAGGTTTGCTAGTACTGTTCGGGAGGGTTTAAACTAGTTTGGGAGGGGGATGGGAACCGGACTTGTAATCCAGGGACCAGTGGGTCCACTCAGAAAGACAAAGAGTGTAGTGAGGTATTGGGGAAGGTAGCACTGTCACAGAGGACAGATGGGCACGGAGAAGGGTTAAAGTGCGTATACTTCAACGCAAGAAGCATCAGGAATAAGGTGAGTGAATTGAAGGCGTGGATGGGCACTTGGGACTACGATGTTGTGGCCATCACTGAAACGTGGATAGGTGAGGGGGAGGAATGGTTTTTGGAGGTACCTGGTTATAGATGTTTTCATAAGATTAGGAATGGTGGTAAAAGAGGTGGGGGGGTGGCATTGTTAGTTAGAAATAGTGTAACAACTGCTGAAAGAATTTTCGAGGAGGATCTGCCGACTGAGGCACTGTGGGTTGAGGTCAGGAACAGGAAAGGAGCAGTCACCTTGATGGGAGTTTTCTATCGGCCCCCCAATAGCAGCAGGGAGGTGGAAGAGCAGATTGGGAAACAGATTTTGGAAAGGAGCAGAAGTCACAGGGTAGTAATTATGGGGGATTTCAACTTCCCAAATATTGATTGGCAACTCTTTAGATCGAATAGTTTGGATGGGGTAGTGTTTGTGCAGTATGTCCAGGAAGCTTTTCTGACTCAGTATGTAGACTGCCCGACCAGAGGGGAGGCAATATTGGATTTGGTACTAGGTAATGAACCAGGGCAAGTGATAGAGCTGTTGGTGGGCGAGCACTTTGGAGATAGTGATCACAATTCTGTAGCATTCACTGTGGTAATGGAGAGGGATAGGTATGTGCAACAGGGCAAGGTTTACAATTGGGGGAAGGGTAGATATGATGCTGTCAGGCAGGAACTGAGGAGCATAAGTTGGGAGCATATGCTGGCAGGGAAGGGCACGGTCGAAATGTGGAACTTTTTCAAGGAGCAGATAGTAGGGGCCATTGATAAGCATGTCCCTGTCAGACAGGGAAGGGATGGTCATGTGAGGGAACCGTGGTTGACAAGAGAGGTTGAGAGTCTTGTTAGGAAGAAGAAGGATGCGTATATAAAGTTGAGGAAAAAGGGCACAGGCATAGCTCTGGAGGGATACAAGATGGCCAGGAAGGATCTGAAGAAAGGGATTAGGAGAGCTAAGAGAGGGCATGAAAAATGCTTGGCGGGTAGGATAAAAGAAAACCCCAAGGCCTTTTACGCGTATGTCAGAAATATGAGGATGACTAGGGGGACCATAGGTCCGGTCAAGGTCAATAGCGGGAGACTGTGTGTTGAGCCGGAAGAGATAAGTGAGGTTTTGAATGAGTACTTCTCTTCGGTATTTACGAATGAGAAGGGGTGTATTACTGAAGAGGACGGTGGGAAGCAGACTGGTAAGCTCGAGGAAGTGCTCGTTAGGAGGGAAGATGTGTTGGGGTTTTTGAATAACTTGAAGATAGACAAGTCTCCCGGGCCTGACGGGGTATATCCAAGGATGTTATGGGAAGCAAGGGATGAAATTGCAGAGCCGCTGGCAATGATCTTTTCATCTTCTCTGCTGACGGGGGTGGTACCAGGTGATTGGAGGGTGGCAAATGTTGTGCCCCTGTTCAAGAAAGGGAATAGGAACAACCCTGGGAATTACAGGCCAGTTAGTCTTACT
Source organism: Heterodontus francisci (assembly GCF_036365525.1). Classification (NCBI taxonomy): domain Eukaryota; kingdom Metazoa; phylum Chordata; class Chondrichthyes; order Heterodontiformes; family Heterodontidae; genus Heterodontus; species Heterodontus francisci. Next base: position 1,149,226 of record NW_027140240.1, read on the forward strand.
TCGGTGGTAGGCAAGTTGATGGAAAAGGTGCTGAGGGATAGGATTTCTGAGCATCTGGAAAGACACTGCTTGATTCGGGACAGTCAGCACGGTTTTGTGAGGGGTAGGTCTTGCCTCACAAGCCTGATTGAATTCTTTGAGCAGGTGACCAAGCAAGTGGATGAGGGTAAACCAGTGGATGTGGTGTACATGGATTTTAGTAAGGCATTTGATAAGGTCCCCCATGGTCGACTTCTGGAGAAAGTCAGGAGGCATGGGATAGTGGGGAATGTGGCCAGTTGGATTAAGAATTGGCTAACTGATAGAAGGCAGAGAGTGGTCTTAGATGGTAAATACTCAGCCTGGAGCCCAGTTACCAGTGGCGTGCCGCAGGGATCAGTTCTGGGTCCTCTCCTGTTTGTGATTTTTATTAACGACTTGGATGAGGAAGTCGAAGGGTGGGTCAGTAAATTTGCAGATGATACAAAGGTTGGTGGAGTTGTGGATACCGAGGAGGGCTATTGTCGTCTGCAAAGGGACTTGGATAGGTTGCAGTGCTGGGCTGAAAAGTGGCAGATGGAGTTTAACCCTGAAAAGTGTGAGGTCGTCCATTTTGGAAGGACAAACATGAATGCAAAATACTGGGTTAACGGTAGGGTTCTTGGGCATGTGGAGGAGCAGAGAGACCTTGGGGTCTATGTGCATAGATCATTGAAAGTTGCAACTCAAGTGGATAGGGCTGTGAAGAAGGCATATGGGGTGTTAGCGTTCATTAGCAGAGGGATTGAATTTAAGAGCCGTGAGGTGATGATGCAGCTGTACAGGACCTTGGTAAGGCCTCATTTGGAGTACTGTGTGCAGTTCTGGTCGCCTCATTTTAGGAAGGATGTGGAAGCCTTGGAGAGGGTGCAGAGGAGATTTACCAGGATGTTGCCTGGAATGGAGAATAAGTCTTACGAGGAAAGGCTGAACATTCTAGGCCTCTTCTCATTAGAAAGGAGAAGGATGAGGGGTGACATGATAGAGGTTTATAAGATGATCAGGGGAATAGATAGGGTAGACAGTCAGAAACTTTTTCCCCGGGTGGAGCAAAGCGTTACAAGGGGTCATAAATTTAAGGTGAAGGGTGGGAGATATAAGGGGGCTGTCAGGGGAAGGTTCTTTACCCAGAGAGTGGTCGAGGCATGGAATGCCTTGCCCGGGGAAGTTGTTGAGTCAGAAACTTTAGGGACTTTCAAAAGGCTTTTGGATAGGTATATGGATAAAGGAGAATGATGGGGTATAGATTAAATTGTCCTTGACAGAGGACAAAGGATCGGCACAACATTGTGGGCCGAAGGGCCTGTTCTGTGCTGTATGTTCTATGTTCTATGTTCTATGTATTAGTGATGACATCTAATTTAACTATTAACTGGAATATTATCCCCTGTGTATTAGTGATGATATCTAATTTAACAATTAACTGGAATATTATCACCTGTGTATTAGTGATGATATCTAATTTAACAATTAACTGGAATATTATCACCTGTGTATTAGTGATGATATCTAATTTAACAATTAACTGGAATATTATCACCTGTGTATTAGTGATGACATCTAATTTAACAATTAACTGGAATATTATCACCTGTGTATTAGTGATGACATCTAATTTAACAATTAACTGGAATATTATCCCCTGTGTATTAGTGATGATATCTAATTTAACAATTAACTGGAATATTGTCACCTGTGTATTAGTGATGACATCTAATTTAACAATTAACTGGAATATTATCCCCTGTGTATTAGCGAGGACATCTAATTTAACAATTAACTGGAATATTATCACCTGTGTATTAATGATGACATCTAATTTAACTATTCTTCTTTTCTTCTTTTGGGCCTCCTTATCTCGAGAGACAATGGATACGCGCCTGGAGGTGGTCAGTGGTTTGTGAAGCAGCGCCTGGAGTGGCTATAAAGGCCAATTCTGGAGTGACAGGCTCTTCCACAGGTGCTGCAGAGAAATTTGTTTGTTGGGGCTGTTGCACAGTTGGCTCTCCCCTTGCGCCTCTGTCTTTTTTCCTGCCAACTACTAAGTCTCTTCGACTCGCCACAATTTAGCCCTGTCTTTATGGCTGCCCGCCAGCTCTGGCGAATGCTGGCAACTGACTCCCACGACTTGTGATCAATGTCACACGATTTCATGTCGCGTTTGCAGACGTCTTTATAACGGAGACATGGACGGCCGGTGGGTCTGATACCAGTGGCGAGCTCGCTGTACAATGTGTCTTTGGGGATCCTGCCATCTTCCATGCGGCTCACATGGCCAAGCCATCTCAAGCGCCGCTGACTCAGTAGTGTGTATAAGCTGGGGATGTTGGCCGCTTCAAGGACTTCTGTGTTGGAGATATAGTCCTGCCACCTGATGCCAAGTATTCTCCGAAGGCAGCGAAGATGGAATGAATTGAGACGTCGCTCTTGGCTGGCATACGTTGTCCAGGCCTCGCTGCCGTAGAGCAAGGTACTGAGGACACAGGCCTGATACACTCGGACTTTTGTGTTCCGTGTCAGTGCGCCATTTTCCCACACTCTCTTGGCCAGTCTGAACATAGCAGTGGAAGCCTTACCCATGCGCTTGTTGACTTCTGCATCTAGAGACAGGTTACTGGTGATAGTTGAGCCTAGGTAGGTGAACTCTTGAACCACTTCCAGAGCGTGGTCGCCAATATTGATGGATGGAGCATTTCTGACATCCTGCCCCATGATGTTCGTTTTCTTGAGGCTGATGGTTAGGCCAAATTCATTGCAGGCAGACGCAAACCTGTCGATGAGACTCTGCAGGCATTCTTCAGTGTGAGATGTTAAAGCAGCATCGTCAGCAAAGAGGAGTTCTCTGATGAGGACTTTCCGTACTTTGGACTTCGCTCTTAGACGGGCAAGGTTGAACAACCTGCCCCCTGATCTTGTGTGGAGGAAAATTCCTTCTTCAGAGGATTTGAACGCATGTGAAAGCAGCAGGGAGAAGAAAATCCCAAAAAGTGTGGGTGCGAGAACACAGCCCTGTTTCACACCACTCAGGATAGGAAAGGGCTCTGATGAGGAGCCACCATGTTGAATTGTGCCTTTCATATTGTCATGGAATGAGGTGATTTAACTATTAACTGGAATATTATCACCTGTGTATTAATGATGACATCTAATTTAACTATTAACTGGAATATTATCACCTGTGTATTAGTGATGATATCTAATTTAACAATTAACTGGAATATTATCACCTGTGTATTAGTGATGATATCTAATTTAACAATTAACTGGAATATTATCACCTGTGTATTAGTGATGACATCTAATTTAACAATTAACTGGAATATTAACCCCTGTGTATTAGTGATGACATCTAATTTAACCATTAACTGGAATATTATCACCTGTGTATTAGTGATGATATCTAATTTAACAATTAACTGGAATATTATCACCTGTGTATTAGTGATGACATCTAATTTAACAATTAACTGGAATATTATCACCTGTGTATTAGTGATGATATCTAATTTAACAATTAACTGGAATATTATCACCTGTGTATTAGTGATGACATCTAATTTAACAATTAACTGGAATATTGTCACCTGTGTATTAGTGATGACATCTAATTTAACAATTAACTGGAATATTATCCCCTGTGTATTAGTGATGATATCTAATTTAACAATTAACTGGAATATTATCACCTGTGTATTAGTGATGATATCTAATTTAACAATTAACTGGAATATTATCACCTGTGTATTAGTGATGATATCTAATTTAACAATTAACTGGAATATTATCCCCTCTGTATTAGTGATGATATCTAATTTAACAATTAACTGGAATATTATCACCCGTGTATTAGTGATGACATCTAATTTAACAATTAACTGGAATATTATCACCCGTGTATTAGTGATGACATCTAATTTAACAATTAACTGGAATATTATCACCCGTGTATTAGTGAAGATATCTAATTTAACAATTAACTCGAATATTATCCCCTGTGTATTAGTGATGATATCTAATTTAACAATTAACTGGTATATTATCACCTGTGTATCAGTGATGATATCTAATTTAACAATTAACTGGAATATTATCACCTGTGTATTAGTGATGATATCTAATTTAACAATTAACTGGAATATTATCACCTGTGTATTACTGATGACATCTAATTTAACAATTAACTCGAATATTATCCCCTGTGTATTAGTGATGATATCTAATTTAACAATTAACTGGTATATTATCACCTGTGTATTAGTGATGATATCTAATTTAACAATTAACTCGAATATTATCCCCTGTGTATTAGTGATGATATCTAATTTAACAATTAACTGGTATATTATCACCTGTGTATTAGTGATGATATCTAATTTAACAATTAACTGGAATATTATCACCTGTGTATTAGTGATGATATCTAATTTAACAATTAACTGGAATATTATCACCCGTGTATAAGTGATGATATCTAATTTAACAATTAACTCGAATATTATCCCCTGTGTATTAGTGATGATATCTAATTTAACAATTAACTCGAATATTATCCCGTGTATTTGTGATGATATCTAATTTAACAATTAACTGGAATATTATCCCCTGTGTATTAGTGATGACATATAATTTAACAATTAACTGGAATATTATCACCTGTGTATTAGTGATGATATCTAATTTAACAATTAACTGGAATATTATCACCCGTGTATTAGTGATGATAGCTAATTTAACAATTAACTGGAATATTATCACCTGTGTATTAGTGATGACATCTAATTTAACAATTAACTGGAATATTATCCCCTGTGTATTAGTGATGATATCTAATTTAACAATTAACTGGAATATTATCACCTGTGTATTAGTGATGATATCTAATTTAACAATTAACTGGAATATTATCACCTGTGTATTAGTGATGATATCTAATTTAACAATTAACTGGAATATTATCTCCTGTGTATTAGTGATGATATCTAATTTAACAATTAACTGGAATATTATTACCTGTGTATTAGTGATTATATCTAATTTAACAATTAACTGGAATATTATCACCTGTGTATTAGTGATGATATCTAATTTAACAATTAACTGGAATATTATCACCTGTGTATTAGTGATGACATCTAATTTAACAATTAACTGGAATATTATCACCTGTGTATTAGTGATGATATCTAATTTAACAATTAACTGGAATATTATCACCTGTGTATTAGTGATGACATCTAATTTAACAATTAACTGGAATATTATCACCTGTGTATTAGTGATGATATCTAATTTAACAATTAACTGGAATATTATCACCTGTGTATTAGTGATGACATCTAATTTAGCAATTAACTGGAATATTATCACCTGTGTATTAGTGATGACATCTAATTTAACAATTAACTGGAATATTATCACCTGTGTATTAGTGATGATATCTAATTTAACAATTAACTGGAATATTATCACCTGTGTATTAGTGATGATATCTAATTTAACAATTAACTGGAATATTATCACCTGTGTATTAGTGATGACATCTAATTTAACAATTAACTGGAATATTATCCCCTGTGTATTAGTGATGACATCTAATTTTACTATTAACTGGAATATTATCCCCTGTGTATTAGTGATGATATCTAATTTAACAATTAACTGGAATATTATCCCCTGTGTATTAGTGATGATATCTAATTTAACAATTAACTGGAATATTATCCCCTGTGTATTAGTGATGACATCTAATTTAACTATTAACTGGAATATTATCCCCTGTGTATTAGTGAGGACATCTAATTTAACAATTAACTGGAATATTATCACCTGTGTATTAGTGATGACATCTAATTTAACTATTAACTGGAATATTATCACCTGTGTATTAGTGATGATATCTAATTTAACAATTAACTGGAATATTATCCCCTGTGTATTAGTGATGACATCTAATTTAACAATTAACTGGAATATTGTCACCTGTGTATTAGTGATGACATCTAATTTAACAATTAACTGGAATATTATCCCCTGTGTATTAGTGATGATATCTAATTTAACAATTAACTGGAATATTATCACCTGTGTATTAGTGATGATATCTAATTTAACAATTAACTGGAATATTATCCCCTCTGTATTAGTGATGATATCTAATTTAACAATTAACTGGAATATTATCACCTGTGTATTAGTGATGATATCTAATTTAACAATTAACTGGAATATTATCACCTGTGTATTAGTGATGACATCTAATTTAACAATTAACTGGAATATTATCACCTGTGTATTAGTGATGACATCTAATTTAACAATTAACTGGAATATTATCACCCGTGTATTAGTGAAGATATCTAATTTAACAATTAACTCGAATATTATCCCCTGTGTATTAGTGATGATATCTAATTTAACAATTAACTGGTATATTATCACCTGTGTATTAGTGATGATATCTAATTTAACAATTAACTGGAATATTATCACCTGTGTATTAGTGATATCTAATTTAACAATTAACTGGAATATTATCACCTGTGTATTAGTGATGACATCTAATTTAACAATTAACTCGAATATTATCCCCTGTGTATTAGTGATGATATCTAATTTAACAATTAACTGGTATATTATCACCTGTGTATTAGTGATGATATCTAATTTAACAATTAACTGGAATATTATCACCTGTGTATTAGTGATGATATCTAATTTAACAATTAACTGGAATATTATCACCCGTGTATTAGTGATGATATCTAATTTAACAATTAACTCGAATATTATCCCCTGTGTATTCGTGATGATATCTAATTAAACAATTAACTGGTATATTATCACCTGTATTAGTGATGATATCTAATTTAACAATTAACTCGAATATTATCCCCTGTGTATTAGTGATGATATCTAATTTAACAATTAACTGGTATATTATCACCTGTGTATTAGTGATGATATCTAATTTAACAATTAACTCGAATATTATCCCCTGTGTATTAGTGATGATATCTAATTTAACAATTAACTGGAATATTATCCCCTGTGTATTAGTGATGACATCTAATTTAACAATTAACTGGAATATTATCACCTGTGTATTAGTGATGATATCTAATTTAACAATTAACTGGAATATTATCACCCGTGTATTAGTGATGATATCTAATTTAACAATTAACTGGAATATTATCACCTGTGTATTAGTGATGACATCTAATTTAACAATTAACTGGAATATTATCACCTGTGTATTAGTGATGATATCTAATTTAACAATTAACTGGAATATTATCACCTGTGTATTAGTGATGATATCTAATTTAACAATTTACTGGAATATTATCACCTGTGTATTAGTGATGATATCTAATTTAACAATTAACTGGAATATTATCACCTGTGTATTAGTTTTGACATCTAATTTAACAATTAACTGGAATATTATCCTCTGTGTATTAGTGATGACATCTAATTTAACAATTAACTGGAATATTATCACCTGTGTATTAGTGATGCTATCTAATTTAACAATTAACTGGAATATTATCTCCTGTGTATTAGTGATGACATCTAATTTAACAATTAACTGGAATATTATCACCTGTGTATTAGTGATGACATCTAATTTAACAATTAACTGGAATATTATCACCTGTGTATTAGTGATGACATCTAATTTAACAATTAACTGGAATATTATCCCCTGTGTATTAGTGATGATATCTAATTTAACAATTAACTGGAATATTATCACCTGTGTATTAGTGATGATATCTAATTTAACAATTAACTGGAATATTATCACCTGTGTATTAGTGATGATATCTAATTTAACAATTAACTGGAATATTATCACCTGTGTATTAGTGATATCTAATTTAACAATTAACTGGAATATTATCACCTGTGTATTAGTGATGACATCTAATTTAACAATTAACTCGAATATTATCACCTGTGTATTAGTGATGATATCTAATTTAACAATTAACTGGAATATTATCACCTGTGTATTAGTGATGATATCTAATTTAACAATTAACTGGTATATTATCACCCGTGTATTAGTGATGATATCTAATTTAACAATTAACTCGAATATTATCCCCTGTGTATTCGTGATGATATCTAATTAAACAATTAACTGGTATATTATCACCTGTGTATTAGTGATGATATCTAATTTAACAATTAACTCGAATATTATCCCCTGTGTATTAGTGATGATATCTAATTTAACAATTAACTGGTATATTATCACCTGTGTATTAGTGATGATATCTAATTTAACAATTAACTCGAATATTATCCCCTGTGTATTAGTGATGATATCTAATTTAACAATTAACTGGAATATTATCCCCTGTGTATTAGTGATGACATCTAATTTAACAATTAACTGGAATATTATCACCTGTGTATTAGTGATGATATCTAATTTAACAATTAACTGGAATATTATCACCCGTGTATTAGTGATGATATCTAATTTAACAATTAACTGGAATATTATCACCTGTGTATTAGTGATGACATCTAATTTAACAATTAACTGGAATATTATCACCTGTGTATTAGTGATGATATCTAATTTAACAATTAACTGGAATATTATCACCTGTGTATTAGTGATGATATCTAATTTAACAATTAACTGGAATATTATCACCTGTGTATTAGTTTTGACATCTAATTTAACAATTAACTGGAATATTATCACCTGTGTATTAGTGATGATATCTAATTTAACAATTAACTGGAATATTATCACCTGTGTATTAGTGATGATATCTAATTTAACAATTAACTGGAATATTATCCTCTGTGTATTAGTGATGACATCTAATTTAACAATTAACTGGAATATTATCACCTGTGTATTAGTGATGCTATCTAATTTAACAATTAACTGGAATATTATCACCTGTGTATTAGTGATGACATCTAATTTAACAATTAACTGGAATATTATCACCTGTGTATTAGTGATGACATCTAATTTAACAATTAACTGGAATATTATCCCCTGTGTATTAGTGATGATATCTAATTTAACAATTAACTGGAATATTATCACCTGTGTATTAGTGATGATATCTAATTTAACAATTAACTGGAATATTATCACCTGTGTATTAGTGATGATATCTAATTTAACAATTAACTGGAATATTATCACCTGTGTATTAGTGATGACATCTAATTTAACAATTAACTGGAATATTATCCCCTGTGTATTAGTGATGACATCTAATTTAACTATTAACTGGAATATTATCCCCTGAGTATTAGTGATGATATCTAATTTAACAATTAACTGGAATATTATCCCCTGTGTATTAGTGATGACATCTAATTTAACAATTAACTGGAATATTATCCCCTGTGTATTAGTGAGGACATCTAATTTAACTATTAACTGGAATATTATCCCCTGTGTATTAGTGAGGACATCTAATTTAACAATTAACTGGAATATTACCACCTGTGTATTAGTGATGACATCTAATTTAACAATTAACTGGAATATTGTCACCTGTGTATTAGTGATGATATCTAATTTAACAATTAACTGGAATATTATCCCCTGTGTATTAGTGATGATATCTAATTTAACAATTAACTGGAATATTATCACCTGTGCATTAGTGATGACATCTAATTTAACAATTAACTGGAATATTATCCCCTGTGTATTAGTGATGACATCTAATTTAACTATTAACTGGAATATTATCCCCTGAGTATTAGTGATGATATCTAATTTAACAATTAACTGGAATATTATCCCCTGTGTATTAGTGATGACATCTAATTTAACAATTAACTGGAATATTATCCCCTGTGTATTAGTGAGGACATCTAATTTAACTATTAACTGGAATATTATCCCCTGTGTATTAGTGAGGACATCTAATTTAACAATTAACTGGAATATTACCACCTGTGTATTAGTGATGACATCTAATTTAACAATTAACTGGAATATTGTCACCTGTGTATTAGTGATGATATCTAATTTAACAATTAACTGGAATATTATCCCCTGTGTATTAGTGATGACATCTAATTTAACAATTAACTGGAATATTATCCCCTGTGTATTAGTGATGACATCTAATTTAACTATTAACTGGAATATTATCCCCTGAGTATTAGTGATGACATCTAATTTAACTATTAACTGGAATATTATCCCCTGTGTATTAGTGAGGACATCTAATTTAACAATTAACTGGAATATTACCACCTGTGTATTAGTGATGACATCTAATTTAACAATTAACTGGAATATTGTCACCTGTGTATTAGTGATGATATCTAATTTAACAATTAACTGGAATATTATCACCTGTGTATTAGTGATGATATCTAATTTAACAATTTACTGGAATATTATCACCTGTGTATTAGTGATGATATCTAATTTAACAATTAACAGGAATATTATCACCTGTGTATTAGTTTTGACATCTAATTTAACAATTAACTGGAATATTATCACCTGTGTATTAGTGATGATATCTAATTTAACAATTAACTGGAATATTATCCCCTGTGTATTAGTGAGGACATCTAATTTAACAATTAACTGGAATATTATCACCCGTGTATTAGTGATGATGTCTAATTTAACAATTAACTGGAATATTATCACCTGTGTATTAGTGATGATATCTAATTTAACAATTTACTGGAATATTATCACCTGTGTATTAGTGATGATATCTAATTTAACAATTAACTGGAATATTATCACCTGTGTATTAGTTTTGATATCTAATTTAACAATTAACTGGAATATTATCACCTGTGTATTAGTGATGATATCTAATTTAACAATTAACTGGAATATTATCACCTGTGTATTAGTGATGATATCTAATTTAACAATTAACTGGAATATTATCCTCTGTGTATTAGTGATGACATCTAATTTAACAATTAACTGGAATATTATCACCTGTGTATTAGTGATGCTATCTAATTTAACAATTAACTGGAATATTATCACCTGTGTATTAGTGATGACATCTAATTTAACAATTAACTGGAATATTATCACCTGTGTATTAGTGATGACATCTAATTTAACAATTAACTGGAATATTATCCCCTATGTATTAGTGATGATATCTAATTTAACAATTAACTGGAATATTATCACCTGTGTATTAGTGATGATATCTAATTTAACAATTAACTGGAATATTATCACCTGTGTATTAGTGATGATATCTAATTTAACAATTAACTGGAATATTATCACCTGTGTATTAGTGATATCTAATTTAACAATTAACTGGAATATTATCCCCTGTGTATTAGTGATGATATCTAATTTAACAATTAACTGGTATATTATCACCTGTGTATTAGTGATGATATCTAATTTAACAATTAACTGGAATATTATCACCTGTGTATTAGTGATGATATCTAATTTAACAATTAACTGGAATATTATCACCCGTGTATTAGTGATGATATCTAATTTAACAATTAACTCGAATATTATCCCCTGTGTATTCGTGATGATATCTAATTAAACAATTAACTGGTATATTATCACCTGTGTATTAGTGATGATATCTAATTTAACAATTAACTCGAATATTATCCCCTGTGTATTAGTGATGATATCTAATTTAACAATTAACTGGAATATTATCACCTGTGTATTAGTGATGCTATCTAATTTAACAATTAACTGGAATATTATCACCTGTGTATTAGTGATGACATCTAATTTAACAATTAACTGGAATATTATCACCTGTGTATTAGTGATGACATCTAATTTAACAATTAACTGGAATATTATCCCCTGTGTATTAGTGATGATATCTAATTTAACAATTAACTGGAATATTATCACCTGTGTATTAGTGATGATATCTAATTTAACAATTAACTGGAATATTATCACCTGTGTATTAGTGATGATATCTAATTTAACAATTAACTGGAATATTATCACCTGTGTATTAGTGATGACATCTAATTTAACAATTAACTGGAATATTATCCCCTGTGTATTAGTGATGACATCTAATTTAACTATTAACTGGAATATTATCCCCTGAGTATTAGTGATGATATCTAATTTAACAATTAACTGGAATATTATCCCCTGTGTATTAGTGATGACATCTAATTTAACAATTAACTGGAATATTATCCCCTGTGTATTAGTGAGGACATCTAATTTAACTATTAACTGGAATATTATCCCCTGTGTATTAGTGAGGACATCTAATTTAACAATTAACTGGAATATTACCACCTGTGTATTAGTGATGACATCTAATTTAACAATTAACTGGAATATTGTCACCTGTGTATTAGTGATGATATCTAATTTAACAATTAACTGGAATATTATCCCCTGTGTATTAGTGATGATATCTAATTTAACAATTAACTGGAATATTATCACCCGTGTATTAGTGATGATATCTAATTTAACAATTAACTGGAATATTATCACCTGTGTATTAGTGATGATATCTAATTTAACAATTTACTGGAATATTATCACCTGTGTATTAGTGATGATATCTAATTTAACAATTAACAGGAATATTATCACCTGTGTATTAGTTTTGACATCTAATTTAACAATTAACTGGAATATTATCACCTGTGTATTAGTGATGATATCTAATTTAACAATTAACTGGAATATTATCCCCTGTGTATTAGTGAGGACATCTAATTTAACAATTAACTGGAATATTATCACCCGTGTATTAGTGATGATATCTAATTTAACAATTAACTGGAATATTATCACCTGTGTATTAGTGATGATATCTAATTTAACAATTTACTGGAATATTATCACCTGTGTATTAGTGATGATATCTAATTTAACAATTAACTGGAATATTATCACCTGTGTATTAGTTTTGATATCTAATTTAACAATTAACTGGAATATTATCACCTGTGTATTAGTGATGATATCTAATTTAACAATTAACTGGAATATTATCACCTGTGTATTAGTGATGATATCTAATTTAACAATTAACTGGAATATTATCCTCTGTGTATTAGTGATGACATCTAATTTAACAATTAACTGGAATATTATCACCTGTGTATTAGTGATGCTATCTAATTTAACAATTAACTGGAATATTATCACCTGTGTATTAGTGATGACATCTAATTTAACAATTAACTGGAATATTATCACCTGTGTATTAGTGATGACATCTAATTTAACAATTAACTGGAATATTATCCCCTGTGTATTAGTGATGATATCTAATTTAACAATTAACTGGAATATTATCACCTGTGTATTAGTGATGATATCTAATTTAACAATTAACTGGAATATTATCACCTGTGTATTAGTGATGATATCTAATTTAACAATTAACTGGAATATTATCACCTGTGTATTAGTGATATCTAATTTAACAATTAACTGGAATATTATCCCCTGTGTATTAGTGATGATATCTAATTTAACAATTAACTGGTATATTATCACCTGTGTATTAGTGATGATATCTAATTTAACAATTAACTGGAATATTATCACCTGTGTATTAGTGATGATATCTAATTTAACAATTAACTGGAATATTATCACCCGTGTATTAGTGATGATATCTAATTTAACAATTAACTCGAATATTATCCCCTGTGTATTCGTGATGATATCTAATTAAACAATTAACTGGTATATTATCACCTGTGTATTAGTGATGATATCTAATTTAACAATTAACTCGAATGTTATCCCCTGTGTATTAGTGATGATATCTAATTTAACAATTAACTGGTATATTATCACCTGTGTATTAGTGATGATATCTAATTTAACAATTAACTCGAATATTATCCCCTGTGTATTAGTGATGATATCTAATTTAACTATTAACTGGAATATTATCCCCTGTGTATTAGTGATTACATCTAATTGAACAATTAACTGGAATATTATCCCCTGTGTATTAGTGATGACATCTAATTTAACAATTAACTGGAATATTATCACCTGTGTATTAGTGATGATATCTAATTTAACAATTAACTGGAATATTATCACCTGTGTATTAGTGATGATATCTAATTTAACAAGTAACTGGAATATTATCACCTGTGTATTAGTGATGACATCTAATTTAACAATTAACTGGAATATTATCCCCTGTGTATTAGTGATGACATCTAATTTAACCATTAACTGGAATATTATCACCTGTGTATTAGTGATGATATCTAATTTAACAATTAACTGGAATATTATCACCTGTGTATTAGTGATGATATCTAATTTAACAATTAACTGGAATATTATCACCTGTGTATTAGTGATGACATCTAATTTAACAATTAACTGGAATATTATCCCCTGTGTATTAGTGATGATATCTAATTTAACAATTAACTGGAATATTATCCCCTGTGTATTAGTGATGACATCTAATTTAACAATTAACTGGAATATTATCCCCTGTGTATTAGTGATGACATCTAATTTAACCATTAACTGGAATATTATCACCTGTGTATTAGTGATGATATCTAATTTAACAATTAACTGGAATATTATCACCTGTGTATTAGTGATGATATCTAATTTAACAATTAACTGGAATATTATCACCTGTGTATTAGTGATGACATCTAATTTAACAATTAACTGGAATATTATCCCCTGTGTATTAGTGATGATATCTAATTTAACAATTAACTGGAATATTATCCCCTGTGTATTAGTGATGACATCTAATTTAACAATTAACTGGAATATTATCCCCTGTGTATTAGTGATGACATCTAATTTAACCATTAACTGGAATATTATCACCTGTGTATTAGTGATGATATCTAATTTAACAATTAACTGGAATATTATCACCTGTGTATTAGTGATGATATCTAATTTAACAATTAACTGGAATATTATCACCTGTGTATTAGTGATGACATCTAATTTAACAATTAACTGGAATATTATCCCCTGTGTATTAGTGATGATATCTAATTTAACAATTAACTGGAATATTATCACCTGTATATTAGTGATATCTAATTTAACAATTAACTGGAATATTATCACCTGTGTATTAGTGATGATATCTAATTTAACAATTAACTGGAATATTATCACCTGTGTATTAGTGATGACATCTAATTTAACAATTAACTGGAATATTGTCACCTGTGTATTAGTGATGACATCCAATTTAACAATTAACTGGAATATTATCCCCTGTGTATAAGTGATGATATCTAATTTAACAATTAAGCGGAATATTATCACCTGTGTATTAGTGATGATATCTAATTTAACAATTAACCGGAATATTATCACCTGTGTATTAGTGATGATATCTAATTTAACAATTAACTGGAATATTATCACCTGTGTATTAGTGATGATATCTAATTTAACAATTAACCGGAATATTATCACCTGTGTATTAGTGATGATATCTAATTTAACAATTAACTGGAATATTATCACCTGTGTATTAGTGATGATATCTAATTTAACAATTAACTGGAATATTATCACCTGTGTATTAGTGATGATATCTAATTTAACAATCAACTGGAATATTATCACCTGTGTATTAGTGATGACAACTAATTTATCAATCAACTGGAATATTATCACCTGTGTATTAGTGATGACATCTAATTTAACAATCAACTGGAATATTATCACCTGTGTATTAGTGATGATATCTAATTTAACAATTAACTGGAATATTATCACCTGTGTATTAGTGATGACATCTAATTTAACAATTAACTGGAATATTATCACCTGTGTATTAGTGATGACATCTAATTTAACAATTAACTGGAATATTATCACCTGTGTATTAGTGATGATATCTAATTTAACAATTAACTGGAATATTATCACCTGTGTATTAGTGATGATATCTAATTTAACAATTAACTGGAATATTATCACCTGTGTATTAGTGATGACATCTAATTTAACAATTAACTGGAATATTATCCCCTGTGTATTAGTGATGACATCTAATTTAACAATTAACTGGAATATTCTTTTTCTTTTGGGCCTCCTTATCTCGAGAGACAATGGATACGCGCCTGGAGGTGGTCAGTGGTTTGTGAAGCAGCGCCTGGAGTGGCTATAAAGGCCAATTCTGGATTGACAGGCTCTTCCACAGGTGTTGCAGAGAAATTTGTTTGTTGGGGCTGTTGCACAGTTGGCTCTCCCCTTGCGCCTCTGTCTTTTTTCCTGCCAACTACTAAGTCTCTTCGACTCGCCACAATTTAGCCCTGTCTTTATGGCTTCCCGCCAGCTCTGGCGAATGCTGGCAACTGACTCCCATGACTTGTGATCAATGTCACACGATTTCATGTCGCGTTTGCAGACGTCTTTATAACGGAGACATGGACGGCTGGTGGGTCTGATACCAGTGGCGATCTCGCTGTACAATGTGTCTTTGGGGATCCTGCCATCTTCCATGCGGCTCACATGGCCAAGCCATCTCAAGCGCTGCTGACTCAGTAGTGTGTATAAGCTGGGGGTGTTGGCCGCTTCAAGGACTTCTGTGTTGGAGATATAGTCCTGCCACCTGATGCCAAGTATTCTCCGAAGGCAGCGAAGATGGAATGAATTGAGACGTCGCTCTTGGCTGGCATACGTTGTCCAGGCCTCGCTGCCGTAGAGCAAGGTACTGAGGACACAGGCCTGATACACTCGGACTTTTGTGTTCCGTGTCAGTGCGCCATTTTCCCACACTCTTTTGGCCAGTCTGGACATAGCAGTGGAAGCCTTACCCATGCGCTTGTTGATTTCTGCATCTAGAGACAGGTTACTGGTGATAGTTGAGCCTAGGTAGGTGAACTCTTGAACCACTTCCAGAGCGTGGTCGCCAATATTGATGGATGGAGCATTTCTGACATCCTGCCCCATGATGTTCGTTTTCTTGAGGCTGATGGTTAGGCCAAATTCATTGCAGGCAGACGCAAACCTGTCGATGAGACTCTGCAGGCATTCTTCAGTGTGAGATGTTAAAGCAGCATCGTCAGCAAAGAGGAGTTCTCTGATGAGGACTTTCCGTACTTTGGACTTCGCTCTTAGACGGGCAAGGTTGAACAACCTGCCCCCTGATCTTGTGTGGAGGAAAATTCCTTCTTCAGAGGATTTGAACGCATGTGAAAGCAGCAGGGAGAAGAAAATCCCAAAAAGTGTGGGTGCGAGAACACAGCCCTGTTTCACACCACTCAGGATAGGAAAGGGCTCTGATGAGGAGCCACCATGTTGAATTGTGCCTTTCATATTGTCATGGAATGAGGTGATGATACTTAGTAGCTTTGGTGGACATCCGATCTTTTCTAGTAGTCTGAAGAGACCACGTCTGCTGACGAGGTCAAAGGCTTTGGTGAGATCAATGAAAGCAATGTAGAGGGGCATCTGTTGTTCACGGCATTTCTCCTGTATCTGACGAAGGGAGAACAGCATGTCAATAGTCGATCTCTCTGCACGAAAGCCACACTGTGCCTCAGGGTAGACGCGCTCGGCCAGCTTCTGGAGCCTGTTCAGAGCGACTCGAGCAAAGACTTTCCCCACTATGCTGAGCAGGGAGATTCCACGGTAGATGTTGCAGTCACCGCGGTCACCTTTGTTTTTATAGAGGGTGATGATGTTGGCATCGCGCATGTCCTGGGGTACTGCTCCCTCGTCCCAGCACAGGCATAGCAGTTCATGTAGTGCAGAGAGTATAGCAGGCTTGGCACTCCTGATTATTTCAGGGGTAATGCTGTCCTTCCCAGGGGCTTTTCCGCTGGCTAGGGAATCAATGGCATCACTGAGTTCCGATTTGGTTGGCTGTATGTCCAGCTCATCCATGACTGGTAGAGGCTGGGCTGCATTGAGGGCAGTCTCAGTGACAGCATTCTCCCTGGAGTACAGTTCTAGGTAGTGCTCAACCCAGCGGTCCATCTGTTTGCGTTGGTCAGTGATTATGTCCCCCGATTTAGATTTGAGGGGGGCGATCTTCTTGATGGTTGGCCCAAGAGCTCTCTTCATGCCATCAGACATTCCTCTGATGTTTCCGGTGTCTGAGGCCAGCTGAACATCTAATTTAACAATTAACTGGAATATTATCACCTGTGTATTAGTGTTGACATCTAATTTAACAATTAACTGGAATATTATCACCTGTGTATTAGTGATGACATCTAATTTAACAATTAACTGGAATATTATCACCTGTGTATTAGTGATGACATCTAATTTAACAATTAACTGGAATATTATCACCTGTGTATTAGTGATGATATCTAATTTAACAATTAACTGGAATATTATCACCTGTGTATTAGTGATGATTTCTAATTTAACAATTAACTGGAATATTATCACCTGTGTATTAGTGATGACATCTAATTTAACAATTAACTGGAATATTATCCCCTGTGTATTAGTGATGATATCTAATTTAACAATTAACTGGAATATTATCCCCTGTGTATTAGTGATGATATCTAATTTAACAATTAACTGGAATATTATCCCCTGTGTATTAGTGATGATATCTAATGTAACAATTAACTGGAATATTATCACCTGTGTATTAGTGATGATATCTAATGTAACAATTAACTGGAATATTATCACCTGTGTATTAGTGATGATATCTAATTTAACAATTAACTGGAATATTATCACCTGTGTATTAGTGATGATATCTAATTTAACAACTAACTGGAATATTATCCCCTGTGTATTAGTGATGATATCTAATTTAACAATTAACTGGAATATTATCACCTGTGTATTAGTGATGATATCTAATTTAACAATTAACTGGAATATTATCACCTGTGTATTAGTGATGATATCTAATTTAACAATTAACTGGAATATTATCACCTGTGTATTAGTGATGACATCTAATTTAACAATTAACTGGAATATTATCAACTGTGTATTAGTGATGATATCTAATTTAACAATTAACTGGCATATTATCCCCTGTGTATTAGTGATGATATCCAGTTTAACAATTAACTGGAATATTATCACCTGTCTATTAGTGATGACATCTAATTTAACTATTAACTGGAATATTATCACCTGTGTATTAGTGATGACATCTAATTTAACAATTAACTGGAATATTATCACCTGTGTATTAGTGATGATATCTAATTTAACAATTAACTGGAATATTATCACCTGTGTATTAGTGATGATATCTAATTTAACAATTAACTGGAATATTATCACCTGTGTATTAGTGATGATATCTAATTTAACAATTAACTGGAATATTATCACCTGTGTATTAGTGATGACATCTAATTTAACAATTAACTGGAATATTATCAACTGTGTATTAGTGATGATATCTAATTTAACAATTAACTGGCATATTATCCCCTGTGTATTAGTGATGATATCCAGTTTAACAATTAACTGGAATATTATCACCTGTCTATTAGTGATGACATCTAATTTAACTATTAACTGGAATATTATCACCTGTGTATTAGTGATGACATCTAATTTAACAATTAACTGGAATATTATCACCTGTGTATTAGTGATGATATCTAATTTAACAATTAACTGGAATATTATCCCCTGTGTATTAGTGATGATATCTAATTTAACAATTAACTGGAATATTATCCCCTGTGTATTAGTGATGATATCTAATTTAACAATTAACTGGAATATTATCCCCTGTGTATTAGTGATGATATCTAATGTAACAATTAACTGGAATATTATCACCTGTGTATTAGTGATGATATCTAATGTAACAATTAACTGGAATATTATCACCTGTGTATTAGTGATGATATCTAATTTAACAATTAACTGGAATATTATCACCTGTGTATTAGTGATGATATCTAATTTAACAATTAACTGGAATATTATCAACTGTGTATTAGTGATGATATCTAATTTAACAATTAACTGGCATATTATCCCCTGTGTATTAGTGATGATATCCAGTTTAACAATTAACTGGAATATTATCACCTGTGTATTAGTGATGACATCTAATTTAACTATTAACTGGAATATTATCACCTGTGTATTAGTGATGACATCTAATTTAACAATTAACTGGAATATTATCACCTGTGTATTAGTGATGATATCTAATTTAACAATTAACTGGAATATTATCCCCTGTGTATTAGTGATGATATCTAATTTAACAATTAACTGGAATATTATCCCCTGTGTATTAGTGATGATATCTAATTTAACAATTAACTGGAATATTATCCCCTCTGTATTAGTGATGGTATCTAATGTAACAATTAACTGGAATATTATCACCTGTGTATTAGTGATGATATCTAATTTAACAATTAACTGGAATATTATCACCTGTGTATTAGTGATGATATCTAATTTAACAATTAACTGGAATATTATCACCTGTGTATTAGTGATGATATCTAATTTAACAATTAACTGGAATATTATCACCTGTGTATTAGTGATGACATCTAATTTAACAATTAACTGGAATATTATCACCTGTGTATTAGTGATGATATCTAATTTAACAATTAACTGGAATATTATCCCCTGTGTATTAGTGATGATATCTAATTTAACAATTAACTGGAATATTATCCCCTGTGTATTAGTGATGATATCTAATTTAACAATTAACTGGAATATTATCCCCTGTGTATTAGTGATGATATCTAATTTAACAATTAACTGGAATATTATCCCCTGTGTATTAGTGATGATATCTAATTTAACAATTAACTGGAATATTATCACCTGTGTATTAGTGATGACTTCTAATTTAACAATTAACTGGAATATTATCACCTGTGTATTAGTGATGATATCTAATTTCACAATTAACTGGAATATTATCACCTGTGTATTAGTGATGACATCTAATTTCACAATTAACTGGAATATTATCCCCTGTGTATTAGCGATGACATCTAATTTAACTATTAACTGGAATATTATCCCCTGAGTATTAGTGATGATATCTAATTTAACAATTAACTGGAATATTATCCCCTGTGTATTAGTGATGACATCTAATTTAACAATTAACTGGAATATTATCCCCTGTGTATTAGTGAGGACATCTAATTTAACTATTAACTGGAATATTATCCCCTGTGTATTAGTGAGGACATCTAATTTAACAATTAACTGGAATATTACCACCTGTGTATTAGTGATGACATCTAATTTAACAATTAACTGGAATATTGTCACCTGTGTATTAGTGATGATATCTAATTTAACAATTAACTGGAATATTATCCCCTGTGTATTAGTGATGATATCTAATTTAACAATTAACTGGAATATTATCACCCGTGTATTAGTGATGATATCTAATTTAACAATTAACTGGAATATTATCACCTGTGTATTAGTGATGATATCTAATTTAACAATTTACTGGAATATTATCACCTGTGTATTAGTGATGATATCTAATTTAACAATTAACTGGAATATTATCACCTGTGTATTAGTGATGATATCTAATTTAACAATCAACTGGAATATTATCACCTGTGTATTAGTGATGACAACTAATTTATCAATCAACTGGAATATTATCACCTGTGTATTAGTGATGACATCTAATTTAACAATCAACTGGAATATTATCACCTGTGTATTAGTGATGATATCTAATTTAACAATTAACTGGAATATTATCACCTGTGTATTAGTGATGACATCTAATTTAACAATTAACTGGAATATTATCACCTGTGTATTAGTGATGACATCTAATTTAACAATTAACTGGAATATTATCACCTGTGTATTAGTGATGATATCTAATTTAACAATTAACTGGAATATTATCACCTGTGTATTAGTGATGATATCTAATTTAACAATTAACTGGAATATTATCACCTGTGTATTAGTGATGACATCTAATTTAACAATTAACTGGAATATTATCCCCTGTGTATTAGTGATGACATCTAATTTAACAATTAACTGGAATATTCTTTTTCTTTTGGGCCTCCTTATCTCGAGAGACAATGGATACGCGCCTGGAGGTGGTCAGTGGTTTGTGAAGCAGCGCCTGGAGTGGCTATAAAGGCCAATTCTGGATTGACAGGCTCTTCCACAGGTGCTGCATTGAAATTTGTTTGTTGGGGCTGTTGCACAGTTGGCTCTCCCCTTGCGCCTCTGTCTTTTTTCCTGCCAACTACTAAGTCTCTTCGACTCGCCACAATTTAGCCCTGTCTTTATGGCTTCCCGCCAGCTCTGGCGAATGCTGGCAACTGACTCCCATGACTTGTGATCAATGTCACACGATTTCATGTCGCGTTTGCAGACGTCTTTATAACGGAGACATGGACGGCCGGTGGGTCTGATACCAGTGGCGATCTCGCTGTACAATGTGTCTTTGGGGATCCTGCCATCTTCCATGCGGCTCACATGGCCAAGCCATCTCAAGCGCCGCTGACTCAGTAGTGTGTATAAGCTGGGGGTGTTGGCCGCTTCAAGGACTTCTGTGTTGGAGATATAGTCCTGCCACCTGATGCCAAGTATTCTCCGAAGGCAGCGAAGATGGAATGAATTGAGACGTCGCTCTTGGCTGGCATACGTTGTCCAGGCCTCGCTGCCGTAGAGCAAGGTACTGAGGACACAGGCCTGATACACTCGGACTTTTGTGTTCCGTGTCAGTGCGCCATTTTCCCACACTCTTTTGGCCAGTCTGGACATAGCAGTGGAAGCCTTACCCATGCGCTTGTTGATTTCTGCATCTAGAGACAGGTTACTGGTGATAGTTGAGCCTAGGTAGGTGAACTCTTGAACCACTTCCAGAGCGTGGTCGCCAATATTGATGGATGGAGCATTTCTGACATCCTGCCCCATGATGTTCGTTTTCTTGAGGCTGATGGTTAGGCCAAATTCATTGCAGGCAGACGCAAACCTGTCGATGAGACTCTGCAGGCATTCTTCAGTGTGAGATGTTAAAGCAGCATCGTCAGCAAAGAGGAGTTCTCTGATGAGGACTTTCCGTACTTTGGACTTCGCTCTTAGACGGGCAAGGTTGAACAACCTGCCCCCTGATCTTGTGTGGAGGAAAATTCCTTCTTCAGAGGATTTGAACGCATGTGAAAGCAGCAGGGAGAAGAAAATCCCAAAAAGTGTGGGTGCGAGAACACAGCCCTGTTTCACACCACTCAGGATAGGAAAGGGCTCTGATGAGGAGCCACCATGTTGAATTGTGCCTTTCATATTGTCATGGAATGAGGTGATGATACTTAGTAGCTTTGGTGGACATCCGATCTTTTCTAGTAGTCTGAAGAGACCACGTCTGCTGACGAGGTCAAAGGCTTTGGTGAGATCAATGAAAGCAATGTAGAGGGGCATCTGTTGTTCACGGCATTTCTCCTGTATCTGACGAAGGGAGAACAGCATGTCAATAGTCGATCTCTCTGCACGAAAGCCACACTGTGCCTCAGGGTAGACGCGCTCGGCCAGCTTCTGGAGCCTGTTCAGAGCGACTCGAGCAAAGACTTTCCCCACTATGCTGAGCAGGGAGATTCCACGGTAGATGTTGCAGTCACCGCGGTCACCTTTGTTTTTATAGAGGGTGATGATGTTGGCATCGCGCATGTCCTGGGGTACTGCTCCCTCGTCCCAGCACAGGCATAGCAGTTCATGTAGTGCAGAGAGTATAGCAGGCTTGGCACTCCTGATTATTTCAGGGGTAATGCTGTCCTTCCCAGGGGCTTTTCCGCTGGCTAGGGAATCAATGGCATCACTGAGTTCCGATTTGGTTGGCTGTATGTCCAGCTCATCCATGACTGGTAGAGGCTGGGCTGCATTGAGGGCAGTCTCAGTGACAGCATTCTCCCTGGAGTACAGTTCTAGGTAGTGCTCAACCCAGCGGTCCATCTGTTTGCGTTGGTCAGTGATTATGTCCCCCGATTTAGATTTGAGGGGGGCGATCTTCTTGATGGTTGGCCCAAGAGCTCTCTTCATGCCATCAGACATTCCTCTGATGTTTCCGGTGTCTGAGGCCAGCTGAACATCTAATTTAACAATTAACTGGAATATTATCACCTGTGTATTAGTGTTGACATCTAATTTAACAATTAACTGGAATATTATCACCTGTGTATTAGTGATGACATCTAATTTAACAATTAACTGGAATATTATCACCTGTGTATTAGTGATGACATCTAATTTAACAATTAACTGGAATATTATCACCTGTGTATTAGTGATGATATCTAATTTAACAATTAACTGGAATATTATCACCTGTGTATTAGTGATGATTTCTAATTTAACAATTAACTGGAATATTATCACCTGTGTATTAGTGATGACATCTAATTTAACAATTAACTGGAATATTATCCCCTGTGTATTAGTGATGATATCTAATTTAACAATTAACTGGAATATTATCCCCTGTGTATTAGTGATGATATCTAATTTAACAATTAACTGGAATATTATCCCCTGTGTATTAGTGATGATATCTAATGTAACAATTAACTGGAATATTATCACCTGCGTATTAGTGATGATATCTAATGTAACAATTAACTGGAATATTATCACCTGTGTATTAGTGATGATATCTAATTTAACAATTAACTGGAATATTATCACCTGTGTATTAGTGATGATATCTAATTTAACAACTAACTGGAATATTATCCCCTGTGTATTAGTGATGATATCTAATTTAACAATTAACTGGAATATTATCACCTGTGTATTAGTGATGATATCTAATTTAACAATTAACTGGAATATTATCACCTGTGTATTAGTGATGATATCTAATTTAACAATTAACTGGAATATTATCACCTGTGTATTAGTGATGACATCTAATTTAACAATTAACTGGAATATTATCAACTGTGTATTAGTGATGATATCTAATTTAACAATTAACTGGCATATTATCCCCTGTGTATTAGTGATGATATCCAGTTTAACAATTAACTGGAATATTATCACCTGTCTATTAGTGATGACATCTAATTTAACTATTAACTGGAATATTATCACCTGTGTATTAGTGATGACATCTAATTTAACAATTAACTGGAATATTATCACCTGTGTATTAGTGATGATATCTAATTTAACAATTAACTGGAATATTATCACCTGTGTATTAGTGATGATATCTAATTTAACAATTAACTGGAATATTATCACCTGTGTATTAGTGATGATATCTAATT
This sequence comes from Heterodontus francisci, assembly GCF_036365525.1. Lineage (NCBI taxonomy): Eukaryota > Metazoa > Chordata > Chondrichthyes > Heterodontiformes > Heterodontidae > Heterodontus > Heterodontus francisci. The sequence continues at coordinate 1,174,468 of NW_027140240.1, forward strand.
TAACAATTAACTGGAATATTATCACCTGTGTATTAGTGATGACATCTAATTTAACAATTAACTGGAATATTATCAACTGTGTATTAGTGATGATATCTAATTTAACAATTAACTGGCATATTATCCCCTGTGTATTAGTGATGATATCCAGTTTAACAATTAACTGGAATATTATCACCTGTCTATTAGTGATGACATCTAATTTAACTATTAACTGGAATATTATCACCTGTGTATTAGTGATGACATCTAATTTAACAATTAACTGGAATATTATCACCTGTGTATTAGTGATGATATCTAATTTAACAATTAACTGGAATATTATCCCCTGTGTATTAGTGATGATATCTAATTTAACAATTAACTGGAATATTATCCCCTGTGTATTAGTGATGATATCTAATTTAACAATTAACTGGAATATTATCCCCTGTGTATTAGTGATGATATCTAATGTAACAATTAACTGGAATATTATCACCTGTGTATTAGTGATGATATCTAATGTAACAATTAACTGGAATATTATCACCTGTGTATTAGTGATGATATCTAATTTAACAATTAACTGGAATATTATCACCTGTGTATTAGTGATGATATCTAATTTAACAATTAACTGGAATATTATCAACTGTGTATTAGTGATGATATCTAATTTAACAATTAACTGGCATATTATCCCCTGTGTATTAGTGATGATATCCAGTTTAACAATTAACTGGAATATTATCACCTGTGTATTAGTGATGACATCTAATTTAACTATTAACTGGAATATTATCACCTGTGTATTAGTGATGACATCTAATTTAACAATTAACTGGAATATTATCACCTGTGTATTAGTGATGATATCTAATTTAACAATTAACTGGAATATTATCCCCTGTGTATTAGTGATGATATCTAATTTAACAATTAACTGGAATATTATCCCCTGTGTATTAGTGATGATATCTAATTTAACAATTAACTGGAATATTATCCCCTCTGTATTAGTGATGGTATCTAATGTAACAATTAACTAGAATATTATCACCTGTGTATTAGTGATGATATCTAATTTAACAATTAACTGGAATATTATCACCTGTGTATTAGTGATGATATCTAATTTAACAATTAACTGGAATATTATCACCTGTGTATTAGTGATGATATCTAATTTAACAATTAACTGGAATATTATCACCTGTGTATTAGTGATGACATCTAATTTAACAATTAACTGGAATATTATCACCTGTGTATTAGTGATGATATCTAATTTAACAATTAACTGGAATATTATCCCCTGTGTATTAGTGATGATATCTAATTTAACAATTAACTGGAATATTATCCCCTGTGTATTAGTGATGATATCTAATTTAACAATTAACTGGAATATTATCCCCTGTGTATTAGTGATGATATCTAATTTAACAATTAACTGGAATATTATCCCCTGTGTATTAGTGATGATATCTAATTTAACAATTAACTGGAATATTATCACCTGTGTATTAGTGATGACTTCTAATTTAACAATTAACTGGAATATTATCACCTGTGTATTAGTGATGATATCTAATTTCACAATTAACTGGAATATTATCACCTGTGTATTAGTGATGATATCTAATTTCACAATTAACTGGAATATTATCACCTGTGTATTAGTGATGATATCTAATTTAACAATTAACTGGCATATTATCCCCTGTGTATTAGTGATGATATCCAGTTTAACAGTTAACTGGAATATTATCACCTGTGTATTAGTGATGATATCTAATTTAGTAATTAACTGGAATATTATCACCTGTGTATTAGTGATGACATCTAATTTAACTATTAACTGGAATATTATCACCTGTGTATTAGTGATGATATCTAATTTAACAATTAACTGGAATATTATCACCTGTGTATTAGTGATGACATCTAAATTAACAATTAACTGGAATATTATCACCTGTGTATTAGTGATGATATCTAATTTAACAATTAACTGGCATATTATCCCCTGTGTATTAGTGATGATATCCAGTTTAACAATTAACTGGAATATTATCACCTGTGTATTAGTGATGATATCTAATTTAGCAATTAACTGGAATATTATCACCTGTGTATTAGTGATGATATCTAATTTAACAATTAACTGGAATATTATCACCTGTGTATTAGTGATGATATCTAATTTAACAATTAACTGGAATATTATCACCTGTGTATTAGTGATGACATCTAATTTAACAATTAACTGGAATATTATCCCCTGTGTATTAGTGATGACATCTAATTTAACAATTAACTGGAATATTATCACCTGTGTATTAGTGATGATATCTAATTTAACAATTAACTAGAATATCATCCCCTGTGTATTAGTGATGATATCTAATTTAACAATTAACTGGAATATTATCCCCTGTGTATTAGTGATGATATCTAATTTAACAATTAACTGGAATATTATCACCTGTGTATTAGTGATGATATCTAATTTAACAATTAACTGGAATATTATCCCCTGTGTATTAGTGATGACATCTAATTTAACAATTAACTGGAATATTATCACCTGTGTATTAGTGATGATATCTAATTTAACAATTAACTGGAATATTATCACCTGTGTATTAGTGATGATATCTAATTTAACAATTAACTGGAATATTATCACCTGTGTATTAGTGATGACATCTAATTTAACAATTAACTGGAATACTATCACCTGTGTATTAGTGATGACATCTAATTTAACAATTAACTGGAATATTATCACCTGTGTATTAGTGATGACATCTAATTTAACAATTAACTGGAATATTATCACCTGTGTATTAGTGATGACATCTAATTTAACAATTAACTGGAATATTATCACCTGTGTATTAGTGATGATATCTAATTTAGCAATTAACTGGAATATTATCACCTGTGTATTAGTGATGACATCTAATTTAACTATTAACTGGAATATTATCACCTGTGTATTAGTGATGATATCTAATTTAACCATTAACTGGAATATTATCACCTGTGTATTAGTGATGACATCTAATTTAATAATTAACTGGAATATTATCACCTGTGTATTAGTGATGATATCTAATTTAACAATTAACTGGAATATTATCACCTGTGTATTAGTGATATCTAATTTAACAATTAACTGGAATATTATCACCTGTGTATTAGTGATGATATCTAATTTAACAATTAACTGGAATATTATCACCTGTGTATTAGTGATGATATCTAATTTAACAATTAACTGGAATATTATCACCTGTGTATTAGTGATGACATCTAATTTAACAATTAACTGGAATATTATCCCCTGTGTATTAGTGATGACATCTAATTTAACAATTAACTGGAATATTATCACCTGTGTATTAGTGATGACATCTATTTTAACAATTAACTGGAATATTATCACCTGTGTATTAGTGATGACATCTAATTTAACAATTAACTGGAATATTATCCCCTGTGTATTAGTGATGATATCTAATTTAACAATTAACTGGAATATTATCACCTGTGTATTAGTGATGATATCTAATTTAACAATTAACTGGAATATTATCACCTGTGTATTAGTGATGATATCTAATTTAACAATTAACTGGAATATTATCACCTGTGTATTAGTGATGATATCTAATTTAACAATTAACTGGAATATTATCACCTGTGTATTAGTGATGATATCTAATTTAACAATTAACTGGAATATTATCCCCTGTGTATTAGTGATGACATCTAATTTAACAATTAACTGGAATATTATCACCTGTGTATTAGCGATGATATCTAATTTAACAATTAACTGGAATATTATCACCTGTGTATTAGTGATGATATCTAATTTAACAATTAACTGGAATATTATCCCCTGTGTATTAGTGATGACATCTAATTTAACAATTAACTGGAATATTATCACCTCTGTATTAGCGATGATATCTAATTTAACAATTAACTGGAATATTATCACCTGTGTATTAGTGATGACATCTAATTTAACAATTAACTGGAATATTATCACCTGTGTATTAGTGATGACATCTAATTTAACAATTAACTGGAATATTATCACCTGTGTATTAGTGATGACATCTAATTTAACAATTAACTGGAATATTATCACCTGTGTATTAGTGATGATATCTAATTTAACAATTAACTGGAATATTATCACCTGTGTATTAGTGATGACATCTAATATTACTATTAACTGGAATATTATCACCTGTGTATTAGTGATGACATCTAATTTAACAATTAACTGGAATATTATCACATGTGTATTAGTGATGACATCTAATTTAACAATTAACTGGAATATTATCACCTGTGTATTAGTGATGACATCTAATTTAACAATTAACTGGAATATTATCACCTGTGTATTAGTGATGACATCTAATTTAACAATTAACTGGAATATTATCCCCTGTGTATTAGTGATGATATCTAATTTAAAAATTAACTGGAATATTATCACCTGTGTATTAGTGATGATATCTAATTTAACAATTAACTACAATATTATCCCCTGTGTATTAGTGATGATATCTAATTTAACAATTAACTGGAATATTATCCCCTGTGTATTAGTGATGATATCTAATTTAACAATTAACTGGAATATTATCACCTGTGTATTAGTGATGATATCTAATGTAACAATTAACTGGAATATTATCACCTGTGTATTAGTGATGATATCTAATGTAACAATTAACTGGAATATTATCACCTGTGTATTAGTGATGATATCTAATGTAACAATTAACTGGAATATTATCACCTGTGTATCAGTGATGACATCTAATTTAACAATTAACTGGAATATTATCCCCTGTGTATTAGTGATGATATCTAATTTAACAATTAACTGGAATATTATCACCTGTGTATTAGTGATGATATCTAATTTAACAATTAACTGGAATATTATCACCTGTGTATTAGTGATGATATCTAATTTAACAATTAACTGGAATATTATCACCTGTGTATTAGTGATGACATCTAATTTAACAATTAACTGGAATATTATCACCTGTGTATTAGTGATGACATCTAATTTAACAATTAACTGGAATATTATCCCCTGTGTATTAGTGATGATATCTAATTTAACTATTAACTGGAATATTATCACCTGTGTATTAGTGATGACATCTAATTTTACAATTAACTGGAATATTATCACCTGTGTATTAGTGATGATATCTAATTTAACAATTAACTGGAATATTATCACCTGTGTATTAGTGATGATATCTAATTTAACAATTAACTGGAATATTATCCCCTGTGTATTAGTGATGATATCTAATTTAACAATTAACTGGAATATTATCACCTGTGTATTAGTGATGACATCTATTTTAACAATTAACTGGAATATTATCACCTGTGTATTAGTGATGATATCTAATTTAACAATTAACTGGAATATTATCACCTGTGTATTAGTGATGACATCTAATTTAACAATTAACTGGAATATTATCACCTGTGTATTAGTGATGATATCTAATTTAACAATTAACTGGAATATTATCACCTGTGTATTAGTGATGATATCTAATTTAACAATTAACTGGAATATTATCACCTGTGTATTAGTGATGATATCTAATTTAACAATTAACTGGAATATTATCACCTGTGTATTAGTGATGATATCTAATTTAACTATTAACTGGAATATTATCCCCTGTGTATTAGTGATGACATCTAATTTAACAATTAACTGGAATATTATCACCTGTGTATTAGCGATGATATCTAATTTAACAATTAACTGGAATATTATCACCTGTGTATTAGTGATGACATCTTATTTAACAATTAACTGGAATATTATCACCTGTGTATTAGTGATGATATCTAATTTAACAATTAACTGGAATATTATCACCTGTGTATTAGTGATATCTAATTTAACAATTAACTGGAATATTATCACCTGTGTATTAGTGATGACATCTAATTTAACAATTAACTGGAATATTATCACCTGTGTATTAGTGTTGACATCTAATTTAACAATTAACTGGAATATTATCCCCTGTGTATTAGTGATGACATCTAATTTAACAATTAACTGGAATATTATCACCTGTGTATTAGTGATGATATCTAATTTAACAATTAACTGGAATATTATCACCTGTGTATTAGTGATGACATCTAATTTAACAATTAACTGGAATATTATCACCTGTGTATTAGTGATGACATCTAATTTAACAATTAACTGGAATATTATCACCTGTGTATTAGTGATGACATCTAATTTAACAATTAACTGGAATATTATCACCTGTGTATTAGTGATGATATCTCATTTAACAATTAACTGGAATATTATCACCTGTGTATTAGTGATGACATCTAATTTAACAATTAACTGGAATATTATCCCCTGTGTATTAGTGATGATATCTAATTTAACAATTAACTGGAATATTATCACCTGTGTATTAGTGATGACATCTATTTTAACAATTAACTGGAATATTATCACCTGTGTATTAGTGATGATATCTAATTTAACAATTAACTGGAATATTATCACCTGTGTATTAGTGATGACATCTAATTTAACAATTAACTGGAATATTATCACCTGTGTATTAGTGATGACATCTAATTTAACAATTAACTGGAATATTATCACCTGTGTATTAGTGATGATATCTAATTTAACAATTAACTGGAATATTATCCCCTGTGTATTAGTGATGACATCTAATTTAACAATTAACTGGAATATTATCACCTGTGTATTAGTGATGATATCTAATTTAACAATTAACTGGAATATTATCACCTGTGTATTAGTGATGACATCTAATTTAACAATTAACTGGAATATTATCACCTGTGTATTAGTGATGACATCTAATTTAACAATTAACTGGAATATTATCACATGTGTATTAGTGATGACATCTAATTTAACAATTAACTGGAATATTATCACCTGTGTATTAGTGATGATATCTCATTTAACAATTAACTGGAATATTATCACCTGTGTATTAGTGATGACATCTAATTTAACAATTAACTGGAATATTATCACCTGTGTATTAGTGATGATATCTAATTTAACAATTAACTGGAATATTATCACCTGTGTATTAGTGATGACATCTAATTTAACAATTAACTGGAATATTATCACCTGTGTATTAGTGATGATATCTAATTTAACAATTAACTGGAATATTATCACCTGTGTATTAGTGATGATATCTAATTTAACAATTAACTGGAATATTATCCCCTGTGTATTAGTGATGACATCTAATTTAACAATTAACTGGAATATTATCACCTGTGTATTAGCGATGATATCTAATTTAACAATTAACTGGAATATTATCACCTGTGTATTAGCGATGATATCTAATTTAACAATTAACTGGAATATTATCACCTGTGTATTAGTGATGACATCTTATTTAACAATTAACTGGAATATTATCACCTGTGTATTAGTGATGACATCTAATTTAACAATTAACTGGAATATTATCCCCTGTGTATTAGTGATGATATCTAATTTAACAATTAACTGGAATATTATCACCTGTGTATTAGTGATGACATCTAATTTAACAATTAACTGGAATATTATCACCTGTGTATTAGCGATGATATCTAATTTAACAATTAACTGGAATATTATCACCTGTGTATTAGTGATGACATCTAATTTAACAATTAACTGGAATATTATCACCTTTGTATTAGTGATGATATCTAATTTAACAATTAACTGGAATATTATCCCCTGTGTATTAGTGATGACATCTAATTTAACAATTAACTGGAATATTATCCCCTGTGTATTAGTGATGACATCTAATTTAACAATTAACTGGAATATTATCACCTGTGTATTAGTGATGACATCTAATTTAACAATTAACTGGAATATTATCACCTGTGTATTAGTGATGACATCTAATTTAACAATTAACTGGAATATTATCACCTGTGTATTAGTGATGATATCTAATTTAACAATTAACTGGAATATTATCACCTGTGTATTAGTGATGATATCTAATTTAACAATTAACTGGAATATTATCACCTGTGTATTAGTGATGACATCTAATTTAACAATTAACTGGAATATTATCACCTGTGTATTAGTGATGACATCTAATTTAACAATTAACTGGAATGTTATCACCTGTGTATTAGTGATGATATCTAATTTAACAATTAACTGGAATATTATCCCCTGTGTATTAGTGATGATATCTAATTTAACAATTAACTGGAATATTATCACCTGTGTATTAGTGATGACATCTAATTTAACAATTAACTGGAATATTATCACCTGTGTATTAGTGATGATATCTAATTTAACAATTAACTGGAATATTATCACCTGTGTATTAGTGATGATATCTAATTTAACAATTAACTGGAATATTATCCCCTGTGTATTAGTGATGATATCTAATTTAACAATTAACTGGAATATTATCACCTGTGTATTAGTGATGACATCTATTTTAACAATTAACTGGAATATTATCACCTGTGTATTAGTGATGATATCTAATTTAACAATTAACTGGAATATTATCACCTGTGTATTAGTGATGACATCTAATTTAACAATTAACTGGAATATTATCACCTATGTATTAGTGATGATATCTAATTTAACAATTAACTGGAATATTATCACCTCTGTATTAGTGATGACATCTAATTTAACAATTAACTGGAATATAGTCACCTGTGTATTAGTGATGATATCTAATTTAACAATTAACTGGAATATTATCCCCTGCGTATTAGTGATGATATCTAATTTAACAATTAACTGGAAAATTATCCCCTGTGTATTAGTGATGACATCTAATTTAACAATTAACTGGAATATTGTCCCCTGTGTATTAGTGATGATATCACATTTAACAATTAACTGGAATATTATCAACTGTGTATTAGTGATGACATCTAATTTAACAATTTACTGGAATATTATCACCTGTGTATTAGTGATGACATCTAATTTAACAATTAACTGGAATATTATCACCTGTGTATTAGTGATGACATCTAATTTAACAATTAACTGGAATATTATCACCTGTGCATTAGTGATGACATCTAATTTAACAATTAACTGGAATATTATCACCTGTGTATCAGTGATGATATCTAATTTAACAATTAACTGGAATATTATCCCCTGTGTATCAGTGATGACATCTAATTTAACAATTAACTGGAATATTATCACCTGTGTATTAGTGATGATATCTAATTTAACAATTAACTGGAATATTATCACCTGTGTATTAGTGATGACATCTAATTTAACAATTAACTGGAATATTATCACCTGTGTATTAGTGATGACATCTAATTTAACAATTAACTGGAATATTATCACCTGTGTATTAGTGATGATAACTAATTTAACAATTAACTGGAATATGATCACCTGTGTATTAGTGATGACATCTAATTTAACAATTAACTGGAATATAATCACCTGTGTATTAGTGATGATATCTAATTTAACAATTAACTGGAATATTATCCCCTGTGTATTAGTGATGACATCTAATTTAACAATTAACGGGAATATTATCACCTGTGTATTAGTGATGACATCTAATTTAACAATTAACTGGAATATTATCACCTGTGTATTAGTGATGACATCTAATTTAACAATTAACTAGAATATTATCACCTGTGTATTAGTGATGACATCTAATTTAACAATTAACTGGAATATTATCACCTGTGTATTAGTGATGACATCTAATTTAACAATTAACTGGAATATTATCATCTGTGTATTAGTGATGACATCTAATTTAACAATTAACTGGAATATTATCACCTGTGTATTAGTGATGACATCTAATTTAACAATTAACTGGAATATTATCACATGTGTATTAGTGATGACATCTAATTTAACTATTAACTGGAATATTATCACCCGTGTATTAGTGATGATATCTAATTTAACAATTAACTGGAATATTATCACCTGTGTATTAGTGATAATATTCCAGTTAATTGTTAAATTAGATATCATCACTAATACACAGGGGATAATATTCCAGTTAATTGTTAAATTTGATATCATCACTAATACACAGGGGATAATATTCCAGTTAATTGTTAAATTAGATATCATCACTAATACACAGGTGATAATATTCTAGTTAATTGTTAAATTAGATGTCATCACTAATACACAGGTGATAATATTCCAGTTAATTGTTAAATTAGATATCATCACCTGTGTATTAGTCATGACATCTAATTTAACAATTAACTGGAATATTATCACCTGTGTATTAGTGATGACATCTAATTTAACAATTAACTGGAATATTATCACCTGTGTATTAGTGATGACATCTAATTTAACAATTAACTGGAATATTATCACCTGTGTATTAGTGATGATATCTAATTTAACAATTAACTGGAATATTATAACCTGTGTATTAGTGATGACATCTAATTTAACAATTAACTGGAATATTATCCCCTGTGTATTAGTGATGATATCTAATTTAACAATTAACTGGAATATTATCACCTGTGTATCAGTGATGACATCTAATTTAACAATTAACTGGAATATTATCCCCTGTGTATTCGTGATGATATCTAATTTAACAATTAACTGGAATATTATCACCTGTGTATTAGTGATGACATCTAATTTAACAATTAACTGGAATATTATCACCTGTGTATTAGTGATGATATCAAATTTAACAATTAACCAGTATATTATCACCTGTGTATTAGTGATGATATCTAATTTAACAATTAACTGGAATATTATCCCCTGTGTATTAGTGATGATATCTAACTTAACAATTAACTGGAATATTATCACCTGTGTATTAGTGATGACATCTAATTTAACAATTAACTGGAATATTATCACCTGTGTATTAGTGATGATATCTAATTTAACAATTAACTGGAATATTATCACCTGTGTATTAGTGATGACATCTAATTTAACAATTAACTGGAATATTATCACCTGTGTATTAGTGATGACATCTAATTTAACAATTAACTGGAATATTATCCCCTGTGTATTAGTGATGACATCTAATTTAACAATTAACTGGAATATTATCACCTGTGTATTAGTGATGACATCTAATTTAACAATTAACTGGAATATTATCACCTGTGTATTAGTGATGACATCTAATTTAACAATTAACTGGAATATAATCACCTGTGTATTAGTGATGATATCTAATTTAACAATTAACTGGAATATTATCCCCTGCGTATTAGTGATGATATCTAATTTAACAATTAACTGGAATATTATCCCCTGCGTATTAGTGATAATATCTAATTTAACAATTAACTGGAATATTATCACCTGTGTATTAGTGATGACATCTAATTTAACAATTAACTGGAATATTATCCCCTGTGTATTAGTGATGATATCTAATTTAACAATTAACTGGAATATTGTCACCTGTGTATTAGTGATGACATCTAATTTAACAATTAACTGGAATATTATCACCTGTGTATTAGTGATGACATCTAATTTAACAATTAACTGGAATATTATCACCTGTGTATTAGTGATGATATCTAATTTAACAATTAACTGGAATATTATCCCCTGTGTATTAGTGATGACATCTAATTTAACAATTAACTGGAATATTGTCCCCTGTGTATTAGTGATGATATCACATTTTACAATTAACTGGAATATTATCACCTGTGTATTAGTGATGACATCTAATTTAACAATTAACTGGAATATTATCACCTGTGTATTAGTGATGATATCTAATTTAACAATTAACTGGAATATTATAACCTGTGTATTAGTGATGACATCTAATTTAACAATTAACTGGAATATTGTAACCTGTGTCTTAGTGATGACATCTAATTTAACAATTTACCAGTATATAATCCCCTGTGTATTAGTGATGACATCTAATTTAACAATTAACTGGAATATTATCACCTGTGTATTAGTGATGACATCTAATTTAACAATTAACTGGAATATTGTCCCCTGTGTATTAGTGATGACATCTAATTTAACAATTAACTGGAATATTATTCCCTGTGTATTAGTGATGATATCTAATTTAACAATTAACTGGAATATTATCACCTGTGTATTAGTGATGACATCTAATTTAACAATTAACTGGAATATTATCCCCTGTGTATTAGTGATGATATGTAATTTAACAATTAACTGGAATATTGTCCCCTGTGTATTAGTGATGATATCTAATTTAACAATTAACTGGAATATTATCACCTGTGTATTAGTGATGACATCTAATTTAACAATTAACTGGAATATTATCACCTGTGTATTAGTGATGACATCTAATTTAACAATTAACTGGAATATTATCCCCTGTGTATTAGTGATGATATCTAATTTAACAATTAACTGGAATATTATCACCTGTGTATTAGTGATGACATCTAATTTAACAATTAACTGGAATATTATCCCCTGTGTATTAGTGATGATATCTAATTTAACAATTAACTGGAACATTATCACCTGTGTAATAGTGATGACATCTAATTTAACAATTAACTGGAATATTATCACCTGTGTATTAGTGATGATATCTAATTTAACAATTAACTGGAATATTATCACCTGTGTATTAGTGATGACATCTAATTTAACAATTAACCGGAATATTATCACCTGTGTATTAGTGATGATATCTAATTTAACAATTAACTGGAATATTATCACCTGTGTATTAGTGATGACATCTAATTTAACAATTAACTGGAATATTATCACCTGTGTATTAGTGATGACATCTAATTTAACAATTAACTGGAATATTATCACCTGTGTATTAGTGATGACATCTAATTTAACAATTAACTGGAATATTATCCCCTGTGTATTAGTGATGATATCTAATTTAACAATTAACTGGAATATTATCACCTGTGTATTAGTGATGATATCTAATATAACAATTAACTGGAATATTATCACCTGTGTATTAGTGATGACATCTAATTTAACAATTAACTGGAATATTATCACCTGTGTATTAGTGATGACATCTAATTTAACAATTAACTGGAATATTATCCCCTGTGTATTAGTGATGATATCTAATTTAACAATTAACTGGAATATTGTCACCTGTGTATTAGTGATGACATCTAATTTAACAATTAACTGGAATATTATCACCTGTGTATTAGTGATGACATCTAATTTAACAATTAACTGGAATATTATCACCTGTGTATTAGTGATGATATCTAATTTAACAATTAACTGGAATATTATCCCCTGTGTATTAGTGATGACATCTAATTTAACAATTAACTGGAATATTGTCCCCTGTGTATTAGTGATGATATCACATTTTACAATTAACTGGAATATTATCACCTGTGTATTAGTGATGACATCTAATTTAACAATTAACTGGAATATTATCACCTGTGTATTAGTGATGATATCTAATTTAACAATTAACTGGAATATTATAACCTGTGTATTAGTGATGACATCTAATTTAACAATTAACTGGAATATTGTAACCTGTGTCTTAGTGATGACATCTAATTTAACAATTTACCAGTATATAATCCCCTGTGTATTAGTGATGACATCTAATTTAACAATTAACTGGAATATTATCACCTGTGTATTAGTGATGACATCTAATTTAACAATTAACTGGAATATTGTCCCCTGTGTATTAGTGATGACATCTAATTTAACAATTAACTGGAATATTATTCCCTGTGTATTAGTGATGATATCTAATTTAACAATTAACTGGAATATTATCACCTGTGTATTAGTGATGACATCTAATTTAACAATTAACTGGAATATTATCCCCTGTGTATTAGTGATGATATGTAATTTAACAATTAACTGGAATATTGTCCCCTGTGTATTAGTGATGATATCTAATTTAACAATTAACTGGAATATTATCACCTGTGTATTAGTGATGACATCTAATTTAACAATTAACTGGAATATTATCACCTGTGTATTAGTGATGACATCTAATTTAACAATTAACTGGAATATTATCCCCTGTGTATTAGTGATGATATCTAATTTAACAATTAACTGGAATATTATCACCTGTGTATTAGTGATGACATCTAATTTAACAATTAACTGGAATATTATCCCCTGTGTATTAGTGATGATATCTAATTTAACAATTAACTGGAACATTATCACCTGTGTAATAGTGATGACATCTAATTTAACAATTAACTGGAATATTATCACCTGTGTATTAGTGATGATATCTAATTTAACAATTAACTGGAATATTATCACCTGTGTATTAGTGATGACATCTAATTTAACAATTAACCGGAATATTATCACCTGTGTATTAGTGATGATATCTAATTTAACAATTAACTGGAATATTATCACCTGTGTATTAGTGATGACATCTAATTTAACAATTAACTGGAATATTATCACCTGTGTATTAGTGATGACATCTAATTTAACAATTAACTGGAATATTATCACCTGTGTATTAGTGATGACATCTAATTTAACAATTAACTGGAATATTATCCCCTGTGTATTAGTGATGATATCTAATTTAACAATTAACTGGAATATTATCACCTGTGTATTAGTGATGATATCTAATATAACAATTAACTGGAATATTATCACCTGTGTATTAGTGATGACATCTAATTTAACAATTAACTGGAATATTATCACCTGTGTATTAGTGATGACATCTAATTTAACAATTAACTGGAATATTATCCCCTGAGTATTAGTGATGATATCTAATTTAACAATTAACTGGAATATTATCACCTGTGTATTAGTGATGATATCTAATTTAACAATTAACTGGAATATTATCACCTGTGTATTAGTGATGATATCTAATTTAACAATTAACTGGAATATTATCCCCTGTGTATTAGTGATGATATCTAATTTAACAATTAACTGGAATATTATCACCTGTGTATTAGTGATGACATCTATTTTAACAATTAACTGGAATATTATCACCTGTGTATTAGTGATGATATCTAATTTAACAATTAACTGGAATATTATCACCTGTGTATTAGTGATGACATCTAATTTAACAATTAACTGGAATATTATCACCTGTGTATTAGTGATGATATCTAATTTAACAATTAACTGGAATATTATCACCTGTGTATTAGTGATGATATCTAATTTAACAATTAACTGGAATATTATCACCTGTGTATTAGTGATGATATCTAATTTAACAATTAACTGGAATATTATCACCTGTGTATTAGTGATGATATCTAATTTAACTATTAACTGGAATATTATCCCCTGTGTATTAGTGATGACATCTAATTTAACAATTAACTGGAATATTATCACCTGTGTATTAGCGATGATATCTAATTTAACAATTAACTGGAATATTATCACCTGTGTATTAGTGATGACATCTTATTTAACAATTAACTGGAATATTATCACCTGTGTATTAGTGATGATATCTAATTTAACAATTAACTGGAATATTATCACCTGTGTATTAGTGATATCTAATTTAACAATTAACTGGAATATTATCACCTGTGTATTAGTGATGACATCTAATTTAACAATTAACTGGAATATTATCACCTGTGTATTAGTGTTGACATCTAATTTAACAATTAACTGGAATATTATCCCCTGTGTATTAGTGATGACATCTAATTTAACAATTAACTGGAATATTATCACCTGTGTATTAGTGATGATATCTAATTTAACAATTAACTGGAATATTATCACCTGTGTATTAGTGATGATATCTAATTTAACAATTAACTGGAATATTGTAACCTGTGTCTTAGTGATGACATCTAATTTAACAATTTACCAGTATATAATCCCCTGTGTATTAGTGATGACATCTAATTTAACAATTAACTGGAATATTATCACCTGTGTATTAGTGATGACATCTAATTTAACAATTAACTGGAATATTGTCCCCTGTGTATTAGTGATGACATCTAATTTAACAATTAACTGGAATATTATTCCCTGTGTATTAGTGATGATATCTAATTTAACAATTAACTGGAATATTATCACCTGTGTATTAGTGATGACATCTAATTTAACAATTAACTGGAATATTATCCCCTGTGTATTAGTGATGATATGTAATTTAACAATTAACTGGAATATTGTCCCCTGTGTATTAGTGAAGATATCTAATTTAACAATTAACTGGAATATTATCACCTGTGTATTAGTGATGACATCTAATTTAACAATTAACTGGAATATTATCACCTGTGTATTAGTGATGACATCTAATTTAACAATTAACTGGAATATTATCCCCTGTGTATTAGTGATGATATCTAATTTAACAATTAACTGGAATATTATCACCTGTGTATTAGTGATGACATCTAATTTAACAATTAACTGGAATATTATCCCCTGTGTATTAGTGATGATATCTAATTTAACAATTAACTGGAACATTATCACCTGTGTAATAGTGATGACATCTAATTTAACAATTAACTGGAATATTATCACCTGTGTATTAGTGATGATATCTAATTTAACAATTAACTGGAATATTATCACCTGTGTATTAGTGATGACATCTAATTTAACAATTAACCGGAATATTATCACCTGTGTATTAGTGATGATATCTAATTTAACAATTAACTGGAATATTATCACCTGTGTATTAGTGATGACATCTAATTTAACAATTAACTGGAATATTATCACCTGTGTATTAGTGATGACATCTAATTTAACAATTAACTGGAATATTATCACCTGTGTATTAGTGATGACATCTAATTTAACAATTAACTGGAATATTATCCCCTGTGTATTAGTGATGATATCTAATTTAACAATTAACTGGAATATTATCACCTGTGTATTAGTGATGATATCTAATTTAACAATTAACTGGAATATTATCACCTGTGTATTAGTGATGACATCTAATTTAACAATTAACTGGAATATTATCACCTGTGTATTAGTGATGACATCTAATTTAACAATTAACTGGAATATTATCCCCTGAGTATTAGTGATGATATCTAATTTAACAATTAACTGGAATATTATCACCTGTGTATTAGTGATGATATCTAATTTAACAATTAACTGGAATATTATCACCTGTGTATTAGTGATGATATCTAATTTAACAATTAACTGGAATATTATCACCTGTGTATTAGTGATGACATCTAATTTAACAATTAACTGGAATATTATCACCTGTGTATTAGTGATGATATCTAATTTAACCATTAACTGGAATATTATCCCCTGTGTATTAGTGATGATATCTAATTTAACAATTAACTGGAATATTATCAGCTGTGTATTAGTGATGACATCTAATTTAACAATTAACTGGAATATTATCGCCTGTGTATTAGTGATGACATCTAATTTAACAATTAACCGGAATATTATCCCCTGTGTATTAGTGATGATATCTAATTTAACAATTAACTGGAATATTATCACCTGTGCATTAGTGATGACATCTAATTTAACAATTAACTGGAATATTATCACCTGTGTATTAGTGATGATATCTAATTTAACAATTAACTGGAATATTATCACCTGTGTATTAGTGATGATATCTAATTTAACAATTAACTGGAATATTATCACCTGTGTATTAGTGATGATATCTAATTTAACAATTAACTGGAATATTATCACCTGTGTATTAGTGATGACATCTAATTTAACAATTAACTGGAATATTATCACCTGTGTATTAGTGATGACATCTAATTTAACAATTAACTGGAATATTATCCCCTGTGTATTAGTGATGATATCTAATTTAACAATTAACTGGAATATTATCACCTGTGTATTAGTGATGATATCTAATTTAACAATTAACTGGAATATTATCACCTGTGTATTAGTGATGATATCTAATTTAACAATTAACTGGAATATTATCACCTGTGTATTAGTGATGATATCTAATTTAACAATTAACTGGAACATTATCACCTGTGTATTAGTGATGATATCTAATTTAACAATTAACTGGAATATTATCACCTGTGCATTAGTGATGACATCTAATTTAACAATTAACTGGAATATTATCACTTGTGCATTAGTGATGATATCTAATTTAACAATTAACTGGAATATTATCACCTGTGTATTAGTGATGATATCTAATTTAACAATTAACTGGAATATTATCACCTGTGTATTAGTGATGATATCTAATTTAACAATTAACTGGAACATTATCACCTGTGTATTAGTGATGATATCTAATTTAACAATTAACTGGAATATTATCACCTGTGCATTAGTGATGACATCTAATTTAACAATTAACTGGAATATTATCACCTGTGCATTAGTGATGAAATCTAATTGAACAATTAACTGGAATATTATCACCTGTGTATTAGTGATGATATCTAATTTAACAATTAACTGGAATATTATCACCTGTGTATTAGTGATGATATCTAATTTAACAATTAACTGGAATATTATCCCCTGTGTATTAGTGATGACATCTAATTTAACAATTAACTGGAATATTATCACCTGTGTATTAGTGATGACATCTAATTTAACAATTAACTGGAATATTATCCCCTGTGTATTAGTGATGATATCTAATTTAACAATTAACTGGAATATTATCCCCTGTGTATTAGTGATGATATCTAATTTAACAATTAACTGGAATATTATCACCTGTGTATTAGTGATGACATCTAATTTAACAATTAACTGGAATATTATCACCTGTGTATTAGTGATGACATCTAATTTAACAATTAACTGGAAGATTATCACCTGTGTATTAGTGATGACATCTAATTTAACAATTAACTGGAATATTATCACCTGTGTATTAGTGATGATATCTAATTTAACAATTAACTGGAATATTATCACCTGTGTATTAGTGATGATATCTAATTTAACAATTAACTGGAATATTATCACCTGTGTATTAGTGATGATATCTAATTTAACAATTAACTGGAATATTATCACCTGTGTATTAGTGATGACATCTAATTTAACAATTAGCCATAATATTGTGCACTGTAATTTTTGTATCATCTATGAACTTACTGATCATACCTCCTATATTCACATCTAAATCATTAATGTACACTACAAACAGCAAGGGTCCCAGTTCCGATCCCTGTGTTACACCACTGGTCACAGGCTTCCAATCGCAAAAACTGCCCTCGCCTGTTACCCTCTGCCTCCTGCCACAAAGCCACTTTTGGATCGAATTAGTCAAATTGCCCTGGATCCCATGGGCTATTACCTTCTCAACCAATCTCCCATGTGGGACCTTAACAAAACCCTTACTGAAGTCCATGCAATCGCCACTCTTGCCTCACATAACAGCCAGGGATACATTTCATCTGAGCCTGGGGATTTATCTACTTTCAAGCCCACTAAAACTGCTAATACTTCCTCCCTTTCAATGCCAACATGTTCAAGTATATCACAATCCCCCTCCCTGATCTCTACATCTACATCATCCTTCTCCATAGTGAACACAGATGAAAAGTAATCATTTAAAACCTCACCTGTGCCCTCCTGCTCCACACACAGGTTGCCACTTTGGTGCTTAATGGTCCCTAATCTTTCCCTGGTTATCTTCTTGCCCTTGACATACTGATAAATTGCTTTAGGATTTTCCTTTCTCTTGCCTGCCAGTATTTTTTCATGTCCCCTCTTCGCTCTCCTAATTACTTTTTTTAAGTTCCCCCCTACACTTTCTATACTCCTCTAGTGCCTCCGCTGTTTGTCAGCACTCTGAATCTGCAATAAGCTTCCTTTTTTTCCTGATCCAATCCTCTGTATCTCTTGACATCCAGTGTTCCCTGGACCTGTTAGTCCTCCCCATCACCTTAACGGGTGCATGTTGGCTCTGAACTCTCACTATTTTCTCTTTGAATGATGCCCATTGATCTGATATGGACTTTCCTACAAGTAGCTGCTCACAGTCCACTTTGGCCCCATCCTGTTTTATCATCTTAAAATCGGCCTTCCCCCAATTCAGTCCCTTTAGTTTCGGTCTGTCTTTGTCCTTATCCATAACTACCTTAAATCTTAGCGTTATGGTCACTAGCACCGAAATGCTCCCTCACTGACACTTCTACCACTTGTCCAGTTTCATTCCCTAGTGTTAAGTCCAGTACTGCCCCTTCTCTTGCAGGACGTCTGATGTACTGGCTCAAAAAGCTCTCCTGTATGCATTTTAAGAATTCATTCCCCTTTAAGCCTTTTGCACTAAGACTATCGCAGTTGATATCAGGGAAGTTGAAATCCCCTACTAATACTACCCTATTATTTTTACACCCCTGAGATTTGCCTATATATCTGCTCCTCTATCTCTCTCTGACTGTTTGGCAGCCTGTAGTACACTCCCAGCCAGGTGATTGCTCCCTTTATGTTTTTAAGTTCCACCCATATGGCCTCATTTAAGGAACCTTCTAAGATATCATCCCTTCTTACTGCAGTAAATGACTCCTTGATCAACAGTGCAATGCCACCTCCACTTTTACCCCCTCCCCTGTCACACTTGAAGATTCTATACACTGGAATATTGAGCTGCCAGTCCTGCCCCGCCCACAACCATGTCTCTGTGATAGCAATATCATAATGCCATGTGCTAATCAACAACCTCAATTTATCTACCTTACTAATGAGACTCCTGTTTTTGAAATAGTTACAATCCAACCTTGCATTTTTCTCTTCTGCCTTACCAGGTCTATATTTGCTCTGCCTTCCAGCAGACTCACGTTCTGTTCCACATTACCCTCTACTGTACCTCCGCTCTGTATCCCAACCCCCTGCCGATTAGTTTAACCGCCTACCCCCAACCCCCCAATAAAGAATGAACAAACCTCCAAACAAGGATGCTTGTCCCTTTCCAGTTCAGGTGCAACCTGTCCAACTTGGACAAGTCCCACTTTTGCCAGAAATATACCCAGTGATCCAGGAAACTGAAGCCCTCCCTCCTGCATGATCTCCTCAGCCAGATATTCATCTGCTCTATCCTCCTATTTCTAAAGTCATTAGCACGTGGCACCGGGAGGAATCCAGAGATTGCAACCTTAGAGGTCCTCCTTTTTAATCTGCTTCCTCGCACCCTAAATTCTTGTTGCAGGACCTCATCCCTATTTCTAACTATGTCGTTCGTACCAATGTGTACCACGATCTCTGACTATTCACCCTCTCCCTTCAGAATGTCCAGCAGCCGCTCTGAGACATCCTTGACCCGAGCACCAGGGAGGCAACATACAATCCTGGAGTCTCATTTGCGGCCACAGAAACACCTGTCTGTTCCCCCAGTGTGTGAGATATCTGAATGGGGAAGATCAATCTGCTCACTCAGGTACACCCAGACCGGCTGCAGGGGAGAGAGGCGGGAATTGGATAGATATAATTAAAGATATGTACCCAGTCTGGTACTGAATTCCATACAGAGCACAGAAAGATCCCAGGCTCCATTCCTGGCCTTTGCAGAGTGAACGGATCTCAGCCAGTCAGGTGCTGAGATGCATACACAGAGCACAGGAAGATCCCAGTCTGTGCAGAGTCAACGGATCTCACAGAGTATGTTACTGCGTACCGCACAGAGGAAGATCTCAGGCTCCATTCCTGACTGGTGCTGAACGAGCACCTAACCCAACACAGACAAACTGACTGAGGCTATGAGCTCAGAACAAAGCAGCTGAATGCTCAGACAGCCAGAGAGAAACAGTGATAACATGCGATAAATATTTACACAGTTGTAGACTGTTCAGAAACATTCACTCACTTGTTTACTAGAATTTCAAATTGGATCCAAAATTGGCTTAGTGGCAGGAGGCAGAGGGTGATGGTCGAGGGTTGATTTTGCGAATGGAAGTCTGTGACCAGTGGTGTACCACAGGGATCGATGCTGGGACCCTTGCTGTTTGTAGTGTACATTAATGATTTAGACCTGAATATAGGTGGTATGATCAGTAAGTTCTCAGATGACACAAAGAATGATGGTGTTGTAAATAGTAAGGAGGAAATCCTTAGATTACAGGATGATATAGATGGGCAGAGCAGTGGCAAATTGAATTTAATCCTGAGAAGTGTGAGGTGATGCATTTTGGGAGGACTAATAAGGCAAGGGAATATACAATGGATGGTACGACCCTAGACAGTACAGAGGGTCAGAGGGAGTGGGGTGTACTTGTCCATATATTACTAACGGCAACAGCACAGGTAGATAAGATGGTTAGAAAGGCTTCTGGGATACTTGCCTTTATTAGCTGAGGCATAGAATATTAGAGCAGGGATGCTATAATGAAGCTGCATAAAACTCTGGGTAAGCCACAGCTGGAGTACTGCGTATGGTTCTGGTTAACACACTATAGGAAGGATGTGATTGCACAACAGAAGGTGCAGAGGTGATTCACCAGAATGTTGCCTGGGCTGGAGCATTTCAGCTATGAAGAGAGACTGAAAAGGCGAGGGTTGTTTTCCTTCCAGCAGAGAAGTCTGAGATGGTACATGATTGAGGTATACAAAATTATGAGGGGCTTTGATAGGATAGATTGGAAGAAACATTTTCCCATTGCGGAGGTGTCAATAAGGTGTCAACCAGGGGATATCGATTTAAGGTTAGGGGCAGGAGATACAGAGGAGATTTGAGGCAAAATGTTTTCACCCAGCGGGTGGTTGGAATCTGGAACACACTGCCTGAAGAGGTGGTCGAAGCAAGAACACTCAACATTTAAGTCTTTAGATGAACACTTGAAATGCCATAGTATACAAGGCTACAGGACAAGTGCTGGAAAATGGGATTACAACATATAGGTGCTTGATGGCCGGCACAGACACGATGGGCTGAAAGGCCTGTTTCTGAGCGGAATAACTCCATCACTCTATGACATTAATAAGGTAGAATTCATTTTCAATCCATTTAACTATAAAGTCTGACCACATTTTCCATGAGAAATGATGATTTTAGGTTGTCATGGAGCAGTCACTGATCGGTTCATTGGACACCTGATTTGCAAACAAAGGATTCCTGCTCTGAGACTCTCACCTTACAACATCATATTACTGACAGTCAGATAAACACAACAGTATCAATAGAACACGGTATATTAAAATAGAAATATGAAGGAGGGACAGACAGAACAAACAAATAATGCAATCCCTGTCACTTCAAACATCAAATTGTCTGACTGGACAACCCTGAGACATTGGTGAAACTGAGACAGGTAAACTGACCTGTTTAACTGCATGGGTCAGGGTCAATAATGAAAATTCAATTCACTGCAGTGGGAAATAAGTTCCTGCTTCTCAGAAAAACCTGCTTTATATTGATAACGTATCACAAAATGAGAACTTATTCCAAACTCATTCTTTATTAAGCTGAATAATGGACACACAGATACAGAAATAGATTTACATCTGTGTATATGTGGCTCAAAGAGATTCCACAAATCACAGAAGTGGAAATCACGTCACCACAAATAAGGGACTGTCCATAAAGAAACTCAAGAGAATTTTCCATCACAGGATATGAGGGATTGTCTAGAAAGCAACATTAGGAAAATCCTCAGTTAAACAAAAAAATTCCAAGGGAGAATTATTCGTGCATTTAAATGATAAGGAACTGTTCACAATTCTTCATCAGAGAAATGTGAATCCAAACAATTAAGGACTGACCGTAAATCACCTACAGAACAATCACTGTCAATTATTAAAGGACTGACCGTAAATCAACTACAGAACAATCACTGTCCAATTATTAAAGGACTGACCGTAAATCACCTACAGAACAATCACTGTCCAATTATTAAAGGACTGACCTTAAATCACCTACAGAACAATCACTTTCCAATTATTAAAGGACTGACCGTAAACCACCCACAGAGCAATCACTGTCCAATTATTAAAGGACTGACCGTAAATCACCTACAGAACAATCACTGTCAATTATTAAAGGACTGACCGTAAATCACCTACAGAACAATCACTGTCAATTATTAAAGGACTGACCGTAAATCACCTACAGAACAATCACTGTCCAATTATTAAAGGACTGACCGTAAATCATCTACAGAACAATCACTGTCCAATTATTAAAGGACTGACCGTAAATCACTGACAGAACAATCACTGTCCAATTATTAAAGGACTGACCGTAAATCATCTATAGAACAATCACTGACCAATTATTAAAGGACTGACCGTAAATCACCGACAGAACAATCACTGTCAATTATTAAAGGACTGACAGTAAATCACCTACAGAACAATCACTGTCCAATTATTAAAGGACTGACCGTAAATCATCTACAGAACAATCACTGTCCAATTATTAAAGAACTGACCGTAAATCACCGACAGAACAATCACTGTCAATTATTAAAGGACTGACCGTAAATCACCCACAGAACAATCACTGTCCAATTATTAAAGGACTGACCGTAAATCACCTACAGAACAATCACTGTCCAATTATTAAAGGACTGACCGTAAATCTCCTACAGAACAATCACTGTCCAATTATTAAAGGACTGACCGTAAATCACCTACAGAACAATCACTGTCCAATTATTAAAGGACTGACCGTAAATCACCTACAGAACAATCACTGTCAATTATTAAAGGACTGACCGTAAATCACCTACAGAACAATCACTGTCAATTATTAAAGAACTGACCGTAAATCACCTACAGAACAATCACTGTCAATTAATAAAGGACTGACCGTAAATCACCTACAGAACAATCACTGTCAATTATTAAAGGACTGACCGTAAATCACCTACAGAACAATCACTGTCCAATTATTAAAGGACTGACCGTAAATCACCTACAGAACAATCACTGTCAATCATTAAAGGACTGACCTTAAATCATCTACAGAACAATCACTGTCCAATTATTAAAGGACTGACCGTAAATCACCTACAGAACAATCACTGTCAATTATTAAAGGACTGACCGTAAATCACCTACAGAACAATCACTGTCCAATTATTAAAGGACTGACCGTAAATCACCTACAGAACAATCACTGTCCAATTATTAAAGGACTGACCGTAAATCACCTACAGAACAATCACTGTCAATTATTAAAGGACTGACCGTAAATCACCTACAGAACAATCACTGTCCAATTATTAAAGGAATGACCGTAAATCACCTACAGAACAATCACTATCCAATTATTAAAGGACTGACCGTAAATCACCTACTGAACAATCACTGTCCAATTATTAAAGTACTGACCGTAAATCACCTACAGAACAATCACAGTCCAATTATTAAAGGACTGACCGTAAATCACCCACAGAGCAATCACTGTCCAATTATTAAAGGTCTGACCGTAAATCACCTACAGAACAATCACTGTCAATTATTAAAGGACTGACCGTACATCACCTACAGAACAATCACTGTCAATTATTAAAGGACTGACTGTAAATCACCTACAGAACAATCACTATCCAATTATTAAAGGACTGACCGTAAATCACCTACAGAACAATCACTGTCCAATTATTAAAGGACTGACCGTAAATCACCTACAGAACAATCACTGTCCAATTATTAAAGGACTGACCGTAAATCACCTACAGAACAATCACTGTCCAATTATTAAAGGACTGACCGTAAATCACCTACAGAACAATCACTGTCCAATTATTAAAGGACTGACCGTAAATCACCTACAGAACAATCACTATCCAATTATTAAAGGACTGACCGTAAATCACCTACAGAACAATCACTCTCCCATTATTAAAGGACTGACCGTAAATCACCTACAGAACAATCACTGTCAATTATTAAAGGACTGACCGTAAATCACCTACAGAACAATCACTGTCAATTATTAAAGGACTGACCGTAAATCACCTACAGAACAATCACTGTCCAATTATTAAAGGACTGACCGTAAATCACCTACAGAACAATCACTGTCAATTATTAAAGGACTGACCGTAAATCACCTACAGAACAATCACTGTCAATTATTAAAGAACTGACCGTAAATCACCTACAGAACAATCACTGTCAATTAATAAAGGACTGACCGTAAATCACCTACAGAACAATCACTGTCAATTATTAAAGGACTGACCGTAAACCACCTACAGAACAATCACTGTCCAATTATTAAAGGACTGACCGTAAATCACCTACAGAACAATCACTGTCAATCATTAAAGGACTGACCTTAAATCACCTACAGAACAATCACTGTCCAATTATTAAAGGACTGACCGTAAATCACCTACAGAACAATCACTGTCAATTATTAAAGGACTGACCGTAAATCACCTACAGAACAATCACTGTCCAATTATTAAAGGACTGACAGTAAATCACCTACAGAACAATCACTGTCCAATTATTAAAGGACTGACCGTAAATCACCTACAGAACAATCACTGTCAATTATTAAAGGACTGACCGTAAATCACCTACAGTACAATCACTGTCAATTATTAAAGGACTGACCGTAAATCACCTACAGAACAATCACTGTCCAATTATTAAAGGAATGACCGTAAATCACCTACAGAACAATCACTATCCAATTATTAAAGGACTGACCGTAAATCACCTACAGAACAATCACTGTCCAATTATTAAAGTACTGACCGTAAATCACCTACAGAACAATCACAGTCCAATTATTAAAGGACTGACCGTAAATCACCCACAGAGCAATCACTGTCCAATTATTAAAGGTCTGACCGTAAATCACCTACAGAACAATCACTGTCAATTATTAAAGGACTGACCGTAAATCACCTACAGAACAATCACTGTCAATTATTTAAGGACTGACCGTAAACCACCCACAGAGCAATCACTGTCCAATTATTAAAGGACTGACCGTAAATCACCTACAGAACAATCACTGTCAATTATTAAAGGACTGACCGTAAATCACCTACAGAACAATCACTGTCAATTATTAAAGGACTGACCGTAAATCACCTACAGAACAATCACTGTCCAATTATTAAAGGACTGACCGTAAATCATCTACAGAACAATCACTGTCCAATTATTAAAGGACTGACCGTAAATCACTGACAGAACAATCACTGTCCAATTATTAAAGGACTGACCGTAAATCATCTATAGAACAATCACTGACCAATTATTAAAGGACTGACCGTAAATCACCGAAAGAACAATCACTGTCAATTATTAAAGGACTGACAGTAAATCACCTACAGAACAATCACTGTCCAATTATTAAAGGACTGACCGTAAATCATCTACAGAACAATCACTGTCCAATTATTAAAGAACTGACCGTAAATCACCGACAGAACAATCACTGTCAATTATTAAAGGACTGACCGTAAATCACCCACAGAACAATCACTGTCCAATTATTAAAGGACTGACCATAAATCACCTACAGAACAATCACTGTCCAATTATTAAAGGACTGACCGTAAATCTCCTACAGAACAATCACTGTCCAATTATTAAAGGACTGACCGTAAATCACCTACAGAACAATCACTGTCCAATTATTAAAGGACTGACCGTAAATCACCTACAGAACAATCACTGTCAATTATTAAAGGACTGACCGTAAATCACCTACAGAACAATCACTGTCAATTATTAAAGAACTGACCGTAAATCACCTACAGAACAATCACTGTCAATTAATAAAGGACTGACCGTAAATCACCTACAGAACAATCACTGTCAATTATTAAAGGACTGACCGTAAACCACCTACAGAACAATCACTGTCCAATTATTAAAGGACTGACCGTAAATCACCTACAGAACAATCACTGTCAATCATTAAAGGACTGACCTTAAATCACCTACAGAACAATCACTGTCCAATTATTAAAGGACTGACCGTAAATCACCTACAGAACAATCACTGTCAATTATTAAAGGACTGACCGTAAATCACCTACAGAACAATCACTGTCCAATTATTAAAGGACTGACAGTAAATCACCTACAGAACAATCACTGTCCAATTATTAAAGGACTGACCGTAAATCACCTACAGAACAATCACTGTCAATTATTAAAGGACTGACCGTAAATCACCTACAGTACAATCACTGTCAATTATTAAAGGACTGACCGTAAATCACCTACAGAACAATCACTGTCCAATTATTAAAGGACTGACCGTAAATCACCTACAGAACAATCACTATCCAATTATTAAAGGACTGACCGTAAATCACCTACAGAACAATCACTGTCCAATTATTAAAGTACTGACCGTAAATCACCTACAGAACAATCACAGTCCAATTATTAAAGGACTGACCGTAAATCACCCACAGAGCAATCACTGTCCAATTATTAAA
Source organism: Heterodontus francisci (assembly GCF_036365525.1). Classification (NCBI taxonomy): domain Eukaryota; kingdom Metazoa; phylum Chordata; class Chondrichthyes; order Heterodontiformes; family Heterodontidae; genus Heterodontus; species Heterodontus francisci. The sequence continues at coordinate 1,202,950 of NW_027140240.1, forward strand.
GGTCTGACCGTAAATCACCTACAGAACAATCACTGTCAATTATTAAAGGACTGACCGTAAATCACCTACAGAACAATCACTGTCAATTATTAAAGGACTGACCGTAAACCACCCACAGAGCAATCACTGTCCAATTATTAAAGGACTGACCGTAAATCACCTACAGAACAATCACTGTCAATTATTAAAGGACTGACCGCAAATCACCTACAGAACAATCACTGTCAATTATTAAAGGACTGACCGTAAATCACCTACAGAACAATCACTGTCCAATTATTAAAGGACTGACCGTAAATCATCTACAGAACAATCACTGTCCAATTATTAAAGGACTGACCGTAAATCACTGACAGAACAATCACTGTCCAATTATTAAAGGACTGACCGTAAATCATCTATAGAACAATCACTGACCAATTATTAAAGGACTGACCGTAAATCACCGACAGAACAATCACTGTCAATTATTAAAGGACTGACAGTAAATCACCTACAGAACAATCACTGTCCAATTATTAAAGGACTGACCGTAAATCATCTACAGAACAATCACTGTCCAATTATTAAAGAACTGACCTTAAATCACCGACAGAACAATCACTGTCAATTATTAAAGGACTGACCGTAAATCACCCACAGAACAATCACTGTCCAATTATTAAATGACTGACCGTAAATCACCTACAGAACAATCACTGTCCAATTATTAAAGGACTGACCGTAAATCTCCTACAGAACAATCACTGTCCAATTATTAAAGGACTGACCGTAAATCACCTACAGAACAATCACTGTCCAATTATTAAAGGACTGACCGTAAATCACCTACAGAACAATCACTGTCAATTATTAAAGGACTGACCGTAAATCACCTACAGAACAATCACTGTCAATTATTAAAGAACTGACCGTAAATCACCTACAGAACAATCACTGTCAATTAATAAAGGACTGACCGTAAATCACCTACAGAACAATCACTGTCAATTATTAAAGGACTGACCGTAAACCACCTACAGAACAATCACTGTCCAATTATTAAAGGACTGACCGTAAATCACCTACAGAACAATCACTGTCAATCATTAAAGGACTGACCTTAAATCACCTACAGAACAATCACTGTCCAATTATTAAAGGACTGACCGTAAATCACCTACAGAACAATCACTGTCAATTATTAAAGGACTGACCGTAAATCACCTACAGAACAATCACTGTCCAATTATTAAAGGACTGACAGTAAGTCACCTACAGAACAATCACTGTCCAATTATTAAAGGACTGACCGTAAATCACCTACAGAACAATCACTGTCCTATTATTAAAGGACTGACCGTAAATCACCTACAGAACAATCACTGTCCAATTATTAAAGGACTGACCGTAAATCACCTACAGAACAATCACTTTCCAATTATTAAAGGACTGACCGTAAATCACCCACAGAGCAATCACTGTCCAATTATTAAAGGACTGACCATAAATCACCTACAGAACAATCACTGTCCAATTATTAAAGGACTGACCGTAAATCACCTACAGAACAATCACTGTCAATTATTAAAGGACTGACCGTAAATCACCTACAGAACAATCACTGTCAATTATTAAAGAACTGACCGTAAATCACCTACAGAACAATCACTGTCAATTAATAAAGGACTGACCGTAAATCACCTACAGAACAATCACTGTCAATTATTAAAGGACTGACCGTAAATCACCTACAGAACAATCACTGTCCAATTATTAAAGGACTGACCGTAAATCACCTACAGAACAATCACTGTCAATCATTAAAGGACTGACCTTAAATCATCTACAGAACAATCACTGTCCAATTATTAAAGGACTGACCGTAAATCACCTACAGAACAATCACTGTCAATTATTAAAGGACTGACCGTAAATCACCTACAGAACAATCACTGTCCAATTATTAAAGGACTGACCGTAAATCACCTACAGAACAATCACTGTCCAATTATTAAAGGACTGACCGTAAATCACCTACAGAACAATCACTGTCAATTATTAAAGGACTGACCGTAAATCACCTACAGAACAATCACTGTCCAATTATTAAAGGAATGACCGTAAATCACCTACAGAACAATCACTATCCAATTATTAAACGACTGACCGTAAATCACCTACTGAACAATCACTGTCCAATTATTAAAGTACTGACCGTAAATCACCTACAGAACAATCACAGTCCAATTATTAAAGGACTGACCGTAAATCACCCACAGAGCAATCACTGTCCAATTATTAAAGGTCTGACCGTAAATCACCTACAGAACAATCACTGTCAATTATTAAAGGACTGACCGTACATCACCTACAGAACAATCACTGTCAATTATTAAAGGACTGACTGTAAATCACCTACAGAACAATCACTATCCAATTATTAAAGGACTGTCCGTAAATCACCTACAGAACAATCACTGTCCAATTATTAAAGGACTGACCGTAAATCACCTACAGAACAATCACTGTCCAATTATTAAAGGACTGACCGTAAATCACCTACAGAACAATCACTGTCCAATTATTAAAGGACTGACCGTAAATCACCTACAGAACAATCACTGTCCAATTATTAAAGGACTGACCGTAAATCACCTACAGAACAATCACTATCCAATTATTAAAGGACTGACCGTAAATCACCTACAGAACAATCACTCTCCCATTATTAAAGGACTGACCGTAAATCACCTACAGAACAATCACTGTCAATTATTAAAGGACTGACCGTAAATCACCTACAGAACAATCACTGTCAATTATTAAAGGACTGACCGTAAATCACCTACAGAACAATCACTGTCCAATTATTAAAGGACTGACCGTAAATCACCTACAGAACAATCACTGTCAATTATTAAAGGACTGACCGTAAATCACCTACAGAACAATCACTGTCAATTATTAAAGAACTGACCGTAAATCACCTACAGAACAATCACTGTCAATTAATAAAGGACTGACCGTAAATCACCTACAGAACAATCACTGTCAATTATTAAAGGACTGACCGTAAACCACCTACAGAACAATCACTGTCCAATTATTAAAGGACTGACCGTAAATCACCTACAGAACAATCACTGTCAATCATTAAAGGACTGACCTTAAATCACCTACAGAACAATCACTGTCCAATTATTAAAGGACTGACCGTAAATCACCTACAGAACAATCACTGTCAATTATTAAAGGACTGACCGTAAATCACCTACAGAACAATCACTGTCCAATTATTAAAGGACTGACAGTAAATCACCTACAGAACAATCACTGTCCAATTATTAAAGGACTGACCGTAAATCACCTACAGAACAATCACTGTCAATTATTAAAGGACTGACCGTAAATCACCTACAGTACAATCACTGTCAATTATTAAAGGACTGACCGTAAATCACCTACAGAACAATCACTGTCCAATTATTAAAGGAATGACCGTAAATCACCTACAGAACAATCACTATCCAATTATTAAAGGACTGACCGTAAATCACCTACAGAACAATCACTGTCCAATTATTAAAGTACTGACCGTAAATCACCTACAGAACAATCACAGTCCAATTATTAAAGGACTGACCGTAAATCACCCACAGAGCAATCACTGTCCAATTATTAAAGGTCTGACCGTAAATCACCTACAGAACAATCACTGTCAATTATTAAAGGACTGACCGTAAATCACCTACAGAACAATCACTGTCAATTATTAAAGGACTGACCGTAAACCACCCACAGAGCAATCACTGTCCAATTATTAAAGGACTGACCGTAAATCACCTACAGAACAATCACTGTCAATTATTAAAGGACTGACCGTAAATCACCTACAGAACAATCACTGTCAATTATTAAAGGACTGACCGTAAATCACCTACAGAACAATCACTGTCCAATTATTAAAGGACTGACCGTAAATCATCTACAGAACAATCACTGTCCAATTATTAAAGGACTGACCGTAAATCACTGACAGAACAATCACTGTCCAATTATTAAAGGACTGACCGTAAATCATCTATAGAACAATCACTGACCAATTATTAAAGGACTGACCGTAAATCACCGACAGAACAATCACTGTCAATTATTAAAGGACTGACAGTAAATCACCTACAGAACAATCACTGTCCAATTATTAAAGGACTGACCGTAAATCATCTACAGAACAATCACTGTCCAATTATTAAAGAACTGACCGTAAATCACCGACAGAACAATCACTGTCAATTATTAAAGGACTGACCGTAAATCACCCACAGAACAATCACTGTCCAATTATTAAAGGACTGACCGTAAATCACCTACAGAACAATCACTGTCCAATTATTAAAGGACTGACCGTAAATCTCCTACAGAACAATCACTGTCCAATTATTAAAGGACTGACCGTAAATCACCTACAGAACAATCACTGTCCAATTATTAAAGGACTGACCGTAAATCACCTACAGAACAATCACTGTCAATTATTAAAGGACAGACCGTAAATCACCTACAGAACAATCACTGTCAATTATTAAAGAACTGACCGTAAATCACCTACAGAACAATCACTGTCAATTAATAAAGGACTGACCGTAAATCACCTACAGAACAATCACTGTCAATTATTAAAGGACTGACCGTAAACCACCTACAGAACAATCACTGTCCAATTATTAAAGGACTGACCGTAAATCACCTACAGAACAATCACTGTCAATCATTAAAGGACTGACCTTAAATCACCTACAGAACAATCACTGTCCAATTATTAAAGGACTGACCGTAAATCACCTACAGAACAATCACTGTCAATTATTAAAGGACTGACCGTAAATCACCTACAGAACAATCACTGTCCAATTATTAAAGGACTGACAGTAAATCACCTACAGAACAATCACTGTCCAATTATTAAAGGACTGACCGTAAATCACCTACAGAACAATCACTGTCAATTATTAAAGGACTGACCGTAAATCACCTACAGTACAATCACTGTCAATTATTAAAGGACTGACCGTAAATCACCTACAGAACAATCACTGTCCAATTATTAAAGGAATGACCGTAAATCACCTACAGAACAATCACTATCCAATTATTAAAGGACTGACCGTAAATCACCTACAGAACAATCACTGACCAATTATTAAAGTACTGACCGTAAATCACCTACAGAACAATCACAGTCCAATTATTAAAGGACTGACCGTAAATCACCCACAGAGCAATCACTGTCCAATTATTAAAGGTCTGACCGTAAATCACCTACAGAACAATCACTGTCAATTATTAAAGGACTGACCGTAAATCACCTACAGAACAATCACTGTCAATTATTAAAGGACTGACCGTAAACCACCCACAGAGCAATCACTGTCCAATTATTAAAGGACTGACCGTAAATCACCTACAGAACAATCACTGTCAATTATTAAAGGACTGACCGTAAATCACCTACAGAACAATCACTGTCAATTATTAAAGGACTGACCGTAAATCACCTACAGAACAATCACTGTCCAATTATTAAAGGACTGACCGTAAATCATCTACAGAACAATCACTGTCCAATTATTAAAGGACTGACCGTAAATCACTGACAGAACAATCACTGTCCAATTATTAAAGGACTGACCGTAAATCATCTATAGAACAATCACTGACCAATTATTAAAGGACTGACCGTAAATCACCGACAGAACAATCACTGTCAATTATTAAAGGACTGACAGTAAATCACCTACAGAACAATCACTGTCCAATTATTAAAGGACTGACCGTAAATCATCTACAGAACAATCACTGTCCAATTATTAAAGAACTGACCGTAAATCACCGACAGAACATAGAACATAGAACATAGAACATACAGCACAGAACAGGCCCTTCGGCCCACAATGTTGTGCCGATCCTTTGTCCTCTGTCAAGGACAATTTAATCTATACCCCATCATTCTCCTTTATCCATATACCTATCCAAAAGCCTTTTGAAAGTCCCTAAAGTTTCTGACTCAACAACTTCCCCGGGCAAGGCATTCCATGCCTCGACCACTCTCTGGGTAAAGAACCTTCCCCTGACATCCCCCTTATATCTCCCACCCTTCACCTTAAATTTATGACCCCTTGTAACGCTTTGCTCCACCCGGGGAAAAAGTTTCTGACTGTCTACCCTATCTATTCCCCTGATCATCTTATAAACCTCTATCATGTCACCCCTCATCCTTCTCCTTTCTAATGAGAAGAGGCCTAGAATGTTCAGCCTTTCCTCGTAAGACTTATTCTCCATTCCAGGCAACATCCTGGTAAATCTCCTCTGCACCCTCTCCAAGGCTTCCACATCCTTCCTAAAATGAGGCGACCAGAACTGCACACAGTACTCCAAATGAGGCCTTACCAAGGTCCTGTACAGCTGCATCATCACCTCACGGCTCTTAAATTCAATCCCTCTGCTAATGAACGCTAACACCCCATATGCCTTCTTCACAGCCCTATCCACTTGAGTTGCAACTTTCAATGATCTATGCACATAGACCCCAAGGTCTCTCTGCTCCTCCACATGCCCAAGAACCCTACCGTTAACCCAGTATTTTGCATTCATGTTTGTCCTTCCAAAATGGACGACCTCACACTTTTCAGGGTTAAACTCCATCTGCCACTTTTCAGCCCAGCACTGCAACCTATCCAAGTCCCTTTGCAGACGACAATAGCCCTCCTCGGTATCCACAACTCCACCAACCTTTGTATCATCTGCAAATTTACTGACCCACCCTTCGACTTCCTCATCCAAGTCGTTAATAAAAATCACAAACAGGAGAGGACCCAGAACTGATCCCTGCGGCACGCCACTGGTAACTGGGCTCCAGGCTGAGTATTTACCATCTAAGACCACTCTCTGCCTTCTATCAGTTAGCCAATTCTTAATCCAACTGGCCACATTCCCCACTATCCCATGCCTCCTGACTTTCTCCATAAGTCTACCATGGGGGACCTTATCAAATGCCTTACTAAAATCCAATCACTGTCAATTATTAAAGGACTGACCGTAAATCACCCACAGAACAATCACTGTCCAATTATTAAAGGACTGACCGTAAATCACCTACAGAACAATCACTGTCCAATTATTAAAGGACTGACCGTAAATCTCCTACAGAACAATCACTGTCCAATTATTAAAGGACTGACCGTAAATCACCTACAGAACAATCACTGTCCAATTATTAAAGGACTGACCGTAAATCACCTACAGAACAATCACTGTCAATTATTAAAGGACTGACCGTAAATCACCTACAGAACAATCACTGTCAATTATTAAAGAACTGACCGTAAATCACCTACAGAACAATCACTGTCAATTATTAAAGGACTGACCGTAAACCACCTACAGAACAATCACTGTCCAATTATTAAAGGACTGACCGTAAATCACCTACAGAACAATCACTGTCAATCATTAAAGGACTGACCATAAATCACCTACAGAACAATCACTGTCCAATTATTAAAGGACTGACCGTAAATCACCTACAGAACAATCACTGTCAATTATTAAAGGACTGACCGTAAATCACCTACAGAACAGTCACTGTCCAATTATTAAAGGACTGACAGTAAATCACCTACAGAACAATCACTGTCCAATTATTAAAGGACTGACCGTAAATCACCTACAGAACAATCACTGTCCTATTATTAAAGGACTGACCGTAAATCACCTACAGAACAATCACTGTCCAATTATTAAAGGACTGACCGTAAATCACCTACAGAACAATCACTTTCCAATTATTAAAGGACTGACCGTAAATCACCCACAGAGCAATCACTGTCCAATTATTAAAGGACTGACCATAAATCACCTACAGAACAATCACTGTCCAATTATTAAAGGACTGACCGTAAATCACCTACAGAACAATCACTGTCCAATTATTAAAGGACTGACCGTAAATCACCTACAGAACAATCACTGTCAATTATTAAAGGACTGACCGTAAATCACCTACAGAACAATCACTGTCAATTATTAAAGGACTGAACGTAAATCACCTACAGAACAATCACTGTCCAATTATTAAAGGACTGACCGTAAATCACCTACAGAACAATCACTGTCCAATTATTAAAGGACTGACCGTAAATCACCTACAGAACAATCACTGTCCAATTATTAAAGGACTGACCGTAAATCACCTACAGAACAATCACTGTCAATTATTAAAGGACTGACCGTAAATCACCTACAGAACAATCACTGTCCAATTATTAAAGGAATGACCGTAAATCACCTACAGAACAATCACTATCCAATTATTAAAGGACTGACCGTAAATCACCTACAGAACAATCACTGTCCAATTATTAAAGTACTGACCGTAAATCACCTACAGAACAATCACAGTCCAATTATTAAATGACTGACCGTAAATCACCCACAGAGCAATCACTGTCCAATTATTAAAGGTCTGACCGTAAATCACCTACAGAACAATCACTGTCAATTATTAAAGGACTGACCGTAAATCACCGACAGAACAATCACTATCCAATTATTAAAGGACTGACCATAAATCACCTACAGAACAATCACTGTCCAATTATTAAAGGACTGACCGTACATCACCTACAGAACAATCACTGTCAATTATTAAAGGACTGACTGTAAATCACCTACAGAACAATCACTATCCAATTATTAAAGGACTGACCGTAAATCACCTACAGAACAATCACTGTCCAATTATTAAAGGACTGACCGTAAATCACCTACAGAACAATCACTGTCCAATTATTAAAGGACTGACCGTAAATCACCTACAGAGCAATCACTGTCCAATTATTAAAGCACTGACCATAAATCACCTACAGAACAATCACTGTCCAATTATTAAAGGACTGACCGTAAATCACCTACAGAACAATCACTATCCAATTATTAAAGGACTGACCGTAAATCACCTACAGAACAATCACTCTCCCATTATTAAAGGACTGACTGTAAATCACCTACAGAACAATCACTGTCCAATTATTAAAGGACTGACCGTAAATCACCTACAGAACAATCACTGTCAATTATTAAAGGACTGACCGTAAATCACCTACAGTACAATCACTGTCAATTATTAAAGGACTGACCGTAAATCACCTACAGAACAATCACTGTCCAATTATTAAAGGAATGACCGTAAATCACCTACAGAACAATCACTATCCAATTATTAAAGGACTGACCGTAAATCACCTACAGAACAATCACTGTCCAATTATTAAAGTACTGACCGTAAATCACCTACAGAACAATCACAGTCCAATTATTAAAGGACTGACCGTAAATCACCCACAGAGCAATCACTGTCCAATTATTAAAGGTCTGACCGTAAATCACCTACAGAACAATCACTGTCAATTATTAAAGGACTGACCGTAAATCACCTACAGAACAATCACTGTCAATTATTAAAGGACTGACCGTAAATCACCTACAGAACAATCACTATCCAATTATTAAAGGACTGACCGTAAATCACCTACAGAACAATCACTGTCCAATTATTAAAGGACTGACCGTAAATCACCTACAGAACAATCACTGTCCAATTATTAAAGGTCTGACCGTAAATCACCGACAGAACAATCACTGTCCAATTATTAAAGGACTGACCGTAAATCACCTACAGAACAATCACTGTCCAATTATTAAAGGACTGACGGGAAATCACCGACAGAACAATCACTGTCCAATTATTAAAGGACTGACCGTAAATCACCTGCAGAACAATCACTGTCCAATTATTAAAGGACTGACCGTAAATCACATGCAGAACAATCACTGTCCAATTATTAAATGACTGACCATAAATCACCTACAGAACAATCACTATCCAATTATTAAAGGACTGACCGTAAATCACCTACAGAACAATCACTGTCCAATTATTAAAGGACTGACCGTAAATCACCTACAGAACAATGACTGTCCAATTATTAAAGGACTGACCGTAAATCACCTACAGAACAATCACTGTCCAATTATTAAAGGACTGACCGTAAATCACCTACAGAACAATCACTGTCCAATTATTAAAGGACTGACCGTAAATCACCTACAGAACAATCGCTGTCTAATTATTAAAGGACTGACCGTAAATCACCTACAGAACAATCACTGTCCAATTATTAAAGGACTGACCGTAAATTACCTGCAGAACAATCACTGTCCAATTATTAAATCACTGACCGTAAATCACCTACAGAGCAATCACTGTCCAATTATTAAAGGACTGACCATAAATCACCTACAGAACAATCACTGTCCAATTATTAAAGGACTGAAGGGAAATCACCTACAGAACAATCACTATCCAATTATTAAAGGACTGACCGTAAATCACCTACAGAACAATCACTGTCCAATTATTAAAGGACTGACCGTAAATCACCTGCAGAACAATCACTGTCCAATTATTAAAGGACTGACCATAAATCACCTACAGAACAATCACTGTCCAATTATTAAAGGACTGACGGGAAATCACCTACAGAACAATCACTATCCAATTATTAAAGGACTGACCGTAAATCACCTACAGAACAATCACTGTCCAATTATTAAAGGACTGACCGTAAATCACCTACAGAACAATCACTGTCCAATTATTAAAGGATTGACCGTAAATCACAAACAGAACAATCACTATCCAATTATTAAAGGACTGAGCGTAAATCACCTACAGAACAATCACTGTCCAATTATTAAAGGACTGACCGTAAATCACCGACAGAACAATCACCGTCCAATTATTAAAGGACTGACCGTAAATCACCTACAGAACAATCACTGTCCAATTATTAAAGGACTGACCATAAATCACCTACAGAACAATCACTGTCCAATTATTAAAGGACTGACCATAAATCACCTACAGAACAATCACTGTCCAATTATTAAAGGACTGACCGTAAATCACCTACAGAACAATCACTGTCCAATTATTAAAGGACTGACCGTAAATCACCTACAGAACAATCACTGTCCAATTATTAAAGGACTGACCGTAAATCACCTCCTGAACAATCACTGTCCAATTATTAAAGGACTGACTGTAAATCACCGACAGAACAATCACTGTCCAATTATTAAAGGACTGACCGTAAATCACCGACAGAACAATCACTGTCCAATTATTAAAGGAATGACCGTAAATCACCGACAGAACAATCACTGTCCAATTATTAAAGGACTGACCGTAAATCACCTACAGAACAATCACTGTCCAATTATTAAAGGACTGACCGTAAATCACCTGCAGAACAATCACTGTCCAATTATTAAAGGACTGACCGTAAATCACCTACAGAACAATCACTATCCAATTATTAAAGGACTGACTGTAAATCACCTACAGAACAATCACTGTCCAATTATTAAAGGACTGACCGTAAATCACCTACAGAACAATCACTATCCAATTATTAAAGGACTGACCGTAAATCACCTGCAGAACAATCACTGTCCAATTATTAAAGGACTGACCGTAAATCACCTACAGAACAATCACTGTCCAATTATTAAAGGACTGACCGTAAATCACCTACAGAACAATCACTGTCCAATTATTAAAGGACTGACCGTAAATCACCTACAGAACAATCACTGTCCAATTATTAAAGGACTGACCATAAATTACCGACAGAACAATAACTGTCCAATTATTAAAGGACTGACGGGAAATCACCTACAGAACAATCACTATCCAATTATTAAAGGACTGACCGTAAATCACCTACAGAACAATCACTGTCCAATTATTAAAGGACTGACCGTAAATCACCTGCAGAACAATCACTGTCCAATTATTAAAGGACTGACCATAAATCACCTACAGAACAATCGCTGTCCAATTATTAAAGGACTGACGGGAAATCACCGACAGAACAATCACTATCCAATTATTAAAGGACTGACCGTAAATCACCTACAGAACAATCACTGTCCAATTATTAAAGGACTGACCGTAAATCACCGACAGAACAATCACTGTCCAATTATTAAAGGACTGACCGTAAATCACCTACAGAACAATCACTGTCCAATTATTAAAGGACTGACCATAAATCACCTACAGAACAATCACTGTCCAATTATTAAAGGACTGACCATAAATCACCTACAGAACAATCACTGTCCAATTGTTAAAGGACTGACCGTAAATCACCTACAGAACAATCACTGTCCAATTATTAAAGGACTGACCGTAAATCACCTACAGAAAAATCACTGTCCAATTATTAAAGGACTGACCGTAAATCACCTCCAGAACAATCACTGTCCAATTATTAAAGGACTGACTGTAAATCACCGACAGAACAATCACTGTCCAATTATTAAAGGACTGACCGTAAATCACCGACAGAACAATCACTGTCCAATTATTAAAGGAATGACCGTAAATCACCGACAGAACAATCACTGTCCAATTATTAAAGGACTGACCGTAAATCACCTACAGAACAATCACTGTCCAATTATTAAAGGACTGACCGTAAATCACCTGCAGAACAATCACTGTCCAATTATTAAAGGACTGACCGTAAATCACCTACAGAACAATCACTATCCAATTATTAAAGGACTGACTGTAAATCACCTACAGAACAATCACTGTCCAATTATTAAAGGACTGACCGTAAATCACCTACAGAACAATCACTATCCAATTATTAAAGGACTGACCGTAAATCACCTGCAGAACAATCACTGTCCAATTATTAAAGGACTGACCGTAAATCACCTACAGAACAATCACTGTCCAATTATTAAAGGACTGACCGTAAATCACCTACAGAACAATCACTGTCCAATTATTAAAGGACTGACCGTAAATCACCTACAGAACAATCACTGTCCAATTATTAAAGGATGAACCATAAATTAACGACAGAACAATAACTGTCCAATTATTAAAGGACTGACGGGAAATCACCTACAGAACAATCACTATCCAATTATTAAAGGACTGACCGTAAATCACCTACAGAACAATCACTGTCCAATTATTAAAGGACTGACCGTAAATCACCTGCAGAACAATCACTGTCCAATTATTAAAGGACTGACCATAAATCACCTACAGAACAATCACTGTCCAATTATTAAAGGACTGACGGGAAATCACTGACAGAACAATCACTATCCAATTATTAAAGGACTGACCGTAAATCACCTACAGAACAATCACTGTCCAATTATTAAAGGACTGACCGTAAATCACCTACAGAACAATCACTGTCCAATTATTAAAGGACTGACCGTAAATCACCAACAGAACAATCACTATCCAATTATTAAAGGACTGACCGTAAATCACCTACAGAACAATCACTGTCCAATTATTAAAGGACAGACCGTAAATCACCGACAGAACAATCACTGTCCAATTATTAAAGGACTGACCATAAATCACATACAGAACAATCACTATCCAATTATTAAAGGACTGACCATAAATCACCTACAGAACAATCACTGTCAAATTATTAAAGGACTGACCGTAAATCACCTACAGAACAATCACTATCCAATTATTAAAGGACTGACCGTAAATCACCTACAGAACAATCACTGTCCAATTATTAAAGGACTGACCGTAAATCACCTACAGAACAATCCCTGTCCAATTATTAAAGGACTGACCGTAAATCACCTGCAGAACAATCACTATCCAATTATTAAAGGACTGACCATAAATCACCGACAGAACAATCACTGTCCAATGATTAAAGGACTGACGGGAAATCACCTACAGAACAATCACTATCCAATTATTAAAGGACTGACCGTAAATCACCTACAGAACAATCACTGTCCAATTATTAAAGGACTGACCGTAAATCACCTGCAGAACAATCACTGTCCAATTATTAAAGGACTGACCATAAATCACCTACAGAACAATCACTGTCCAATTATTAAAGGACTGACGGGAAATCACCGACAGAACAATCACTATCCAATTATTAAAGGACTGACCGTAAATCACCTACAGTACAATCACTGTCCAATTATTAAAGGACTGACCGTAAATCACCTACAGAACAATCACCATCTGAAGAACAGGGAACTTTCCATAAATCTCCTGTTAAACCATTTTGAGTTATATATTGAGGGAATGATCATTAATCAACATTGGAGCACTCTCTGCACCTGTGATGACTAAGCGGTTCTCACCTGGTCTGGTCCTCAGCCCCACACAAAGAACAGGAAAATCCCAAGCTCCATTCCCAGCCTGGGTTGATTGAGCTGCTTTTACCTCTTGTGTTACTTTGTCCCAAACAGTGATCAGGAAGATCCCAGGCTCCATCTCTCTCCTCATTTGTGTAGTTTTGAGCTCTATGCTCAAAGAGCAGACCAGCTCCATGACCCATTCCATACCGATTCTGATTTGGCCCCCTGCTCTATTTTATGTTATCAGGGGGTGATCATTCCTCACTGCAGAGTGTATCGAAGGCTCGGCTCCTCAATCTCCTGCATCAATGCAGCCGCTCATCCAACTTGCTGGTGTTTCATGTGGAGACAGGAACAGGACATTCTGCTCAGTCAGGAATTCCCAAACTAACTGCAAGACAGAGATGCAGTAATTGGATCCACACAATGAGAGGTACATAGCCAGTGTGAACTGGGCCATAGACAGAGCAGGAAGATCCCAGGTCCCAACCTCACCTGGAATCAGAGCGCTAGAGAATGGCGAAAGTACAGATGGAGGATATGCAGCTCCTCCTGTCCATGCTACCTCTATAACAGCCACACAGTTAGACACACTATCCAGTATTTCTCCATAGTCCTGCACCATTGTTTAATCTTCAGATAATATTCTGATTGCCTATTGAAAGCCACGATTGAATCTGCCTCCACCACACTCTCAGGCAGTTCCTTACACATTCTAACCTCTCGCTGCAGAAATAGATTTTGCCTCGTCACCACTTGTTCTTTTGTCATTCACCTTCACTCCATGTCCACTGGTTCTCGGCTCCTCCACCAATGGGAACAGTTTCTCTCTATTTCTTCTGCCGAGACCCCCTCATGACTTTGAACACTTCTATCAAATCTCCTCTCAATCTTCTCTTCTCTAAGGAGATAGGTCACAGCTTCTCTAACCTATCCACATAACTGAAATCTCTCATCCCTGGAACCATTCTAGTAAATCTTTTCTGCACCCTCTCTAAAGCCTGCACATTCTTCCGAAAGTGTGGTGCCCAGAACTGAACACAATACTCCCAGTTGATGCTGAAACAATGTTCTATAAATGTTCATCATAACATCCTGGGTTCTGTACCCTATGCTCTCACTGATAAAGCCCTGGATCCAATCTGCCGTTATAACCACTTTCCCAACCTGCCCTCCAATGATTTGTGTATCTATACCCTGTGCACCCTCAGCTCCTGCACACCCTTTACAACTGTATCCTTTATATTATATTGCCTCTCCCAGTTCTTCCTAACAAAATGAATCAAATCACACGTTTCTGTATTAAATTCCATCTGTCACGTGTCTGTTCATCCCACCAGCCTGTCTATATCCTCTTGTGAGACTCTCCCTCTCCTCTTCACAGTTCACAATATTTCCAAGCTTTGTGTCATGTGTGAATATTAACAATATGTCCTGCCTGGATCATTAATAACTGATCCTAACATCAGTACCTGGGGAACTGCACTATATATCTTCCTCCAGTCTAAATAATAACAGTTCATCACAACACTCTGTTTCCTCACACTCAGCCCATTTCCTATCCTTTCTGTATCTCTCCTTTTTATTCCATGGGCTGCAGTTTTGCTGGGAATTCTATTACGTGTCATTGAACCAAACACCTTTTGGAAATAGCCCTTCCAAAAATGTACAGCTCGAGCTTATCCAGCTGACCACGCTTCATGTAAATGTGTTCAAAGACACAAGATGTACGGGAAATCTATACAGAGCACAGGAAGATCCCAGGCTCCATTCCCAGCCTGTGCTGTGTTTCTCCCTACTCTATCCTCTGTTCATGGTGGGTGATTTTACTTCACTGTGGTGTGTATGAAGACTCGATTTATCCTTCTGCTCTCCTGTATCACCATCAGTGTGTCTTCAATGTCATACAGTCTGATTTATACAGCACAGAAACAGGAAATTCGGCCCATCATGTCTGTGCCGGCCATCAAGCACCTATCTATTCTAATCCCATTTTCCAGCATTTGGCCATAGCCTTGTATGCTATGGTGTTTCAAGTGCTCATCTAAATACTTAAATGTTGTGAGGGTTCCTGCCTCTACCACCTCTTCAGGCTGTCTGTTCCAGGCTCCAACCACCCTCTGGGTGATTTTCTTTCCTCAAATCCCCTCTAAACCTCCTGCCCCTTACCTTAAATCTGTGTCCCCCTGGTTATTGATCCCTCTGATAAGGGAAAACTTTTCTTCTTATCTAACCTATAAATGCCCCTCACAATTTTATATACCTCAATCATGTTCCCCCTCACCCTTCTCTGCTGAAAGGAAAACAACCCAAGCCTTTTCAGTCTCTCTTCATAGCTGAAATGCTCCAGTCAAGGCAACCTCCTGGTGAATCTCCTCTGCACCCTCTCCAGTGCAATCACATCCTTTCTATAATGTGGTGTCCAGAACTGTACACAGTACTCCAGCTGTGGCCAAACTAGAGTTTTTATCCAAATACATCATAACCTCCCTGCTCTTATATTCCATGCCTCGGATAATGAAGACAAGTATCCCATATGCTTTGCTAACTACCTTATCAACCTGTGCTGCTGCCTTCAGTGATCTATGGACAAGTACACCAAGGTCCCTCTAAATTTCTGTACTTCCTCGGGTCCTACCATCCATTGGATATATACTTGCCTTGTTAGTCCTCCCAAAATGCATCACCTCACACTTCAGGATTAAATTCCATTTACCACTGCTCCACCCATCTTACCAGCCCATCTATATTGTCCTGTAATCTAAGGCTTTCCTCCAAACGATTTACGACACCATCAATTTTTGTGTCATCTGTGAACTTACTGATCATACCTCCTATATTCATGTCTAAATCATTAATGTACACTACCAACAGCAAGGGTCCCAGCACCGATCCCTGTGGTACACCACTAGTCACAGGCTTCCACTCACAAAAACAATCCTCGACCATCACCCTCTGCCTCCTTCCACTAAGACAATTTTAGATCCAATTTGCCAAATTGCCCTGGATCCCATGGGCTCTTACCTTCTTAACCACTCTCCCATGTCGGACCTTATCAAAAGCCTGACTGAAGTCCATGTAGACTACATCAATGCTTTACCCTCATCTACACATTTAGTCACCTCCTCAAACAATTCAACCAAGTTAGTTAGACACAATCTCTCCCTGACAAAGCCATAGTGACTATCCCTGATTAATCCCTGCCTCTCCTCGTGGAGATTAATCCTGTCCCTCAGATTTGTTTCCAAGAGTTTCCCAACCACTGATGTTAGACTCACTAACCTGCATTTACCTAGTTTATCCCTGCTACCCTTCTTAAATAATGGTACCACATTCGCTGCCCTCTAGTCGTCTGGTACCTCTCCTGTGGGCAAAGAGGGTTTGCAAATTTGTGTCAGAGGCCCTGCAATCTCCTCCCTTGTCTCACATAATAGCCTGGGATACATTTCATTTGGGTCTGGGGATTTATCCACTTTGAAACCCGCTAAAACAGCTCATACTTACTCCCTTTCAATGTTAATATGTTCAAGTATATCACTATCCCTCTCCCTAATCTCTACACCTACATCGTCCTTCTACATCGTGAATACAGATGAAAAGCAATCATTTAAAACCTCACCTATGTCCTCCATGTCCACACATACATTGCCACTTTGGTTCTCTATGGGCCCGACACTTTCCCTGGTTATCTTCTTGCAATTGACATACTGATAAAATGCCTTCGGAATTTCCTTTATCTGGCCTGCCAGTGTTTTTTCATGTCCCATCATCGCTCTCCTAGTTACTTTTTTAAAGTACCTCCTTACACTTTCTGTACTCCTCTGGTGCCTCTGCTGTTATCAGCACTCTGAATCTGTCATAAGCCTCCTTTTTTATATTCCTGATCTAATCCTTTATATCCCTTGACATCCAGCGTTCCCTGGGCCTGTTAGTCCTACCCTTCACCTTAACGGGTACATGTTGACTCTGAACTCTCACTATTTCCTCTTTGAATGA
Source organism: Heterodontus francisci (assembly GCF_036365525.1). Taxonomy (NCBI): domain Eukaryota; kingdom Metazoa; phylum Chordata; class Chondrichthyes; order Heterodontiformes; family Heterodontidae; genus Heterodontus; species Heterodontus francisci. The sequence continues at coordinate 1,221,211 of NW_027140240.1, forward strand.
CTCCCACTGATCTGATGTCAACTTTCCTACAAGTAGCTGCTCACAGTCCACGTTGGCTAGATCCTGTTTTATCATCTTAAAATCGGCCTTCCCCCAATTCAGTCCCTTAATTTTCGGCCCGTCTTTGTCCTTATCCATAACTACCTTAAATCTTACAGAGGTATGGTCACTATCCCTGAAATGTTCCCCCACTGACACTTCTACCACTTGTCCAGTTTCATTCCCTAGTGTTAGGTCCAGTACTGCCTCTTCTCTTGTAGGACGTCCGATGTACTGGCTCAAAAAGCTCTCCTGTATGCATTTTAAGAATTCCTCCCCCTTCAAGCCTTTTTCACTAAGACTTTCCCAGTTGATATCAGGGAATTTGAAATCCCCTACTAATACTACCCTATTATTTTTACACCTCTGAGATTTGCCTATATATCTGCCCTTCTATCTCCCCCTGACTGTTTGGAGGCATGTAGGACACTCCCAGCCAAGTGATTGCCCCCTTTCTGTTTTTAGGTTCTACCCATATGGCCTCATTTGAGCAACCTTCTACAATATCATCCCTCCTTACTGCAGTAATTGACTCCTTGATCAACATTGCAATGCCACCCCCTCTTTTACCCCCTCCCCTATCGTGCCTGAAGATTTTATACCTTGGAATATTGAGCTGCCAGTCCTGCCCCTCCCTCAACCATGTCTCTGTGATAGTAATAATATCATAATGTCATGTGCTAAACAATGCCCTCAATTCATCTGCCTTACTAGTAAGACTCCTGTCATTGTAATAGATACAATCCTACCTTGCATTTTCCAATGTGCCTTACCAGGTCTATATTTGCTCTGCCTTCCAGGTAGACTCATTTTCTGTTCCATATTACCCTCTACTGTACCTCCACTCTGTATCCCACCCCCTTGCCAAATTAGGTTAACCCGCCCCAACACCCACCCCCCAAAAAAGCATTAGCAAACCTCCCAACAGGTATCTTTGTCCCGTTCCGTTTCAGGTGCAACCATCCAACTTCTACAGGACCCATCTTTGCCAGAAACAGACCTAGTGATTCAGGAAACTAAAGCCCTCCCTCCTGCACCATCTCCTCAGCCACACATTCATCTGCTCTATCCTCCTATTTCTAAACTCACTAGCATGTGGCACCAGGAGTTATCCAGAGATTACAACCTTAGAGGTCCTGCTTTTTAATCTGCTACCTAGCTCCCTAAGTTCTTGTTGAAGGACCTCATCCCTCTTTCTACTTATGTCATTGGTACCAATGTGTACCACGATCTCTGACTACTGACCCTCTCCCATCAGAATGCCTTCTGTGACATCCTTGACCCTAGTACCAAGGAGGCAACATACAATCCTGGAGTCTCATTTGCTACCTGTCTGTTCCCCCAGTGTTTGTGATATGGGAATGGGGCAGATTAGTCTGCTCACTCTGGTACACCCAGACAGGCCTATGCTGTGTTTCTCCCTACCAGACCCTCTGTTCACTGTGAGTCATTTTACCTCATGAAGACTCGATTTATCCATCTCCAGTATCACTGTAAGTGTGTCGGCTATCTTCATTGTGTGAGATATCGGAATGGGGAAGATCAATCTGCTCATTCAGGTACACCCAGACAGACTGCAAGAGAGAGAGGCAAGAATTAGATGGATATAATTAAAGATATGTACCCAGTCTAGTACTGAGTTCCACACACAATGCTCAGGAAGATCCCAGCATGTGCAGCATGAACTGATCTCACAGAGTACCACACAGAGGAACTGATCTCAGAGCACAGACAGATCTCAGGCTCCATTCTAGGCCTGTGTTTAATGAGCACCTAACACAACTTGTATAAACTGACTCAGGTTAAGAACTCAGAACAAAGCAGCTGAATGCTCAGACAGCTGGAGAGAAACAGTGATAACATGCGATAAATATTTACACAGTTGTAGACTGTTCAGAAACACTCACTTGTTCATTAGAATTTCAAATTGGATCCAAAATGGGCTTCGTGGCAGGGGTCAGAGGGTGATGGTCGAGGGTTGTTTTTGCGAGTGGAAGCCTGTGAACAGTGGTGTACCACAGGGATCGATGCTGGGACCCTTGCTGTTTGTAGAGTACATTAATGATTCAGACGTGAATATAGGAGGTATGGTCAGGAAGTCCACAGATGAGACAAAAAATAGTGGTGCTGTAAATAGTGAGGAGGAAATGCTTAGATTACAGGACGATATAGATGGGCTGGGAAGATGGGTGGAGCAGTGGCAAATGGAATTTACTCCTGAGAAGTGTGAGGTGATGCATTTTAGGAGGATTGAGAAGGCAAGCGAATATACAATGGATGGTGGGACTCTAGGAAGTACAGAGGGTCAGAGGGACCTTGGTGTACTTGTCCACAGATCATTGAAGGCAGCAGTTCAGCTAGATAAGTTGGCTAGGAAGGGATATGAGATACTTGCTTTGAATAGTTGAGGCACAGAATATAAGAGCACGGATGTAATGACAGAACTGTATGAACCACTAGTTCGGCCACAGCTGGAGGACTGTGTACGGTTCTGGTCACCACACTGTCGGAAGGATGTGATTGCACTGGAGAAGGTGCAGATTAGATTCATCAGGATGGTGCCTGGGCTGGAGCATTTCAGCTATGAAGAGAGACTGAAAAGGCGAGGGTTGTTTTCCTTAGAGCAGAGAAGTCAGAGGGGGTATACCAAATTATGAGGGGCATTGATAGGTTAGATAGGAAGAAACATTTTCCCATAGCGGAGGTGTCAATAACCAGGGAGCATAGATTTAAGGTAAGGGGCAAGAGATACAGATGAGATTTGAGGAAACTTTTATTTTTCCACACAGAGGGTGGTTGGAATCTGGAGCACACTGTCTAAAGAGGTGGTACAGGCAGGAACACTCAACATTTAAGTAGTATTTAGATGAGCACTTGAAACACGATAGTATACAAGGCTACAGGCCAAGTGCTGGAAAATGAGATTAGAATAGATAGGTGCTTGATGGCCGGCAGACATGTTGGGCCGAAAGGCCTGTTGCTGAGCTGAATAACTATCACTCTATGACATTAATAAGGTAGAATTTAATTTCAACCCATTTAACTACAAAATCTGATCACATTTTGCGTGAGAAATGATGATTTTAGGTTGTCGTGGAGCAGTCACTGATCGGTTCATTGGACACCTGATTTACAAACAAAGGATTCCTGCTCTGAGACTCTCACCTTACAACATCATATTACTGACAGTCAGATAAACACAGCAGTATCAATAGAACACGGTATATTAAAATAGAAATATGAAGCAGGGACACACAGAACAAACAAATAATGCAATCCCTGTCACTTCAAACATCAAACTGTCTGATTGGACAACCCTGAGACATTGGTGACACTGAGACAGGTAAACTGACCTGTTTAACAGCATGGGTCAGGGTCAATAATGAAAATTCAATTCACTGCAGTGGGAGACAAGTTCCTGTTTCTCAGAAAAACCTGCTTTTTAAAGATAATGTCTCAGAAAATAGAACTTATTCCAAACTCATTCTTTATTATGCTGAATAGTAGATAATAATTTATATCTGAGTTAGTGACTGCAGGGAGAGCCCTTTCTACTGGAACAGTGTCAGCTCAGTGTCAGGTACACACAGATACAGAAATAGATTCTCATCTGTGTACCTGTGGCTCAGAGATTCCACAAATCACAGAAATGGAATTCACATCACCACAAATAAGGGACTGTCAACAAAGTAATTTGAGAGAATTCTCCATTACAGGTTATGAGGGAGTTTCCAGAAAGCACCATTAGGAAAATCATCAATTAAACAAAAATGATATTCCAATTCGTGAATTCAAATGAACAGGGCTGGTCACCTTTCTTCGTCAGAGAAATGTCAACCCAAACCGTAAAGGACTGACCATAAATCTCCTACAGAACAATCACTATCCAATTATTAAAGGACTAACTGTAAATCACCGACAAAAAGAACAAAGAACAAAGAAAATTATTGCACAGGATCAGGCCCTTCCGCCCTCCAAGCCTGCGCCAATCCAGATCCTAAATCTAAACCTGTCGTCTTTTTTCTAAGGTTCTGTATCTCTTTGCTTCCTGCCCATTCATGTATCTGTCTAGATACATCGTAAAAGATGCTATCATGTTCGCATCTACCACCTCCGCTGCCAACGCGTTCGAGGCACCCACCACCCTCTGCGTAAAGAACTTTCCACGCATATCCTCCCTAAATTTTCCCCCTCTCACTTTGAACTCGTGACCCCTAGTAATTGAATCCCCCACTCTGGGAAAAAGCTTCTTGCTATCCACCCTGTCTATACCTCTTATGATTTTGTCCACCTCAATCAGGTCACCCGTCAACCTCCGTCTTTCTAATGAAAATAATCCTAATCTACTCAACCTCTCCTCATAGCTAGCGCCCTCCATACCAGGCAACATCCTGGTGAACCTCCTCTGCACCCTCTCCAAAGCATCCACATCCTTTTGGTAATGTGGCGACCAGAACTGCACGCAGTATTCCAAATGTGGCCGAACCGAAGTCGAATACAACTGTTACATGACCTGCCAACTCTTGTACTTAATACCCCGTCCAATGGAGGAAAGCATGCCGTATGCCTTCTTGACCACTCTATTGACCTGCGTTGCCAACTTCAGGGAACAAAGAACAAAGAACAAAGATAATTACAGCACAGGAACAGGCCCTTCGGCCCTCCATGCCAGCGCCGACCCAGATCCTCTCTCTAAACATGTCGCCTATTTTCTAAGGTTCTGTATCTCTTTTCTTCCTGCCCATTCATGTATCTGTCTAGATACATCTTAAAAGACTCCATCATGCCCGCGTCTACCACCTCCGCTGGCAACGCGTTCCAGGTACCCACCACCCTCTGCGTAAAGAACTTTCCACGCATATCCCCCCTAAACATTTCCCCTTTCACTTTGAACTCGTGTCCTCTAGTAATTGAAACCCCCACTCTGGGAAAAAGCCCCTTGCTGTCCACCCTGTCTATACCTCTCATGATTTTGTACACCTCAATCAGGTCCCCCCTCAACCTCCGTCTTTCTAATGAAAATAATCCTAATCTACTCAACCTCTCTTCATAGCTAGCGCCCTCCATACCAGGCAACATCCTGGTGAACCTCCTCTGCACCCTCTCCAAAGCATCCACATCCTTTTGATAATGTGGCGACCAGAACTGTACGCAGTATTCCAAATGTGGCCGAACCAAAGTCCTATACAACTGTAACATGACCTGCCAACTCTTGTACTCAATGCCCCGTCCGATGAAGGAAAGCATGCCGTATGCCTTCTTGACCACTCTATTTACCTGCGTTGCCACCTTCAGGGAACAGTGGACCTGAACACCCAAATCTCTCTGGACATCTATTTTCCCCAGGACTTTTCCATTTACTGTATAGTTCACTCTTGAATTGGATCTTCCAAAATGCATCACCTCGCATTTGCCCTGATTGAACTCCATCTGCCATTTCTCTGCCCAACTCTCTAATCTATCTATATTCTGCTGTATTCTCTGACAGTCCCCTTCACTATCTGCTACTCCACCAATCTTAGTTTCGTCTGCAAACTTGCTAATCAGTCCACCTATACTTTCCTCCAAATCATGAATGTATATCACAAACAACAGTGGTCCCAGCACGGATCCCTGTGGAACACCACTGGTCACACGTCTCCATTTTGAGAAACTCCCCTCTACTGCTACTCTCTGTCTCCTGTTGCCCAGCCAGTTCTTTATCCATCTAGCTAGTACACCTTCGACCCCAAGCGCCTTCACTTTCTCCATCAGCCTGCCATGGGGAACCTTATCAAACGCCTTACTGAAGTCCATGTATATGACATCGACAGCCCTTCCCTCATCAATCAACTTTGTCACTTCCTCAAAGAATTCTATTAAGTTGGTAAGACATGACCTTCCCTGCACAAAACCATGTTGCCTATCACTGATGAGCCCATTTTCTTCCAAATGGGAATAGATCCTATCCCTCAGTATCTTCTCCAGCAGCTTCCCTACCACTGACGTCAGGCTCACCGGTCTATAATTACCTGGATTATCCCTGCTACCCTTCTTAAACAAGGGGACAACATTAGCAATTCTCCAGTCCTCCGGGACCTCACCCGTGTTTAAGGATGCTGCAAAGATATCTGTTAAGGCCCCAGCTATTTCCTCTCTCGCTTCCCTCAGTAACCTGGGATAGATCCCATCCGGACTTGGGGACTTGTCCACCTTAATGCCCTTTAGAATACCCAACACTTCCTCCCTCCTTATGCCGACTTGACCTAGAGTAATCAAACATCTGTTCCTAACCTAAACATCCGTCATGTCCCTCTCCTCGGTGAATACCGATGCAAAGTACTCGTTTAGAATCTCACCCATTTTCTCTGAGTCCAAGCATAACATTCCTCCTTTGTCCTTTAGTGGGCCAATCCTTTCTCTAGTTACCCTCTTTCTCCTTATATGTGAATAAAAGGCTTTGGGATTTTCCTTAACCCTGTTTGCTAAAGATATTTCATGACCCCTTTTAGCCCTCTTAATTCCTCGTTTCAGATTGGTCCTACATTCCCGATATTCTTTCAAAGCTTCGTCTTTCATCAGCCGCCTAGACCTTATGTATGCTTCCTTTTTCCTCTTAGCTAGTCTCACAATTTCACCTGTCATCCATGGTTCCCTAATCTTGCCATTTCTATCCCTCATTTTCACAGGAACATGTCTCTCCTGAACGCTAATCAACCTCTCTTTAAAAGCCTCCCACATATCACATGTGGATTTACCTTCAAACAGCTGCTCCCAGTCTACATTTCCCAGCTCCTGCCGAATTTTGGTATAGTTGGCCTTCCCCCAATTTAGCACTCTTCCTTTAGGACCACTCTCGTCTTTGTCCATGAGTATTTTAAAGCTTACAGAATTGTGATCACTATTCCCAAAGTAGTCCCCTACTGAAACTTCAACAACCTGGCCGGGCTCATTCCCCAACACCAGGTCCAGTATGGCCCCTTCCCGAGTTGGACTATTTACATACTGCTCTAGAAAACCTTCCTGGATGCTCCTTACAAATTATGCTCCATCGAGACCTCTAACACTAAGTGAATCCCAGTCAATGTTGGGAAAATTAAAATCTCCTATCACCACCACCCTGTTGCTCCTACATCTTTCCATAATCTGTTTACATATTTGTACCTCTATCTCACGCTCGCTGTTGGGAGGCCTGTAGTACAGCCCCAACATTGTTACCGCACCCTTCCTATTTCTGAGTTCTGTCCATATTGCCTCACTGCTCGAGTCCTCCATAGTGCCCTCCTTCTGCACAGCTGTGATATCCTCTTTGACCAGTAATGCAACTCCTCCACCCCTTTTACCTCCCTCTCTATCCCGCCTGAAGCATCGATATCCTGGGATATTTAGTTGCCAATCATGCCCTTCCCTCAACCAAGTCTCAGTAATAGCAATAACATCATACTCCCAGGTACTAATCCAAGCCCTAAGTTCATCTGCCTTACCTACTACACTTCTTGCATTAAAACAAATGCACCTCAGACCACCAGTCCCTTTATATTCATCATCTGCTCCCTGCCTGTTCTTCCCCTTAGTCACACTGACTTCATTATCTACTTCCTTACAGGCTTTTGTTACTACCTCCTTAATGTCAACTGACCTCAATTGGTTCCCATCCCCCTGCCACATTAGTTTAAACCCTCCCCAACAGCGTTAGCAAAAGCACCTCCAAGGACATTGGTTCCAGTCTGGCCCAGGTGTAGACCGTCCAATTTGTAATAGTCCCACCTCCCCCAGAACCGGTCCCAATGTCCCAAAAATCTGAACCCCTCCTTCCTGCACCATCTCTCAAGCCACGCATTCATCCTGACTATTCTTTCATTTTTACTCTGACTATCACGTGGCACTGGTAGTAATCCTGAGATTACTACCTCTGAGGTACTACTTTTTAACTTGGCTCCTAACTCCCTAAACTCTGCTTGTAGGACCTCATCCCGTTTTTTACCTATACCATTAGTGCCTACGTGCACAATGACAACTGGCTGTTCACCCTCCCCCTTTAGAATGTTCTGCAGCCGATCTGAGACATCCCTGACCCGTGCACCTGGGAGGCAACATACCATTCGGGAGCCTCGTTTTCGACCACAGAACCGCCTATCTACTCCCCTTACAATCGAATCCCTTACGATTATAGCCCTTCCACTCTTTCTCCCGCCCTTCTGAACAGCAGAGCCAGCCACGGTGCCATGGACCTGGCTACTGCTGCCTTCCCCTGGTGAGCCATCTCCCCCAACAGTATCCAAAACGGTATACTTGTTTTGGAGGGAGATGACCGCAGGGGACTCCTGCGCTGCCTTCCTGCTCTTTCTCTGCCTTTTGGTCACCCATTCCCTTTCTCCCTCAGCAATCCTAATCTGCGGTGTGACCAATTCACTAAACGTGCTATCCACGACCTCCTCAGCATCGCGCATGCTCCAAAGTGAGTCCATCCGCAGCTCGAGAGCCGTCATGCGGTCTAACAAGAGCTGCAGTTGGACACACTTCCTGCACGTGAAGGAGTCAGGGACATCAGCCATGTCTCTGAGCTCCCACATTGAGCAAGAGGAGCATGACACGGGTCTGAGATCTCCTGCCATTTTTAATCTTAAGCTTAACTTAGTTAAATGAAAAAGGAACGAAAAGTGTTTACCAATCACAATAAAACCAGAGAAGTCGAAAAAGCCTTACTTTATAAACACCCCACCGAGTCCTTTTTTTTTGGTTAGAGGCGGAGGGCGGGTGGGAGACACGACAAGTGTGGTGTCTCGGGTTCAGAAACCGCCCAAACATATAGTGTTTTACTTACCCAGCAGCCCCCTGGCCTCCGCCGAAAAACAAAAGGAAATTAAATTTACTTTCAAACTGACCGTCCCAGCTGCTCACTCGCTCACTCTCTGCTCCCGAAAAAGCTGCTGCAATGAAAGGAAAGTTATTTTAAACCGCCCAAATATTTAGTGTTTTAACAATGGATCTGAACACCCAAATCTCTCTGTACATCAATTTTCCACAGGACTTTTCCATTTACTGAATTGTTCACTCTTGAATTGGATCTTCCAAAATGCATCACCTCGCATTTGCCCTGATTGAACTCCATCTGCCATTTCTCTGCCCAACTCTCCAATCTATCTACATTCTGCTGTATTCTCTGACAGTCCCCTTCACTATCTGCTACTCCACCAATCTTAGTGTCGTCTGCAAACTTGCTAATCAGACCACCTATATTTTCCTGCAAATCATTTATGAAAATCACAAACAACAGTGGTCCCAGCACGGATCCCTGTGGAACACAACTGGTCACACGTCTCCATTTTGAGAAACTCCCTTCCACTGCTACTCTGTCTCCTGTTGCCCAGCCAGTTCTTTATCCATCTAGCTAGTACACCCTGGACCCTATGCGCCTACCTTATCAAACGCCTTACTGAAGTCCATGTATACGACATCTACAGCCCTTCCCTCATCAATCAACTTTGTCACTTCCTCAATTAATTCTATTAAGTTGGTAAGACATGATCTTCCCTGCACAAAACCATGTTGCCTATCACAGATAAGCCCATTTTCTTCCAAATGGGAATAGATTCTATCCCTCAGTATCTTCTCCAGCAGCTTCCCTACCACTGACGTCAGGCTCACCGGTCTATAATTAACTGGATTATACCCGCTACCCTTCTTAAACAAGGGGACAACATGAGCAATTCTCCAGTCCTCCGGGACTTCACCCATGTTTAATGATTCTGCAAAGATATCTGTTAAGGCTCCAGCTATTTCCTCTCTCGCTTCCCTCAGTAACCTGGGATAGATCCCATCCGGTCCTGGGGACTTGTCCAGCTTAAAGTCTTTTAGAATACCCAACACTTCCTCCCTCCTTATGCCGACTTGACCGAGAGTAATCAAACATCTGTCCCGAACCTCAACATCCGTCATGTCACTCCCCTCGGTGAATACCGATGCAAAGTACTCGTTTAGAATCTCACCCATTTTCTCTGACTCCACGCATAACTTTCCTCCTTTGTTCTTTAGTGGGCCAATCCTTTCTCTAGTTACCCTCTTTCTCCTTATATATGAATAAAAGGCTTTGGGAATTTCCTTAACCCTGTTTGCTAAAGATATTTCATGACCCCTTTTAGCCCTCTTAATTCCTCATTTCAGATTGGTCCAACATTCCCGATATTCTTCCAAAGCATCGTCTTTCCTCAGCCGCCCAAAACTTATGAATGCTTCCTTTTTCCTCTCAGCTAGTCTCACAATTACACCTGTCATCCATGGTTCCCCAATCTTGCTAATTTCTATCCCTTATTTACACAAGAACATGTCTCTCCTGAACGCTAATCAACCTCTATTTAAAAGCCTCCCACATATCACATGTGGATTCACCTACAGAACAATCACTATCCAATTATTAAAGGACTGACCGCAAATCACCGAAAGAACAATCACCGTCCAATTATTAAAGGACTGACCGTAAATCACCTACAGAACAATCACTGTCCAATTATTAAAGGACTGACCGCAAATCACCGAAAGAACAATCACCGTCCAATTATTAAAGGACTGACCGTAAATCACCTACAGAACAATCACTGTCCAATTATTAAAGGACTGACCGTAAATCACCTACAGAACAATCACTGTCCAATTATTTAAGGACTGACCGTAAATCACCTACAGAACAATCACTTTCCAATTATTAAAGGACTGACCGTAAATCACCTACAGAACAATCACTATCCAATTATTAAAGGACTGACCGTAAATCACCTACAGAACAATCACTGTCCAATTATTAAAGGACTACCGTAAATCACCTACAGAACAATCACTGTCCAATTATTAAAGGACTGACCGTAAATCACCTACAGAACAATCACTGTCCAATTATTAAAGGACTGACCGTAAATCACCTACAGAATAATCATTGTCCAATTATTAACGGACTGACCGTAAATCACCTACAGAACAATCACTGTCCAATTATTAAAGGACTGACCGTAAATCACCTACAGAACAATCACTGTCCAATTATTAAAGGACTGACCGTAAATCACCTACAGAACAATCACTGTCCAATTATTAAAGGACTGACCGTAAATCACCTACAGAACAATCACTGTCTAATTATTAAAGGACAGACCGTAAATCACCTGCAGAACAATCACTGTCCAATTATTTAAGGACTGACCGTAAATCACCTACAGAACAATCACTGTCCAATTATTAAAGGACTGACCGTAAATCACCTACAGAACAATCACTATCCAATTATTAAAGGACTGACCGTAAATCACCTACAGAACAATCACTGTCCAATTATTAAAGGACTGACCGTAAATCACCTACAGAACAATCACTGTCCAATTATTTAAGGACTGACCGTAAATCACCTACAAAACAATCACTGTCCAATTATTAAAGGACCCACCGTAAATCACCTACAGAACAATCACTGTCCAATTATTAAAGGACTGACCGTAAATCACCTACAGAACAATCACTGTCCAATTATTTAAGGACTGACCATAAATCACCTACAGAACAATCACTGTCCAATTATTTAAGGACTGACCGTAAATCACCTACAGAACAATCACTGTCCAATTATTATTGACTGACCGTAAATCACCTACAGAACAATCACTGTCCAATTATTAAAGGACTGACCGTAAATCACCTACAGAACAATCACTGTCCAATTATTAAAGGACTGACCGTAAATCACTGACAGAACAATCACTGTCCAATGATTAAAGGACTGACCGTAAATCACCTACAGAACAATCACTGTCCAATTATTAAAGGACTGACCGTAAATCACCTACTGAACAATCACTGTCCAATTATTAAAGGACTGACCGTAAATCACCTACAGAACAATCACTGTCCAATTATTTAAGGACTGACTGTAAATCACCTACATCAATCACTGTCCTATTATTAAAGGACTGACCGTAAATCACCTACAGAACAGTCACTGTCCAATTATTAAAGGACTCACCGTAAATCACCTACAGAACAATCACGGTCCAATTATTAAAGGACTGACCGTAAATCACCTACAGAACAACACTGTCCAATTATTAAAGGACTTACCGTAAATCACCTACAGAACAATCACCGTCCAATTATTAAAGGACTGACCGTAAATCACCGACAGAACAATCACTGTCCAATTATTAAAGGACTGACCGTAAATCACCTACAGAACAATCACTGTCCAATTATTAAAGGAATGACCGTAAATCACCTACAGAACAATCACTGTCCAATTATTAAAGGACTGACCGTAAATCACCTACAGAACAATCACTGTCCAATTATTAAAGGACTGACTGTAAATCACCCACAGAACAATCACTGTCCAATTATTAAAGGAGTGACCATAAATCACCTACAGAACAATCACTGTCCAATTATTAAAGGACTGACCATAAATCACCTACAGAACAATCACTGTCCAATTATTAAAGGAGGAACATAAATCACCTACAGAACAATCACTGTCCTATTATTAAAGGACTGACCATAAATCACCTACAGAACAATCACTCTCCAATTATTAAAGGACTGACCATAAAACACCTACAGAACAATCACTGTCCAATTATTAAAGGACTGACCGTAAATCACCTACAGAACAATCACTGTCCAATTATTAAAGGACTGACCGTAAATCACCGACAGAACAATCACTGTCCAATCATTAAAGGACTGACAGTAAATCACCTACAGAACAATCACTGTCCAATTATTAAAGGACTGACCGTAAATCACCTACAGAACAATCATTGTACAATGATTAAAGGACTGACCGTCAATCACCTACAGAACAATCACTGTCCAATCATTAAAGGACTGACAGTAAATCACCTACAGAACAATCACTGTCCAATTATTAAAGGACTGACCGTAAATCACCTACAGAACAATCACTGTCCAATTATTAAAGGACTGACCGTAAATCACCTACAGAACAATCACTGTCTAATTATTAAAGGACAGACCGTAAATCACCTGCAGAACAATCACTGTCCAATTATTTAAGGACTGACCGTAAATCACCTACAGAACAATCACTGTCCAATTATTAAAGGACTGACCGTAAATCACCTACAGAACAATCACTATCCAATTATTAAAGGACTGACCGTAAATCACCTACAGAACAATCACTGTCCAATTATTAAAGGACTGACCGTAAATCACCTACAGAACAATCACTGTCCAATTATTTAAGGACTGACCGTAAATCACCTACAAAACAATCACTGTCCAATTATTAAAGGACCCACCGTAAATCACCTACAGAACAATCACTGTCCAATTATTAAAGGACTGACCGAAAATCACCTACAGAACAATCACTGTCCAATTATTTAAGGACTGACCATAAATCACCTACAGAACAATCACTGTCCAATTATTTAAGGACTGACCGTAAATCACCTACAGAACAATCACTGTCCAATTATTATTGACTGACCGTAAATCACCTACAGAACAATCACTGTCCAATTATTAAAGGACTGACCGTAAATCACCTACAGAACAATCACTGTCCAATTATTAAAGGACTGACCGTAAATCACTGACAGAACAATCACTGTCCAATGATTAAAGGACTGACCGTAAATCACCTACAGAACAATCACTGTCCAATTATTAAAGGACTGACCGTAAATCACCTACTGAACAATCACTGTCCAATTATTAAAGGACTGACCGTAAATCACCTACAGAACAATCACTGTCCAATTATTTAAGGACTGACTGTAAATCACCTACATCAATCACTGTCCTATTATTAAAGGACTGACCGTAAATCACCTACAGAACAGTCACTGTCCAATTATTAAAGGACTCACCGTAAATCACCTACAGAACAATCACGGTCCAATTATTAAAGGACTGACCGTAAATCACCTACAGAACAACACTGTCCAATTATTAAAGGACTTACCGTAAATCACCTACAGAACAATCACCGTCCAATTATTAAAGGACTGACCGTAAATCACCGACAGAACAATCACTGTCCAATTATTAAAGGACTGACCGTAAATCACCTACAGAACAATCACTGTCCAATTATTAAAGGAATGACCGTAAATCACCTACAGAACAATCACTGTCCAATTATTAAAGGACTGACCGTAAATCACCTACAGAACAATCACTGTCCAATTATTAAAGGACTGACTGTAAATCACCCACAGAACAATCACTGTCCAATTATTAAAGGAGTGACCATAAATCACCTACAGAACAATCACTGTCCAATTATTAAAGGACTGACCATAAATCACCTACAGAACAATCACTGTCCAATTATTAAAGGAGGAACATAAATCACCTACAGAACAATCACTGTCCTATTATTAAAGGACTGACCATAAATCACCTACAGAACAATCACTCTCCAATTATTAAAGGACTGACCATAAAACACCTACAGAACAATCACTGTCCAATTATTAAAGGACTGACCGTAAATCACCTACAGAACAATCACTGTCCAATTATTAAAGGACTGACCGTAAATCACCGACAGAACAATCACTGTCCAATCATTAAAGGACTGACAGTAAATCACCTACAGAACAATCACTGTCCAATTATTAAAGGACTGACCGTAAATCACCTACAGAACAATCATTGTACAATGATTAAAGGACTGACCGTCAATCACCTACAGAACAATCACTGTCCAATCATTAAAGGACTGACAGTAAATCACCTACAGAACAATCACTGTCCAATTATTAAAGGACTGACCGTAAATCACCTACAGAACAATCACTGTCCAATTATTAAAGGACTGACCGTAAATCACCTACAGAACAATAACTGTCCTATTATTAAAGGACTGACCGTAAATCACCTACAGAACAATCACTGTCCAATTATTAAAGGACTGACGGTAAATCACCTACAGAACAATCACTGTCCAATTATTAAAGGACTGACCGTAAATCACCGACAGAACAATCACTATACAATTATTAAAGGACTGACCGTAAATCACCTACAGAACAATCACTGTCCAATTATTAAAGGACTGACCATAAATCACCTACAGAACAATCACTGTCCAATTATTAAAGGACTGACCGTAAATCACCTACAGAACAATCTCTGTCCAATTATTAAAGGACTGACCGTAAATCACCTACAGAACAATCACTGTCCAATTATTAAAGGACTGACCGTAAATCACCTACAGAACAATCACTGTCCAATTATTAAAGGACTGACAATAAATCACCGACAGAACAATCACTGTCCAATTATTAAAGGACTGACAGTAAATCACCTACAGAACAATCACTGTCCAATTATTAAAGGACTGACCGTAAATCACCTACAGAACAATCACTATCCAATTATTAAAGGACTGACCGTAAATCACCTACAGAACAATCATTGTCCAATTATTAAAGGACTGACCGTAAATCACCTACAGAACAATCACTGACCACTTATTAAAGGACTGACCGTAAATCACCTACAGAACAATCACTGTCCAATCATTAAAGGACTGACTGTAAATCACCTACAGAACAATCACTATCCAATTATTAAAGGACTGACCGGAAATCACCTACAGAATAATCACTGTCCAATTATTAAAGGACTGACAGTAAATCACCTACAGAACAATCACTATCCAATTATTAAAGGACTGACCGGAAATCACCTACGGAACAATCACTGTCCAATCATAAAAGGACTGACAGTAAATCTCCGACGGAACAATCACTGTCCAATTATTAAAGGACTGACTGTAAATCACCTACATAACAATCACTATCCAATTATTAAAGGACTGACTGTAAATCACCTACAGAACAATCACTGTCCAATTATTAAAGGACTGACCGCAAATCACCTGCCGAACAATCACTGTCCAATTATTAAAGGACTGACTGTAAATCACCTGCAGAACAATCACTGTCCAATTATTAAAGGACTGACCGTAAATCACCTACAGAACAATCACTGTCCAATTATTAAAGGTCTGACCGTAAATCACCTACAGAACAATCACTCTCCAATTATTAAAGGACTGACCGTAAATCACCTACAGAACAATCACTATCCAATTATTAAAGGACTGACCGTAAATCACCCGCAGAACAATCACTTTCCAATTATTAAAGGACTGACCGTAAATCACCTACAGAACAATCACTGCCCAATTAATAAGGACTGACCGTAAATCACCTACAGAACAATCACTGCCCAATTATTAAAGAACTGAGCGTAAATCACCTGCAGAACAATCACTGTCCTATTATTAAAGGACTGACCGTAAATCACCTACAGAACAATCACTGTCCAATTATTAAAGGACTCACCGTAAATCACCTACAGAACAATCACTGTCCAATTATTAAAGGACTGACTGTAAATCACCTACAGAATAATCACCGTCCAATTATTAAAGGACTGACTGTAAATCACCTACAGAATAATCACCGTCCAATTATTAAAGAACTGACCGTAAATCACCTACAGAACAATCACTGTCCAATTATTAAAGGACTGACCGTAAATCACCTCCAGAACAATCACTGTCCAATTATTAAAGGACTGACTGTAAATCACCTACAGAATAATCACCGTCCAATTATTAAAGGACTGACCGTAAATCACCTACAGAACAATCACTGTCAAATTATTAAAGGACTGACCGTAAATCACCGACAGAACAATCACTGTCCAATTATTAAAGGACTGACCGTAAAACACCTACAGAATAATCACTGTCCAATTATTAAAGGACTGACCGTAAATCACCTACAGAATAATCACTGTCCAATTATTAAAGGACTGACCGTAAATCACCTACAGAACAATCACTGTCAAATTATTAAAGGACTGACCGTAAATCACCTACAGAATAATCACTGTCCAATTATTAAAGGACTGACTGTAAATCACCTCCAGAACAATCACTGTCCAATTATTAAAGGACTGACTGTAAATCACCTACAGAATAATCACCGTCCAATTATTAAAGGACTGACTGTAAATCACCTCCAGAACAATCACTGTCCAATTATTAAAGGACTGACCCTAAATCACCTACAGAATAATCACCGTCCAATTATTAAAGGACTGACTGTAAATCACCTACAGAATAATCACCGTCCAATTATTAAAGGACTGACCGTAAATCACCGACAGAAGAATCACTATCCAATTATTAAAGGACTGACCGTAAATCACCTACAGAACAATCACTGTCCAATTATTAAAGGACTGACCGTAAATCACCTACAGAACAATCACTGTCCAATTATTAAAGGACTGACCGTAAATCACCTGCAGAACAATCACTGTCCAATTATTAAAGGACTGACCGTAAATCACCTGCAGAACTATCACTGTCCAATTATTAAAGAACTGACCGTAAATCACCTACAGAACAATCACTGTCCAATTATTAAAGTACTGACCGTAAATCAATTACAGAACAATCACTGTCCAATTATTAAAGGACTGACCATAAATCACCTACAGAACAATCACTGTCCAATTATTAAAGGACTGACCGTAAATCACCTACAAACAATCACTGTCCAATTATTTAAGGACTGACCGAAATCTCCTACAGCACAATCACTATACAATTACTAAAGGACTGACCGTAAATCACCTACAGAACAATCACTGTCCAATTATTAAAGAACTGACCGTAAATTACCTGCAGAACAATCACTGTCCAATTATTAAAGGACTGACCGTAAATCACCTACAAACAATCACTGTCCAATTATTAAAGGACTGACCGTAAATCACCTACAGAACAATCACTGTCCAATTATTAAAGGACTGACCGTAAATCACCTACAGAACAATCACTATCCAATTATTAAAGGACTGACCGTAAATCACCTGCAGAACAATCACTGTCCAATTATTAAAGGACTGACCGTAAATCACCTACAGAACAATCACTATCCAATTATTAAAGGACTGACCGTAAATCACCGACAGAACAATCACTGCCCAATTAATAAGGACTGACCGTAAATCACCTACAGAACAATCACTGCCCAATTATTAAAGAACTGAGCGTAAATCACCTGCAGAACAATCACTGTCCTATTATTAAAGGACTGACCGTAAATCACCAACAGAACAATCACTGTCCAATTATTAAAGGGCTGACCGTAAATCACCGACAGAACAATCACTGTTCAATTATTAAAGGACTGACCGTAAATCACCTACAGAACAATCACTGTCCAATTATTAAAGGACTGACCGTAAATCACCTACAGAACAATAACTGTCCTATTATTAAAGGAATGACCGTAAATCACCGACAGAACAATCACTGTCCAATTATTAAAGGACTGACCGTAAATCACCTGCAGAACAATCACTGTCCAATTATTAAAGGACTGACCGTAAATCACCTACAGAACAATCACTGTCCTATTATTAAAGGACTGACCGTAAATCACCAACAGAACAATCACTGTCCAATTATTAAAGGACTGACAGTAAATCACCGACAGAACAATCACTGTCCAATTATTAGAGGACTGACCGTAAATCACCTACAGAACAATCACTGTCCTATTATTAAAGGACTGACCGTAAATCACCGACAGAACAATCACTGTCCAATTATTAAAGGACTGACCGTAAATCACCTGCAGAACAATCACTGTCCAATTATTGAAGGACTGACCGTAAATCACCTACAGAATAATCACTGTCCAATTATTAAAGGACTCACCGTAAATCACCTACAGAACAATCACTGTCCAATTATTAAAGGACTGACAGGAAATCAACTACAGAACAATCAATGTCCAATTATTAAAGGACTGACCGGAAATCACCTACAGAACAATCACTGTCCAATTATTAAAGTACTGACCGTAAATCACCTACAGAACAATCACTGTCCAATTATTAAAGGACTGACCGTAAATCACCTACAGAACAATCACCGTCCAATTATTAAAGGCCTGACCGTAAATCACCTACAGAACAATCACTGTCCAATTATTAAAGGACTGACTGTAAATCACCTACAGAACAATCACTGTCCAATTATTAAAGGACTGACCGTAAATCACCTACAGAACAATCACCGTCCAATTATTAAAGGCCTGACCGTAAATCACCTACAGAACAATCACTGTCCAATTATTAAAGAACTGACCGTAAATCACCTACAGAACAATCACTGTCCAATTATTAAAGGACTGACCGTAAATCACCTGCAGAACAATCACTGTCCAATTATTAAAGAACTGACCGTAAATCACCTACAGAACAATCACTGTCCAATTATTAAAGGACTGACCGTAAATCAACTACAGAACAATCACTGTCCAATTATTAAAGGACTGACCATAAATCACCTACAGAACAATCACTGTCCAATTATTAAAGGACTGACCGTAAATCTCCTACAGCACAATCACTATACAATTACTAAAGGACTGACCGTAAATCACCTACAGAACAATCACTGTCCAATTATTAAAGAACTGACCGTAAATCACCTGCAGAACAATCACTCTCCAATTATTAAAGGACTGACCGTAAATCACCTACAAACAATCACTGTCCAATTATTAAAGGACTGACCGTAAATCACCGACAGAACAATCACGGTCCAATTATTAAAGGACTGACCGTAAATCACCTACAGAACAATCACTGTCCAATTATTAAAGGACTGACTGTAAATCACCGACAGAACAATCACTGTCCAATTATTAAAGGACTGACCGTAAAACACCTACAGAACAATCACTGTCCAATTATTAAAGGACTGACCGTAAATCACCGACAGAACAATCACTGTCCAATTATTAAAGGACTGACCGTAAATCACCTACAGAACAATCACTGTCCAATTATTAAAGGACTGACCGTAATACACCTACAGAACAATCACTGTCCAATTATTAAAGGACTGACCGTAAATCACCTACAGAACAATCACTGTCCAATTATTAAAGGACTGACCGTAAATCACCTACAGAACAATCACTCTCCAATTATTAAAGGAATGACCGTAAATCAACTACAGAACAATCACTTTCCAATTATTAAAGAACTGACCGTAAATCACCTACAGAACAATCACTGTCCAATTATTAAAGGACTGACCGTAAATCACCTACAGAACAATCACTGTCCAATTATTAAAGGACTGACCGTAAATCACCGACAGAACAATCACTGTCAAATTGTTAAAGGACTGACCGTAAATCACCTACAGAACAATCACTGTCCAATTATTAAAGGACTGACCGTAAATCACCTACAGAACAATCACTGTCCAATTATTAAAGAACTGACCGTAAATCACCTACAGAACAATCACTGTCCAATTATTAAAGGACTGACCGTAAATCACCTACAGAACAATCACTGTCCAATGATTAAAGGACTGACCGTAAATCACCTACAGAACAATCACTGTCCAATTATTAAAGGACTGACCGTAAATCACCGACAGAACAATCACTATCCAATTATTAAAGGACTGACCGTAAATCACCTACAGAACAATCACTGTCCAATTATTAAAGGACTGACCGTAAATCACCGACAGAACAATCACTATCCAATTATTAAAGGACTGACCGTAAATCACCTACAGAACAATTACTGTCCAATTATTAAAGGACTGACCGTAAATCACCTACAGAACAGTCACTCTCCTATTATTAAAGGAATGACCGTAAATCACCTACAGAACAATCACTGTCCAATTATTAAAGGACTGACCGTAAATCACCTACAGAACAATCACTGTCCAATTATTAAAGAACTGACCGTAAATCACCTACAGAACAATCACTGTCCAATTATTAAAGGACTGACCGTAAATCACCTACAGAACAATCACTGTCCAATGATTAAAGGACTGACCGTAAATCACCTACAGAACAATCACTGTCCAATTATTAAAGGACTGACCGTAAATCACCGACAGAACAATCACTATCCAATTATTAAAGGACTGACCGTAAATCACCTACAGAACAATCACTGTCCAATTATTAAAGGACTGACCGTAAATCACCGACAGAACAATCACTATCCAATTATTAAAGGACTGACCGTAAATCACCTACAGAACAATTACTGTCCAATTATTAAAGGACTGACCGTAAATCACCTACAGAACAGTCACTCTCCTATTATTAAAGGAATGACCGTAAATCAACTACAGAACAATCACTGTCCAATTATTAAAGGACTGACCGTAAATCACCGACAGAACAATCACTGTCCAATTATTAAAGGACTGACCGTAAATCACCGACAGAACAATCACTGTCCAATTATTAAAGGACTGACCGGTAATCACCTGCAGATCAATCACTCTCCAATTATTAAAGGACTGACCGTAAATCACCGACAGAACAATCACTGTCCAATTATTAAAGGACTGACCATAAATCACCTGCAGAACAATCACTCTACAATTATTAAAGGAATGACCGTAAATCAACTACAGAACAATCACTGTCCAATTATTAAAGGACTCACCGTAAATCACCTACAGAACAATCACTGTCAATTATTAAAGGACTGACAGTAAATCACCTACAGAACAATCACTGTCCAATTATTAAAGGACTGACCGTAAATCACCGACAGAACAATCACAGTCCAATTATTAAAGGACTGACCGTAAATCACCTACAGAACAATCACTGTCCAATTATTAAAGGACTGACCGTAAATCACCTACAGAACAATCACTGCCCAATTATTAAAGGACTGACCGTAAATCACTTACAGAACAATCACTGTCCAATTATTGAAGGACTGACCGTAAATCATCTACAGAACAATCACTGTCCAATTATTAAAGGAATGACCGTAAATCAACAACAGAACAATCACTGTCCAATTATTAAAGGACTGACCGTAAATCACCTACAGAACAATCACTGTCCAATTATTAAAGGACTGACCGGAAATCACCTGCAGAACAATCACTCTCCAATTATTAAAGGACTGACCGTAAATCACCTACAGAACAATCACTGTCCAATTATTAAAGGACTGACCGTAAATCAACTACAGAACAATCACTGTCCAATTATTAAAGGACTGACCGTAAATCACCAACAGAACAATCACTGTCCAATTATTAAAGGACTGACCGTAAATCACCGACAGAACAATCACTGTCCAATTATTAAAGGACTGACTGTAAATCACCTACAGAACAATCACTATCCAATTATTAAAGGACTGACCGTAAATCACCTACAGAACAATAACTGTCCAATTATTAAAGGACTGACCGTAAATCACCTACAGAACAATCACTGTCCAATTATTAAAGGACTGACCGTAAATCACCGACAGAACAATCACTGTCAAATTGTTAAAGGACTGACCGTAAATCACCTACAGAACAATCACTGTCCAATTATTAAAGGACTGACCGTAAATCACCTACAGAACAATCACTGTCCAATTATTAAAGGACTGACCGTAAATCACCTACAGAACAATCACTGTCCAATTATTAAAGGACTGACCGTAAATCACCTACAGAACAATCACTGTCCAATGATTAAAGGACTGACCGTAAATCACCTACAGAACAATCACTGTCCAATTATTAAAGGACTGACCGTAAATCACCGACAGAACTATCACTATCCAATTATTAAAGGACTGACCGTAAATCACCTACAGAACAATCACTGTCCAATTATTAAAGGACTGACCGTAAATCACCGACAGAACAATCACTGTCCAATTATTAAATGACTGACAGTAAATCACCGACAGAACAATCACTGTCCAATTATTAAAGGACTGACCTTAAATCACCGACAGAATAATCACTGTCCAATTATTAAAGGACTGACCGTAAATCACCTACAGAACAATCACTGTCCAATGATTAAAGGACTGACCGTAAATCAACGACAGAACAATCACTGTCCAATTATTAAAGGACTGACCGTAAATCACCTACAGAACAATCACTGTCCAATTATTAAAGGACTGACCATAAATCACCTACAGAACAATCACTGTCCAATGATTAAAGGACTGACCGTAAATCACCTACAGAACAATCACTATCCTATTATTAAAGGACTGACCGTAAATCACCAACAGAACAATCACTGTCCAATTATTAAAGGACTGACCGTAAATCACCTACAGAACAATCACTGTCCAATTATTAAAGGACAGATCGCAAATCATCTACAGAACAATCACTATCCAATTATTAAAGGACTGACCGTAAATCACCTACAGAACAATCACTGTCCAATTATTAAAGGACTGACCGTAAATCACCTACAGAACAATCACTGTCCAATTATTAAAGGACTGACCATAAATCACCTACAGAACAATCACTGTCCAATTATTAAAGGACTGACCATAAATCACCTACAGAACAATCACTGTCCAATTATTAAAGGAATGACCATAAATCACCTACTGAACAATCACTGTCCAATTATTAAAGGACTGACCGTAAATCACCTACAGAACAATCACTGTCCAATTATTAAAGGACTGACCGCAAATCACCTACAGAACAATCATTATCCAATTATTAAAGGACTGACCGTAAATCACCTACAGAACAATCACTGTCCAATTATTAAAGGACTGACCGCAAATCACCTACAGAACAATCATTATCCAATTATTAAATCACTGACCATAAATCACCAACAGAACAATCACTGTCCAATTATTAAAGGACTGACCGTAAATCACCTACGGAACAATCACTACACTATTATTAAAGGACTGACCATAAATCACCGACAGAACAATCACTGTCCAATTATTAAAGGAATGACCATAAATCACCTACTGAACAATCACTGTCCAATTATTAAAGGACTGACTGTAAATCACCTACAGAACAATCACTGTCCAATTATTAAAGGACTGACCGTAAATCACCTACAGAACAATCACTGTCCAATTATTAAAGGACTGACCGCAAATCACCTACAGAACAATCACTTTCCAATTATTAAAGGACTGACCGTAAATCACCTACAGAACAATCACTGTCCAATTATTAAAGGACTGACCATAAATCACCTACAGAACAATCACTGTCCAATTATTAAAGGAATGACCATAAATCACCGACAGAACAATCACAGTCCAATTATTAAAGGACTGACCGTAAATCACCTACAGAACAATCACTATCCTATTATTAAAGGACTGACTGTAAATCACCTACAGAACAATCACTATCCAATTATTAAAGGACTGACCGTAAATCACCTACAGAACAATAACTGTCCAATTATTAAAGGACTGACCGTAAATCACCTACAGAACAATCACTGTCCAATTATTAAAGGACTGACCGTAAATCACCGACAGAACAATCACTGTCAAATTGTTAAAGGACTGACCGTAAATCACCTACAGAACAATCACTGTCCAATTATTAAAGGACTGACCGTAAATCACCTACAGAACAATCACTGTCCAATTATTAAAGGACTGACCGTAAATCACCTACAGAACAATCACTGTCCAATTATTAAAGGACTGACCGTAAATCACCTACAGAACAATCACTGTCCAATGATTAAAGGACTGACCGTAAATCACCTACAGAACAATCACTGTCCAATTATTAAAGGACTGACCGTAAATCACCGACAGAACTATCACTATCCAATTATTAAAGGACTGACCGTAAATCACCTACAGAACAATCACTGTCCAATTATTAAAGGACTGACCGTAAATCACCTACAGAACAATCACTGTCCAATTATTAAAGGACTGACCGGAAATCACCGACAGAACAATCACTGTCCAATTATTAAAGGACTGACAGTAAATCACCGACAGAACAATCACTGTCCAATTATTAAAGGACTGACCGTAAATCACCGACAGAATAATCACTGTCCAATTATTAAAGGACTGACCGTAAATCACCTACAGAACAATCACTGTCCAATTATTAAAGGACTGACCGTAAATCAACGACAGAACAATCACTGTCCAATTATTAAAGGACTGACCGTAAATCACCTACAGAACAATCACTGTCCAATTATTAAAGGACTGACCATAAATCACCTACAGAACAATCACTGTCCAATGATTAAAGGACTGACCGTAAATCACCTACAGAACAATCACTATCCTATTATTAAAGGACTGACCGTAAATCACCAACAGAACAATCACTGTCCAATTATTAAAGGACTGACCGTAAATCACCTACAGAACAATCACTGTCCAATTATTAAAGGACAGATCGCAAATCATCTACAGAACAATCACTATCCAATTATTAAAGGACTGACCGTAAATCACCTACAGAACAATCACTGTCCAATTATTAAAGGACTGACCGTAAATCACCTACAGAACAATCACTGTCCAATTATTAAAGGACTGACCATAAATCACCTACAGAACAATCACTGTCCAATTATTAAAGGACTGACCATAAATCACCTACAGAACAATCACTGTCCAATTATTAAAGGAATGACCATAAATCACCTACTGAACAATCACTGTCCAATTATTAAAGGACTGACCGTAAATCACCTACAGAACAATCACTGTCCAATTATTAAAGGACTGACCGCAAATCACCTACAGAACAATCATTATCCAATTATTAAAGGACTGACCGTAAATCACCTACAGAACAATCACTGTCCAATTATTAAAGGACTGACCGCAAATCACCTACAGAACAATCATTATCCAATTATTAAATCACTGACCATAAATCACCAACAGAACAATCACTGTCCAATTATTAAAGGACTGACCGTAAATCACCTACGGAACAATAACTACACTATTATTAAAGGACTGACCATAAATCACCGACAGAACAATCACTGTCCAATTATTAAAGGAATGACCATAAATCACCTACTGAACAATCACTGTCCAATTATTAAAGGACTGACTGTAAATCACCTACAGAACAATCACTGTCCAATTATTAAAGGACTGACCGTAAATCACCTACAGAACAATCACTGTCCAATTATTAAAGGACTGACCGCAAATCACCTACAGAACAATCACTTTCCAATTATTAAAGGACTGACCGTAAATCACCTACAGAACAATCACTGTCCAATTATTAAAGGACTGACCATAAATCACCTACAGAACAATCACTGTCCAATTATTAAAGGAATGACCATAAATCACCGACAGAACAATCACAGTCCAATTATTAAAGGACTGACCGTAAATCACCTACAGAACAATCACTATCCTATTATTAAAGGACTGACCGTAAATCTCCTACAGAACAATCACTATACAATTATTAAAGGACTGACCGTAAATCACCTACAGAACAATCACTGTCCAATTATTAAAGAACTGACCGGAAATCACCTACAGAACAATCACTGTCTAATTATTAAAGGACTGACTGTAAATCAACTACAGAACAATCACTGTCCAATTATTAAAGGACTGACCGTAAATCACCTACAGAACAATCACTGTCCAATTATTAAAGGACTGACTGTAAATCAACTACAGAACAATCACTGTCCAATTATTAAAGGACTGACCGTAAATCACCTACAGAACAATCACTGTCCAATTATTAAAGGACTGACCGTAAATCACCTACAGAACAATCACAGTCCAATTATTAAAGGATTGACCGTAAATCACCGAAAGAACAACCACCGTCCAATTATTAAAGGACTGACCGTAAATCACCTACAGAACAATCACTGTCCAATTATTAAAGGACTGACTGTAAATCAACTACAGAGCAATCACTGTCCAATTATTAAAGGACTGACTGTAAATCACCTACAGAACAATCACTGTCCAATTATTAAAGGACTGACCGTAAATCACCTACAGAACAATCACTGTCCAATTATTAAAGGATTGACCGTAAATCACCGAAAGAACAACCACCGTCCAATTATTAAAGGACTGACCGTAAATCTCCGACAGAACAATAACTGTCCAATTATTAAAGGACTGACCGTAAATCACCTACAGAACAATCACTGTCCAATTATTAAAGGACTGACCGTAAATCACCGACAGAACAATCACTGTCCAATTATTAAAGGACTGACCGTAAATCTCCGACAGAACAATCACTGTCCAATTATTAAAGGACTGACCGTAAATCACCAACAGAACAATCACTGTCCAATTATTAAAGCACTGACCATAAATCACCTACAGAACAATCACTTTCCAATCATTAAAGGACTGACTGTAAATCACCTACAGAACAATCACTGTCCAATTATTAAAGGACTGACCGTAAATCTCCGACAGAACAATCACTGTCCAATTATTAAAGGACTGACCGTAAATCACCTACAGAACAATCACTGTCCAATTATTAAAGTACTGACCGTAAATCACCTACAGAACAATCACTGTCCAATTATTAAAGGACTGACCGTAAATCACCTACAGAACAATCACTGTCCAATTATTAAAGGACTGACCATAAATCACCTACAGAACAATCACTTTCCAATTATTAAAGGACTGACTGTAAATCACCTACAGAACAATCACTGTCCAATTATTAAAGGACTGACCGTAAATCACCGACAGAACAATCACTGTCCAATTATTAAAGGACTGACCGTAAATCACCTACAGAACAATCACTGTCCAATTATTAAAGGACTGACCGTAAATCAACGACAGAACAATCACTGTCCAATTATTAAAGGACTGACCGCAAATCACCTACAGAACAATCACTGTCCAATTATTAAAGGACTGACCATAAATCACCTACAGAACAATCACTGTCCAATGATTAAAGGACTGACCGTAAATCACCTACAGAACAATCACTATCCTATTATTAAAGGACTGACCGTAAATCACCTACAGAACAATCACTGTCCAATTATTAAAGGACTGACCGTAAATCACCTACGGAACAATCACTACACTATTATTAAAGGACTGAACGTAAATCACCTACAGAACAATCACTGTCCAATTATTAAAGGACTGACCGTAAATCACCTACAGAACAATCACTGTCCAATTATTAAAGGACTGACCGTAAATCACCTACAGAACAATCACTGTCCAATTATTAAAGGACTGACCATAAATCACCTACAGAACAATCACTGTCCAATTATTAAAGGACTGACCATAAATCACCTACAGAACAATCACTGTCCAATTATTAAAGGAATGACCATAAATCACCTACTGAACAATCACTGTCCAATTATTAAAGGACTGACCGTAAATCACCTACAGAACAATCACTGTCCAATTATTAAAGGACTGACCGCAAATCACCTACAGAACAATCATTATCCAATTATTAAAGGACTGACCGTAAATCACCTACAGAACAATCACTGTCCAATTATTAAATGACTGACCGCAAATCACCTACAGAACAATCATTATCCAATTATTAAATTACTGACCATAAATCACCTACAGAACAATCACTGTCCAATTATTAAAGGACTGACCGTAAATCACCTACGGAACAATCACTACACTATTATTAAAGGACTGACCATAAATCACCTACAGAACAATCACTGTCCAATTATTAAAGGAATGACCATAAATCACCTACTGAACAATCACTGTCCAATTATTAAAGGACGGACTGTAAATCACCTACAGAACAATCACTGTCCAATTATTAAAGGACTGACCGTAAATCACCTACAGAACAATCACTGTCCAATTATTAAAGGACTGACCGCAAATCACCTACAGAACAATCACTGTCCAATTATTAAAGGACTGACCGTAAATCACCTACAGAACAATCACTGTCCAATTATTAAAGGACTGACCATAAATCACCTACAGAACAATCACTGTCCAATTATTAAAGGAATGACCATAAATCACCTACAGAACAATCACTGTCCAATTATTAAAGGACTGACCGTAAATCACCTACAGAACAATCACTATCCTATTATTAAAGGACTGACCGTAAATCTCCTACAGAACAATCACTATACAATTATTAAAGGACTGACCGTAAATCACCAACAGAACAATCACTGTCCAATTATTAAAGAACTGACCGGAAATCACCTACAGAACAATCACTGTCTAATTATTAAAGGACTGACTGTAAATCAACTACAGAACAATCACTGTCCAATTATTAAAGGACTGACCGTAAATCACCTACAGAACAATCACTGTCCAATTATTAAAGGACTGACTGTAAATCAACTACAGAACAATCACTGTCCAATTATTAAAGGACTGACCGTAAATCACCTACAGAACAATCACTGTCCAATTATTAAAGGACTGACCGTAAATCACTTACAGAACAATCACAGTCCAATTATTAAAGGATTGACCGTAAATCACCTACAGAACAACCACCGTCCAATTATTAAAGGACTGACCGTAAATCACCTACAGAACAATCACTGTCCAATTATTAAAGGACTGACTGTAAATCAACTACAGAGCAATCACTGTCCAATTATTAAAGGACTGACTGTAAATCACCTACAGAACAATCACTGTCCAATTATTAAAGGATTGACCGTAAATCACCGAAAGAACAACCACCGTCCAATTATTAAAGGACTGACCGTAAATCTCCGACAGAACAATAACTGTCCAATTATTAAAGGACTGACCGTAAATCACCTACAGAACAATCACTGTCCAATTATTAAAGGACTGACCGTAAATCACCGACAGAACAATCACTGTCCAATTATTAAAGGACTGACCGTAAATCACCTACAGAACAATCACTTTCCAATTATTAAAGGACTGACTGTAAATCACCTACAGAACAATCACTGTCCAATTATTAAAGGACTGACCGTAAATCACCGACAGAACAATCACTGTCCAATTATTAAAGGACTGACCGTAAATCACCTACAGAACAATCACTGTCCAATTATTAAAGGACTGACCGTAAATCAACGACAGAACAATCACTGTCCAATTATTAAAGGACTGACCGCAAATCACCTACAGAACAATCACTGTCCAATTATTAAAGGACTGACCATAAATCACCTACAGAACAATCACTGTCCAATGATTAAAGGACTGACCGTAAATCACCTACAGAACAATCACTATCCTATTATTAAAGGACTGACCGTAAATCACCTACAGAACAATCACTGTCCAATTATTAAAGGACTGACCGTAAATCACCTACGGAACAATCACTACACTATTATTAAAGGACTGAACGTAAATCACCTACAGAACAATCACTGTCCAATTATTAAAGGACTGACCGTAAATCACCTACAGAACAATCACTGTCCAATTATTAAAGGACAGATCGCAAATCACCTACAGAACAATCACTATCCAATTATTAAAGGACTGACCGTAAATCACCTACAGAACAATCACTGTCCAATTATTAAAGGACTGACCGTAAATCACCTACAGAACAATCACTGTCCAATTATTAAAGGACTGACCATAAATCACCTACAGAACAATCACTGTCCAATTATTAAAGGAATGACCATAAATCACCTACAGAACAATCACTGTCCAATTATTAAAGGAATGACCATAAATCACCTACTGAACAATCACTGTCCAATTATTAAAGGACTGACCGTAAATCACCTACAGAACAATCACTGTCCAATTATTAAAGGACTGACCGCAAATCACCTACAGAACAATCATTATCCAATTATTAAAGGACTGACCGTAAATCACCTACAGAACAATCACTGTCCAATTATTAAAGGACAGACCGCAAATCACCTGCAGAACAATCATTATCCAATTATTAAATCACTGATCATAAATCACCTACAGAACAATCACTGTCCAATTATTAAAGGACTGACCGTAAATCACCTACGGAACAATCACTACACTATTATTAAAGGACTGACCATAAATCACCTACAGAACAATCACTGTCCAATTATTAAAGGAATGACCATAAATCACCTACTGAACAATCACTGTCCAATTATTAAAGGACGGACTGTAAATCACCTACAGAACAATCACTGTCCAATTATTAAAGGACTGACCGTAAATCACCTACAGAACAATCACTGTCCAATTATTAAAGGACTGACCGCAAATCACCGACAGAACAATCACTGTCCAATTATTAAAGGACTGACCGTAAATCACCTACAGAACAATCACTGTCCAATTATTAAAGGACTGACCATAAATCACCTACAGAACAATCACTGTCCAATTATTAAAGGAATGACCATAAATCACCTACAGAACAATCACTGTCCAATTATTAAAGGACTGACCGTAAATCACCTACAGAACAATCACTATCCTATTATTAAAGGACTGACCGTAAATCTCCTACAGAACAATCACTATACAATTATTAAAGGACTGACCGTAAATCACCTACAGAACAATCACTGTCCAATTATTAAAGAACTGACCGGAAATCACCTACAGAACAATCACTGTCTAATTATTAAAGGACTGACTGTAAATCAACTACAGAACAATCACTGTCCAATTATTAAAGGACTGACCGTAAATCACCTACAGAACAATCACTGTCCAATTATTAAAGGACTGACTGTAAATCAACTACAGAACAATCACTGTCCAATTATTAAAGGACTGACCGTAAATCACCTACAGAACAATCACTGTCCAATTATTAAAGGACTGACCGTAAATCACCTACAGAACAATCACAGTCCAATTATTAAAGGATTGACCGTAAATCACCGAAAGAACAACCACCGTCCAATTATTAAAGGACTGACCGTAAATCACCTACAGAACAATCACTGTCCAATTATTAAAGGACTGACTGTAAATCAACTACAGAGCAATCACTGTCCAATTATTAAAGGACTGACTGTAAATCACCTACAGAACAATCACTGTCCAATTATTAAAGGATTGACCGTAAATCACCGAAAGAACAACCACCGTCCAATTATTAAAGGACTGACCGTAAATCTCCGACAGAACAATAACTGTCCAATTATTAAAGGACTGACCGTAAATCACCTACAGAACAATCACTGTCCAATTATTAAAGGACTGACCGTAAATCACCGACAGAACAATCACTGTCCAATTATTAAAGGACTGACCGTAAATCTCCGACAGAACAATCACTGTCCAATTATTAAAGGACTGACCGTAAATCACCAACAGAACAATCACTGTCCAATTATTAAAGCACTGACCATAAATCACCTACAGAACAATCACTATCCTATTATTAAAGGACTGACCGTAAATCACCTACAGAACAATCACTGTCCAATTATTAAAGGACTGACCGTAAATCACCTACGGAACAATCACTACACTATTATTAAAGGACTGACCGTAAATCACCTACAGAACAATCACTGTCCAATTATTAAAGGACTGACCGTAAATCACCTACAGAACAATCACTGTCCAATTATTAAAGGACAGATCGCAAATCACCTACAGAACAATCACTATCCAATTATTAAAGGACTGACCGTAAATCACCTACAGAACAATCACTGTCCAATTATTAAAGGACTGACCGTAAATCACCTACAGAACAATCACTGTCCAATTATTAAAGGACTGACCATAAATCACCGACAGAACAATCACTGTCCAATTATTAAAGGACTGACCATAAATCACCTACAGAACAATCACTGTCCAATTATTAAAGGAATGACCATAAATAACCTACTGAACAATCACTGTCCAATTTTTAAAGGACTGACCGTAAATCACCTACAGAACAATCACTGTCCAATTATTAAAGGACTGACCGTAAATCACCTACAGAACAATCATTATCCTATTATTAAATCACTGACCATAAATCACCTACAGAACAATCACTGTCCAATTATTAAAGGACTGACCGCAAATCACCTACAGAACAATCATTATCCAATTATTAAATCACTGACCATAAATCACCTACAGAACAATCACTGTCCAATTATTAAAGGACTGACCGTAAATCACCTACGGAACAATCACTACACTATTATTAAAGGACTGACCATAAATCACCTGCAGAACAATCACTGTCCAATTATTAAAGGAATGACCATAAATCACCTACTGAACAATCACTGTCCAATTATTAAAGGACTGACTGTAAATCACGTACAGAACAATCACTGTCCAATTATTAAAGGACTGACCGTAAATCACCTACAGAACAATCACTGTCCAATTATTAAAGGACTGACCGCAAATCACCTACAGAACAATCACTGTCCAATTATTAAAGGACTGACCGTAAATCAACTACAGAACAATCACTGTCCAATTATTAAAGGACTGACCATAAATCACCTACAGAACAATCACTGTCCAATTATAAAAGGAATGACCATAAATCACCTACAGAACAATCACTGTCCAATTATTAAAGGACTGACCGTAAATCACCTACAGAACAATCACTATCCTATTATTAAAGGACTGACCGTAAATCTCCTACAGAACAATCACTATACAATTATTAAAGGACTGACCGTAAATCACCTACAGAACAATCACTGTCCAATTATTAAAAAACTGACCGGAAATCACCTACAGAACAATCACTGTCTAATTATTAAAGGACTGACTGTAAATCAACTACAGAACAATCACTGTCCAATTATTAAAGGACTGACCGTAAATCACCTACAGAACAATCACTGTCCAATTATTAAAGGACTGACTGTAAATCAACTACAGAACAATCACTGTCCAATTATTAAAGGACTGACCGTAAATCACCTACAGAACAATCACAGTCCAATTATTAAAGGATTGACCGTAAATCACCGAAAGAACAACCACCATCCAATTATTAAAGGACTGACCGTAAATCACCTACAGAACAATCACTGTCCAATTATTAAAGGACTGACTGTAAATCAACTACAGAGCAATCACTGTCCAATTATTAAAGGATTGACTGTAAATCACCTACAGAACAATCACTGTCCAATTATTAAAGGATTGACCGTAAATCACCGAAAGAACAACCACCGTCCAATTATTAAAGGACTGACCGTAAATCTCCGACAGAACAATAACTGTCCAATTATTAAAGGACTGACCGTAAATCACCTACAGAACAATCACTGTCCAATTATTAAAGGACTGACCGTAAATCACCGACAGAACAATCACTGTCCAATTATTAAAGGACTGACCGTAAATCTCCGACAGAACAATCACTGTCCAATTATTAAAGGACTGACCGTAAATCACCAACAGAACAATCACTGTCCAATTATTAAAGCACTGACCATAAATCACCTACAGAACAATCACTTTCCAATTATTAAAGGACTGACTGTAAATCACCTACAGAACAATCACTGTCCAATTATTAAAAGACTGACCGTAAATCTCCGACAGAACAATCACTGTCCAATTATTAAAGGACTGACCGTAAATCACCTACAGAACAATCACTGTCCAATTATTAAAGTACTGACCGTAAATCACTTACAGAACAATCACTGTCCAATTATTAAAGGACTGACCGTAAATCACCTACAGAACAATCACTGTCCAATTATTAAAGGACTGACCATAAATCACCTACAGAACAATCACTTTCCAATTATTAAAGGACTGACTGTAAATCACCTACAGAACAATCACTGTCCAATTATTAAAGGACTGACCGTAAATCACCGACAGAACAATCACTGTCCAATTATTAAAGGACTGACCGTAAATCACCTACAGAACAATCACTGTCCAATTATTAAAGGACTGACCGTAAATCAACGACAGAACAATCACTGTCCAATTATTAAAGGACTGACCGTAAATCACCTACAGAACAATCACTGTCCAATTATTAAAGGACTGACCATAAATCACCTACAGAACAATCACTGTCCAATGATTAAAGGACTGACCGTAAATCACCTACAGAACAATCACTATCCTATTATTAAAGGACTGACCGTAAATCACCTACAGAACAATCACTGTCCAATTATTAAAGGACTGACCGTAAATCACCTACGGAACAATCACTACACTATTATTAAAGGACTGAACGTAAATCACCTACAGAACAATCACTATCCAATTATTAAAGGACTGACCGTAAATCACCTACAGAACAATCACTGTCCAATTATTAAAGGACTGACCGTAAATCACCTACAGAACAATCACTGTCCAATTATTAAAGGACTGACCATAAATCACCTACAGAACAATCACTGTCCAATTATTAAAGGACTGACCATAAATCACCTACAGAACAATCACTGTCCAATTATTAAAGGAATGACCATAAACCACCTACTGAACAATCACTGTCCAATTATTAAAGGACTGACCGTAAATCACCTACAGAACAATCACTGTCCAATTATTAAAGGACTGACCGCAAATCACCTACAGAACAATCATTATCCAATTATTAAAGGACTGACCGCAAATCACCTACAGAACAATCATTATCCAATTATTAAATCACTGACCATAAATCACCTACAGAACAATCACTGTCCAATTATTAAAGGACTGACCGTAAATCACCTACGGAACAATCACTACACTATTATTAAAGGACTGACCATAAATCACCTACAGAACAATCACTGTCCAATTATTAAAGGAATGACCATAAATCACCTTCTGAACAATCACTGTCCAATTATTAAAGGACTGACTGTAAATCACCTACAGAACAATCACTGTCCAATTATTAAAGGACTGACCGTAAATCACCTACAGAACAATCACTGTCCAATTATTAAAGGACTGACCGCAAATCACCTACAGAACAATCACTGTCCAATTATTAAAGGACTGACCGTAAATCACCTACAGAACAATCACTGTCCAATTATTAAAGGACTGACCATAAATCACCTACAGAACAATCACTGTCCAATTATTAAAGGAATGACCATAAATCACCTACAGAACAATCACTGTCCAATTATTAAAGGACTGACCGTAAATCACCTACAGAACAATCACTATCCTATTATTAAAGGACTGACCGTAAATCTCCTACAGAACAATCACTGTACAATTATTAAAGGACTGACCGTAAATCACCTACAGAACAATCACTGTCCAATTATTAAAGAACTGACCGGAAATCACCTACAGAACAATCACTGTCTAATTATTAAAGGACTGACTGTAAATCAACTACAGAACAATCACTGTCCAATTATTAAAGGACTGACCGTAAATCACCTACAGAACAATCACTGTCCAATTATTAAAGGACTGACTGTAAATCAACTACAGAACAATCACTGTCCAATTATTAAAGGACTGACCCTAAATCACCTACAGAACAATCACTGTCCAATTATTAAAGGACTGACCGTAAATCACCTACAGAACAATCACAGTCCAATTATTAAAGGATTGACCGTAAATCACCGAAAGAACAACCTCCGTCCAATTATTAAAGGACTGACCGTAAATCACCTACAGAACAATCACTGTCCAATTATTAAAGGACTGACTGTAAATCAACTACAGAGCAATCACTGTCCAATTATTAAAGGACTGACTGTAAATCACCTACAGAACAATCACTGTCCAATTATTAAAGGATTGACCGTAAATCACCGAAAGAACAACCACCGTCCAATTATTAAAGGACTGACCGTAAATCTCCGACAGAACAATAACTGTCCAATTATTAAAGGACTGACCGTAAATCACCTACAGAACAATCACTGTCCAATTATTAAAGGACTGACCGTAAATCACCGACAGAACAATCACTGTCCAATTATTAAAGGACTGACCGTAAATGTCCGACAGAACAATCACGGTCCAATTATTAAAGGACTGACCGTAAATCACCAACAGAACAATCACTGTCCAATTATTAAAGCACTGACCATAAATCACCTACAGAACAATCACTTTCCAATTATTAAAGGACTGACTGTAAATCACCTACAGAACAATCACTGTCCAATTATTAAAGGACTGACCGTAAATCTCCGACAGAACAATCACTGTCCAATTATTAAAGGACTGACCGTAAATCACCTACAGAACAATCACTGTCCAATTATTAAAGTACTGACCGTAAATCACCTACAGAACAATCACTGTCCAATTATTAAAGGACTGACCGTAAATCACCTACAGAACAATCACTGTCCAATTATTAAAGGACTGACCATAAATCACCTACAGAACAATCACTTTCCAATTATTAAAGGACTGACTGTAAATCACCTACAGAACAATCACTTTCCAATTATTAAAGGACTGACCGTAAATCTCCGACAGAACAATCACTGTCCAATTATTAAAGGACTGACCATAAATCACCTACAGAACAATCACTGTCCAATTATTAAAGGACTGACCGTAAATCACCGACAGAACAATCACTGTCCAATTATTAAAGGACTGACCGTTAATCACCTACAGAACAATCACTGTCCAATTATTAAAGGACTGACCGTAAATCACCTGCAGAACAATCACTGTCCAATTATTAAAGGAATGACCGTAAATCACCTACAGAACAATCACTGTCCAATTATTAAACTACTGACCGTAAATCACCGACAGAACAATCACTGTCCAATTATTAAAGGACTGACCATAAATCACCTAAAGAACAGTCACTTTCCAATTATTAAAGGACTGACTTTAAATCACCTACAGAACAATCAATTTCCAATTATTAAAGGACTGACCGTAAATCACCTACAGAACAATCACTGTCAATTATTAAAGGACTGACCGTAAATCACCTACAGAACAATCACTGTCCTATTATTAAAGGACTGACCGTAAATCACCTACAGAACAATCACTGTCCTATTATTAAAGGACTGACTGTAAATCTCCGACAGAACAATAACTGTCCAATTATTAAAGGATTGACCGTAAATCACCTACAGAACAAACACTGTCCAATTGTTAAAGGACTGACCGTAAATCACCGACAGAACAATCACTGTACAATTATAAAGGACTGACCGTAAATCACCTCCAGAACAATCACTATCCAATTATTAAAGGACTTACCGTAAATCACCTACAGAACAATCACTGTCCAATTATTAAAGGACTGACCATAAATCACCTACAGAACAATCACTGTCCAATTATTAAAGGAATGACCATAAATCACCTACAGAACAATCACTGTCCAATTATTAAAGGACTGACCGTAAATCACCTACAGAACAATCACTATCCTATTATTAAAGGACTGACCGTAAATCTCCTACAGAACAATCACTGTACAATTATTAAAGGACTGACCGTAAATCACCTGCAGAACAATCACTGTCCAATTATTAAAGAACTGACCGGAAATCACCTACAGAACAATCACTGTCTAATTATTAAAGGACTGACTGTAAATCAACTACAGAACAATCACTGTCCAATTATTAAAGGACTGACCGTAAATCACCTACAGAACAATCACTGTCCAATTATTAAAGGACTGACTGTAAATCAACTACAGAACAATCACTGTCCAATTATTAAATGACTGACCGTAAATCACCTACAGAACAATCACTGTCCAATTATTAAAGGACTGACCGTAAATCACCTACAGAACAATCACAGTCCAATTATTAAAGGATTGACCGTAAATCACCGAAAGAACAACCACCGTCCAATTATTAAAGGACTGACCGTAAATCACCTACAGAACAATCACTGTCCAATTATTAAAGGACTGACTGTAAATCAACTACAGAGCAATCACTGTCCAATTATTAAAGGACTGACTGTAAATCACCTACAGAACAATCACTGTCCAATTATTAAAGGATTGACCGTAAATCACCGAAAGAACAACCACCGTCCAATTATTAAAGGACTGACCGTAAATCTCCGACAGAACAATAACTGTCCAATTATTAAAGGACTGACCGTAAATCACCTACAGAACAATCACTGTCCAATTATTAAAGGACTGACCGTAAATCACCGACAGAACAATCACTGTCCAATTATTAAAGGACTGATCGTAAATCTCCGACAGAACAATCACTGTCCAATTATTAAAGGACTGACCGTAAATCACCAACAGAACAATCACTGTCCAATTATTAAAGCACTGACCATAAATCACCTACAGAACAATCACTGTCCAATTATTAAAGTACTGACCGTAAATCACCTACAGAACAATCACTGTCCAATTATTAAAGGACTGACCGTAAATCACCTACAGAACAATCACTGTCCAATTATTAAAGGACTGACCATAAATCACCTACAGAACAATCACTTTCCAATTATTAAAGGACTGACTGTAAATCACCTACAGAACAATCACTTTCCAATTATTAAAGGACTGACCGTAAATCTCCGACAGAACAATCACTGTCCAATTATTAAAGGACTGACCGTAAATCACCTACAGAACAATCACTGTCCAATTATTAAAGGACTGACCGTAAATCACCGACAGAACAATCACTGTCCAATTATTAAAGGACTGACCGTTAATCACCTACAGAACAATCACTGTCCAATTATTAAAGGACTGACCGTAAATCACCTGCAGAACAATCACTGTCCAATTATTAAAGGACTGACCGTAAATCACCTACAGAACAATCACTGTCCAATTATTAAACTACTGACCGTAAATCACCGACAGAACAATCACTGTCCAATTATTAAAGTACTGACCATAAATCACCTACAGAACAGTCACTTTCCAATTATTAAAGGACTGACTTTAAATCACCTACAGAACAATCACTGTCCAATTATTAAAGGACTGACCGTAAATCACCTACAGAACAATCACTGTCAATTATTAAAGGACTGACCGTAAATCACCGACAGAACAATCACTGTCCTATTATTAAAGGACTGACCGTAAATCACCTACAGAACAATCACTGTCCAATTATTAAAGGACTGACTGTAAATCAACTACAGAGCAATCACTGTCCAATTATTAAAGGACTGACTGTAAATCACCTACAGAACAATCACTGTCCAATTATTAAAGGATTGACCGTAAATCACCGAAAGAACAACCACCGTCCAATTATTAAAGGACTGACCGTAAATCTCCGACAGAACAATAACTGTCCAATTATTAAAGGACTGACCGTAAATCACCTGCAGAACAATCACTGTCCAATTATTAAAGGACTGACCGTAAATCACCGACAGAACAATCACTGTCCAATTATTAAAGGACTGATCGTAAATCTCCGACAGAACAATCACTGTCCAATTATTAAAGGACTGACCGTAAATCACCAACAGAACAATCACTGTCCAATTATTAAAGCACTGACCATAAATCACCTACAGAACAATCACTGTCCAATTATTAAAGTACTGACCGTAAATCACCTACAGAACAATCACTGTCCAATTATTAAAGGACTGACCGTAAATCACCTACAGAACAATCACTGTCCAATTATTAAAGGACTGACCATAAATCACCTACAGAACAATCACTTTCCAATTATTAAAGGACTGACTGTAAATCACCTACAGAACAATCACTTTCCAATTATTAAAGGACTGACCGTAAATCTCCGACAGAACAATCACTGTCCAATTATTAAAGGACTGACCGTAAATCACCTACAGAACAATCACTGTCCAATTATTAAAGGACTGACCGTAAATCACCGACAGAACAATCACTGTCCAATTATTAAAGGACTGACCGTTAATCACCTACAGAACAATCACTGTCCAATTATTAAAGGACTGACCGTAAATCACCTGCAGAACAATCACTGTCCAATTATTAAAGGACTGACCGTAAATCACCTACAGAACAATCACTGTCCAATTATTAAACTACTGACCGTAAATCACCGACAGAACAATCACTGTCCAATTATTAAAGGACTGACCATAAATCACCTACAGAACAGTCACTTTCCAATTATTAAAGGACTGATTTAAATCACCTACAGAACAATCACTTTCCAATTATTAAAGGACTGACCGTAAATCACCTACAGAACAATCACTGTCAATTATTAAAGGACTGACCGTAAATCACCGACAGAACAATCACTGTCCTATTATTAAAGGACTGACCGTAAATCACCTACAGAACAATCACTGTCCTATTATTAAAGGACTGACCGTAAATCTCCGACAGAACAATAACTGTCCAATTATTAAAGGACTGACCGTAAATCACCTACAGAACAAACACTGTCCAATTGTTAAAGGACTGACCGTAAATCACCGACAGAACAATCACTGTACAATTATTAAAGGACTGACCGTAAATCACCTCCAGAACAATCACTATCCAATTATTAAAGGACTGACTGTAAATCACCTACAGAACAATCACTGTCCAATTATTAAATGACGGACCGTAAATCACCTACAGAACAATCACTGTCCAATTATTAAAGGACTGACTGTAAATCAACTACAGAACAATCACTGTCCAATTATTAAAGGACTGACTGTAAATCACCTACAGAACAATCACTGTCCAATTATTAAAGGATTGACCGTAAATCACCGAAAGAACAACCACCGTCCAATTATTAAAGGACTGACCGTAAATCTCCGACAGAACAATAACTGTCCAATTATTAAAGGACTGACCGTAAATCACCTACAGAACAATCACTGTCCAATTATTAAAGGACTGACCGTAAATCACCTACAGAACAATCACTGTCCAATTATTAAAGGACTGACCGTAAATCACCTACAGAACAATCACTGTCCAATTATTAAAGAACTTACCGTAAATCACCTGCAGAACAATCACTGTCCAATTATTAAAGGACTGACCGTAAATCACCTGCAAACAATCATTGTCCAATTATTAAAGGACTGACCGTAAATCACCGAAAGAACAATCACGGTCCAATTATTAAAGGGCTGACCGTAAATCACCTACAGAACAATCACTGCCCAATTATTAAAGAACTGACCGTAAATCACCTACAGAACAATCACTGTCCAATTATTAAAGGACTGACCGTAAATCACCTACAGAACAATCACTATCCATTTATTAAAGGACTGACCGTAAATCACCTACAGAACAATCACTGTCCAATTATTAAAGGACTGACCTTAAATCACCTGCAGAACAATCACTGTCCAATTATTAAAGGACTGACCGTAAATCACCTGCAGAACAATCACTGCCCAATTATTAAAGGACTGACCATAAATCACCGACAGAACAATCACTGTCCAATTATTAAAGGACTGACCGGAAATCACCGACAGAACAATCACTGTCCAATTATTAAAGGACTGACCGGAAATCACCAGCAGAACAATCACTATCCAATTATTAAAGGACTGACCGTAAATCACCTACAGAACAATCACTGTCCAATTATTAAAGGACTGACCGTAAATCACCTACAGAACAGTCACTCTCCAATTATTTAAGGAATGACCGTAAATCAACTACAGAACAATCACTGTCCAATTATTAAAGGACTGACCGTAAATCACCGACAGAACAATCACTGTCCAATTATTAAAGGACTGACCGTAAATCACCGACAGAACAATCACTGTCCAATTATTAAAGGACTGACCGGAAATCACCTGCAGAACAATCACTCTCCAATTATTAAAGGACTGACCGTAAATCACCGAAAGAACAATCACTGTCCAATTATTAAAGGACTGACCATAAATCACCTGCAGAACAATCACTCTCCAATTATTAAAGGAATGACCGTAAATCAACTACAGAACAATCACTGTCCAATTATTAAAGGACTCACCTTAAATCACCTACAGAACAATCACTGTCAATTATTAAAGGACTGACAGTAAATCACCTACAGAACAATCACTGTCCAATTATTAAAGGACTGACCGTAAATCACCGACAGAACAATCACAGTCCAATTATTAAAGGACTGACCGTAAATCACCTACAGAACAATCACTGTCCAATTATTAAAGGACTGACCGTAAATCACCTACAGAACAATCACTGCCCAATTATTAAAGGACTGACCGTAAATCACTTCCAGAACAATCACTGTCCAATTATTAAAGGACTGACCGTAAATCATCTACAGAACAATCACTGTCCAATTATTAAAGGAATGACCGTAAATCAACAACAGAACAATCACTGTCCAATTATTAAAGGACTGACCGTAAATCACCTGCAGAACAATCACTCTCCAATTATTAAAGGACTGACCGTAAATCACCTACAGAACAATCACTGTCCAATTATTAAAGGATTGACCGTAAATCAACTACAGAACAATCACTGTCCAATTATTAAAGGACTGACCGTAAATCACCGACAGAACAATCACTGTCCAATTATTAAAGGACTGACCGTAAATCACCGACAGAACAATCACTGTCCAATTATTAAAGGACTAACTGTAAATCACCTACAGAACAATCACTATCCAATTATTAAAGGACTGACCGTAAATCACCTACAGAACAATCACTGTCCAATTATTAAAGGACTGACCGTAAATCACCTACAGAACAATCACTGTCCAATTATTAAAGGTCTGACCGTAAATCACCGACAGAACAATCACTGTCAAATTGTTAAAGGACTGACCGTAAATCACCTACAGAACAATCACTGTCCAATTATTAAAGGACTGACCGTAAATCACCTGCAGAACAATCACTGTCCAATTATTAAAGGACTGACCGTAAATCACCTACAGAACAATCACTGTCCAATTATTAAAGGACTGACCGTAAATCACCTACAGAACAATCACTGTCCAATGATTAAAGGACTGACTGTA
Organism: Heterodontus francisci; assembly: GCF_036365525.1. NCBI lineage: Eukaryota > Metazoa > Chordata > Chondrichthyes > Heterodontiformes > Heterodontidae > Heterodontus > Heterodontus francisci. Next base: position 1,264,947 of record NW_027140240.1, read on the forward strand.
AATCACCTACAGAACAATCACTGTCCAATTATTAAAGGACTGACCGTAAATCACCGACAGAACAATCACTATCCAATTATTAAAGGACTAACCGTAAATCAACTACAGAACAATCACTGTCCAATTATTAAAGGACTGACCGTAAATCACCGACAGAACAATCACTGTCCAATTATTAAACGACTGACAGTAAATCACCGACAGAACAATCACTGTCCAATTATTAAAGGACTGACCATAAATCACCGATAGAACAATCACTGTCCAATTATTAAAGGACTGACCGTAAATCACCTACAGAACAATCACTGTCCAATTATTAAAGGACTGACCGTAAATCAACGACAGAACAATCACTGTCCAATTATTAAAGGACTGACCGTAAATCACCTGCAGAACAATCACTGTCCAATTATTAAAGGACTGACCATAAATCACCTACAGAACAATCACTGTCCAATTATTAAAGGACTGACCATAAATCACCTACAGAACAATCACTATCCTATTATTAAAGGACTGACCGTAAATCACCTACAGAACAATCACTGTCCAATTATTAAAGGACTGACCGTAAATCACCTACGGAACAATCACTACACTATTATTAAAGGACTGACCGTAAATCACCTGCAGAACAATCACTCTCCAATTATTAAAGGACTGACCGTAAATCACCGACAGAACAATCACTGTCCAATTATTAAAGGACCGACCATAAATCACCTGCAGAACAATCACTCTCCAATTATTAAAGGAATGACCGTAAATCAACTACAGAACAATCACTGTCCAATTATTAAAGGACGCACCGTAAATCACCTACAGAACAATCACTGTCAATTATTAAAGGACTGACAGTAAATCACCTACAGAACAATCACTGTCCAATTATTAAAGGACTGACCGTAAATCACCGACAGAACAATCACAGTCCAATTATTAAAGGACTGACCGTAAATCACCTACAGAACAATCACTGTCCAATTATTAAAGGACTGACCGTAAATCACCTACAGAACAATCACTGCCCAATTATTAAAGTACTGACCGTAAATCACTTGCAGAACAATCACTGTCCAATTATTAAAGGACTGACCGTAAATCATCTACAGAACAATCACTGTCCAATTATTAAAGGAATGACCGTAAATCAACAACAGAACAATCACTGTCCAATTATTAAAGGACTGACCGTAAATCACCTGCAGAACAATCACTCTCCAATTATTAAAGGACTGACCGTAAATCACCTACAGAACAATCACTGTCCAATTATTAAAGGATTGACCTTAAATCAACTACAGAACAATCACTGTCCAATTATTAAAGGACTGACCGTAAATCACCGACAGAACAATCACTGTCCAATTATTAAAGGACTGACCGTAAATCACCGACAGAACAATCACTGTCCAATTATTAAAGGACTAACTGTAAATCACCTACAGAACAATCACTATCCAATTATTAAAGGACTGACCGTAAATCACCTACAGAACAATCACTGTCCAATTATTAAAGGACTGACCGTAAATCACCTACAGAACAATCACTGTCCAATTATTAAAGGACTGACCGTAAATCACCGACAGATCAATCACTGTCAAATTGTTAAAGGACTGACCGTAAATCACCTACAGAACAATCACTGTCCAATTATTAAAGGACTGACCGTAAATCACCTACAGAACAATCACTGTCCAATTTTTAAAGGACTGACCGTAAATCACCTACAGAACAATCACTGTCCAATTATTAAAGGACTGACCGTAAATCACCTACAGAAGAATCACTGTCCAATGATTAAAGGACTGACTGTAAATCACCTACAGAACAATCACTGTCCAATTATTAAAGGACTGACCGTAAATCACCGACAGAACAATCACTATCCAATTATTAAAGGACTGACCGTAAATCAACTACAGAACAATCACTGTCCAATTATTAAAGGACTGACCGTAAATCACCGACAGAACAATCACTGTCCAATTATTAAACGACTGACAGTAAATCACCGACAGAACAATCACTGTCCAATTATTAAAGGACTGACCATAAATCACCGACAGAACAATCACTGTCCAATTATTAAAGGACTGACCGTAAATCACCTACAGAACAATCACTGTCCAATTATTAAAGGACTGACTGTAAATCAACGACAGAACAATCACTGTCCAATTATTAAAGGACTGACCGTAAATCACCTGCAGAACAATCACTGTCCAATTATTAAAGGACTGACCATAAATCACCTACAGAACAATCACTGTCCAATTATTAAGGGACTGACCGTAAATCACCTACAGAACAATCACTATCCTATTATTAAAGGACTGACCGTAAATCACCTACAGAACAATCACTGTCCAATTATTAAAGGACTGACCGTAAATCACCTACGGAACAATCACTACACTATTATTAAAGGACTGACCGTAAATCACCTACAGAACAATCACTGTCCAATTATTAAAGGACTGACCGTAAATCACCTACAGAACAATCACTGTCCAATTATTAAAGGACAGATCGCAAATCACCTACAGAACAATCACTATCCAATTATTAAAGGACTGACCGTAAATCACCTACAGAACAATCACTGTCCAATTATTAAAGGACTGACCGTAAATCACCTACAGAACAATCACTGTCCAATTATTAAAGGACTGACCATAAATCACCTACAGAACAATCACTGTCCAATTATTAAAGGACTGACCATAAATCACCTACAGAACAATCACTGTCCAATTATTAAAGGACTGACCGTAAATCACCTACAGAACAATCACTGTCCAATTATTAAAGGACTGACCGTAAATCACCGACAGAACAATAACTGTCCAATTATTAAACGACTGACAGTAAATCACCGACAGAACAATCACTGTCCAATTATTAAAGGACATACCGTAAATCACCGACAGAACAATCACTGTCCAATTATTAAAGGACTGACCGTAAATCACCTACAGAACAATCACTGTCCAATTATTAAAGGACTGACCGTAAATCAATGACAGAACAATCACTGTCCAATTATTAAAGGACTGACCGTAAATCACCTGCAGAACAATCACTGTCCAATTATTAAAGGACTGACCATAAATCAACTACAGAACAATCACTGTCCAATTATTAAAGGACTGACCGTAAATCACCTACAGAACAATCACTATCCTATTATCAAAGGACTGACTGTAAATCACCTACAGAACAATCACTGTCCAATTATTAAAGGACTGACCGTAAATCACCTACGGAACAATCACTACACTATTATTAAAGGACTGACCGTAAATCACCTACAGAACAATCACTGTCCAATTATTAAAGGACTCACCGTAAATCACCTACAGAACAATCACTGTCCAATTATTAAAGGACAGACCGTAAACCACCTACAGAACAATCACTATCCAATTATTAAAGGGCTGACCGTAAATCACCTACAGAACAATCACTGTCCAATTATTAAAGGACTGACCGTAAATCACCTACAGAACAATCACTGTCCAATTATTAAAGGACTGACCATAAATCACCTACAGAACAATCACTGTCCAATTATTAAAGGACTGACCATAAATCACCTACTGAACAATCACTGTCCAATTATTAAAGGACTGACCGTAAATCACCGACAGAACAATCATTATCCAATTATTAAAGGACTGACCGTAAATCACCTACAGAACAATCACTGTCCAATTATTAAAGGACTGACCGCAAATCACCAACAGAACAATCATTATCCAATTATTAAATCACTGACCATAAATCACCTGCAGAACAATCACTGTCCAATTATTAAAGGACTGACCGTAAATCACCTACGGAACAATCACTACACTATTATTAAAGGACTGACCATAAATCACCTAAAGAACAATCACTGTCCAATTATTAAAGGAATGACCATAAATCACCTACTGAACAATCACTGTCCAATTATTAAAGGACTGACTGTAAATCACCTACAGAACAATCACTGTCCAATTATTAAAGGACTGACGTAAATCACCTACAGAACAATCACTATCCAATTATTAAAGGACTGACCGTAAATCACCTACAGAACAATCACTGTCCAATCATTAAAGGACTGACAGTAAATCACCTACAGAACAATCACTGTCCAATTATTAAAGGAGTGACCGTAAATCACCTACAGAACAATCACTATCCAATTATTAAAGGACTGACAGTAAATCACCTACAGAACAATCACTATCCAATTATTAAAGGACTGACCGTAAATCACCTACAGAACAATCACTATCCTATTATTAAAGGACTGACCATAAATCACCTACAGAACAATCACTGTCCAATTATTAAAGGACTGACCGTAAATCACCTACAGAACAATCACTATCCTATTATTAATGGACTGACCGTAAATCTCCTACAGAACAATCACTATACAATTATTAAAGGACTGACCGTAAATCACCTACAGAACAATCACTGTCCAATTATTAAAGAACTGACCGGAAATCACCTACAGAACAATCACTGTCCAATTATTAAAGGACTGACTGTAAATCAACTACAGAACAATCACTGTCCAATTATTAAAGGACTGACCGTAAATCACCTACAGAACAATCACTGTCCAATTATTAAAGGACTGACTGTAAATCAACTACAGAACAATCACTGTCCAATTATTAAAGGACTGACCGTAAATCACCTACAGAACAATCACTGTCCAATTATTAAAGGACTGACCGTAAATCACCTACAGAACAATCACAGTCCAATTATTAAAGGATTGACCGTAAATCACCGAAAGAACAACCACCGTCCAATTATTAAAGGACTGACCGTAAATCACCTACAGTACAATCACTGTCCAATTATTAAAGGACTGACTGTAAATCAACTACAGAACAATCACTGTCCAATTATTAAAGGACTGACTGTAAATTACCTACAGAACAATCACTGTCCAATTATTAAAGGATTGACCGTAAATCACCGAAAGAACAACCACCGTCCAATTATTAAAGGACTGACCGTAAATCTCCGACAGAACAATAACTGTCCAATTATTAAAGGACTGACCGTAAATCACCTACAGAACAATCACTGTCCAATTATTAAAGGACTGACCGTAAATCACCGACAGAACAATCACTGTCCAATTATTAAAGGACTGACCGTAAATCTCCGACAGAACAATCACTGTCCAATTATTAAAGGACTGACCGTAAATCACCAACAGAACAATCACTGTCCAATTATTAAAGCACTGACCATAAATCACCTACAGAACAATCACTTTCCAATTATTAAAGGACTGACTGTATATCACCTACAGAACAATCACTGTCCAATTATTAAAGGACTGACCGTAAATCTCCGACAGAACAATCACTGTCCAATTATTAAAGGACTGACCGTAAATCACCTACAGAACAATCACTGTCCAATTATTAAAGTACTGACTGTAAATCACCTACAGAACAATCACTGTCCAATTATTAAAGGACTGACCGTAAATCACCTACAGAACAATCACTGTCCAATTATTAAAGGACTGACCGCAAATCACCTACAGAACAATCATTATCCAATTATTAAAGGACTGACCGTAAATCACCTACAGAACAATCACTGTCCAATTATTAAAGGACTGACCGTAAATCACCTACAGAACAATCACTATCCAATTATTAAAGGACTGACCGTAAATCACCTACAGAACAATCACTGTCCAATCATTAAAGGACTGACAGTAAATCACCTACAGAACAATCACTGTCCAATTATTAAAGGACTGACAGAAAATCACCTACTGAACAATCACTATCCAATTATTAAAGGACTGACAGTAAATCACCTACAGAACAATCACTATCCAATTATTAAAGGACTGACCGTAAATCACCTACAGAACAATCACTATCCTATTATTAAAGGGCTGACCATAAATCACCTACAGAACAATCACTGTCCAATTATTAAAGGACTGACCGTAAATCACCTACAGAACAATCACTATCCTATTATTAAAGGACTGACCGTAAATCTCCTACAGAACAATCACTATACAATTATTAAAGGACTGACCGTAAATCACCTACCGAACAATCACTGTCCAATTATTAAAGAACTGACCGGAAATCACCTACAGAACAATCACTGTCCAATTATTAAAGGACTGACTGTAAATCAACTACAGAACAAACACTGTCCAATTATTAAAGGACTGACCGTAAATCACCTACAGAACAATCACTGTCCAATTATTAAAGGACTGACTGTAAATCAACTACAGAACAATCACTGTCCAATTATTAAAGGACTGACCGTAAATCACCTACAGAACAATCACTGTCCAATTATTAAAGGACTGACCGTAAATCACCGACAGAACAATCACAGTCCAATTATTAAAGGATTGACCGTAAATCACCGAAAGAACAACCACCGTCCAATTATTAAAGGACTGACCGTAAATCACCTACAGAACAATCACTGTCCAATTATTAAAGGACTGACTGTAAATCAACTACAGAACAATCACTGTCCAATTATTAAAGGACTGACTGTAAATTACCTACAGAACAATCACTGTCCAATTATTAAAGGATTGACCGTAAATCACCGAAAGAACAACCACCGTCCAATTATTAAAGGACTGACCGTAAATCTCCGACAGAACAATAACTGTCCAATTATTAAAGGACTGACCGTAAATCACCTACAGAACAATCACTGTCCAATTATTAAAGGACTGACCATAAATCACCGACAGAACAATCACTGTCCAATTATTAAAGGACTGACCGTAAATCTCCGACAGAACAATCACTGTCCAATTATTAAAGGACTGACCGTAAATCACCAACAGAACAATCACTGTCCAATTATTAAAGCACTGACCATAAATCACCTACAGAACAATCACTTTCCAATTATTAAAGGACTGACTGTATATCACCTACAGAACAATCACTGTCCAATTATTAAAGGACTGACCGTAAATCTCCGACAGAACAATCACTGTCCAATTATTAAAGGACTGACCGTAAATCACCTACAGAACAATCACTTTCCAATTATTAAAGGACTGACCGTAAATCTCCGACAGAACAATCACTGTCCAATTATTAAAGGACTGACCGTAAATCACCTACAGAACAATCACTGTCCAATTATTAAAGGACTGACCGTAAATCACCGACAGAACAATCACTATCCTATTATTAAAGGACTGACCATAAATCACCTACAGAACAATCACTATCCAATTATTAAAGGACTGACCGTAAATCACCTACAGAACAATCACTATACTATTATTAAAGGACTGACCATAAATCACCTACAGAACAATCACTGTCCAATTATTAAAGGACTGACCGTAAATCACCTACAGAACAATCACTATCCTATTATTAAAGGGCTGACCGTAAATCTCCTACAGAACAATCACTATACAATTATTAAAGGACTGACCGTAAATCACCTACAGAACAATCACTGTCCAATTATTAAAGAACTGACCGGAAATCACCTACAGAACAATCACTGTCCAATTATTAAAGGACTGACTGTAAATCAACTACAGAACAATCACTGTCCAATTATTAAAGGACTGACCGTAAATCACCTACAGAACAATCACTGTCCAATTATTAAAGGACTGACTGTAAATCAACTACAGAACAATCACTGTCCAATTATTAAAGGACTGACCGTAAATCACCTACAGAACAATCACTGTCCAATTATTAAAGGACTGACCGTAAATCACCTACAGAACAATCACAGTCCAATTATTAAAGGATTGACCGTAAATCACCGAAAGAACAACCACCGTCCAATTATTAAAGGACTGACCGTAAATCACCTACAGAACAATCACTGTCCAATTATTAAAGGACTGACTGTAAATCAACTACAGAACAATCACTGTCCAATTATTAAAGGACTGACTGTAAATTACCTACAGAACAATCACTGTCCAATTATTAAAGGATTGACCGTAAATCACCGAAAGAACAACCACCGTCCAATTATTAAAGGACTGACCGTAAATCTCCGACAGAACAATAACTGTCCAATTATTAAAGGACTGACCGTAAATCACCTACAGAACAATCACTGTCCAATTATTAAAGGATTGACCGTAAATCACCGACAGAACAATCACTGTCCAATTATTAAAGTACTGACCGTAAATCTCCGACAGAACAATCACTGTCCAATTATTAAAGGACTGACCGTAAATCACCAACAGAACAATCACTGTCCAATTATTAAAGCACTGACCATAAATCACCTACAGAACAATCACTTTCCAATTATTAAAGGACTGACTGTATATCACCTACAGAACAATCACTGTCCAATTATTAAAGGACTGACCGTAAATCTCCGACAGATCAATCACTGTCCAATTATTAAAGCACTGACTGTAAATCACCTACAGAACAATCACTGTCCAATTATTAAAGTACTGACCGTAAATCACCTACAGAACAATCACTGTCCAATTATTAAAGGACTGACCGTAAATCACCTACAGAACAATCACTGTCCAATTATTAAAGCACTGACCATAAATCACCTACAGAACAATCACTTTCCATTTATTAAAGGACTGACTGTATATCACCTACAGAACAATCACTGTCCAATTATTAAAGGACTGACCGTAAATCTCCGACAGAACAATCACTGTCCAATTATTAAAGGACTGACTGTAAATCACCTACAGAACAATCACTGTCCAATTATTAAAGTACTGACCGTAAATCACCTACAGAACAATCACTGTCCAATTATTAAAGGACTGACCGTAAATCACCTACAGAACAATCACTGTCCAATTATTAAAGGACTGACCATAAATCACCTACAGAACAATCGCTTTCCAATTATTAAAGGACTGACTGTAAATCACCTACAGAACAATCACTTTCCAATTATTAAAGGACTGACCGTAAATCTCCGACAGAACAATCACTGTCCAATTATTAAAGGACTGACCGTAAATCACCTACAGAACAATCTCTGTTCAATTATTAAAGGACTGACCATAAATCACCTACAGAACAATCACTGTCCAATTATTAAAGGACTGACCGTAAATCACCTACAGAACAATCACTATCCTATTATTAAAGGACTGACCGTAAATCTCCTACAGAACAATCACTATACAATTATTAAAGGACTGACCGGAAATCACCTACAGAACAATCACTGTCCAATTATTAAAGAACTGACCGGAAATCACCTACAGAACAATCACTGTCCAATTATTAAAGGACTGACTGTAAATCAACTACAGAACAATCACTGTCCAATTATTAAAGGACTGACTGTAAATCAACTACAGAACAATCACTGTCCAATTATTAAAGGACTGACTGTAAATCAACTACAGAACAATCACTGTCCAATTATTAAAGGACTGACCGTAAATCACCTACAGAACAATCACTGTCCAATTATTAAAGGACTGACCGTAAATCACCTACAGAACAATCACAGTCCAATTATTAAATGATTGACCGTAAATCACCGAAAGAACAACCACCGTCCAATTATTAAAGGACTGACCGTAAATCACCTACAGAACAATCACTGTCCAATTATTAAAGGACTGACTGTAAATCAACTACAGAACAATCACTGTCCAATTATTAAAGGACTGACTGTAAATTACCTACAGAACAATCACTGTCCAATTATTAAAGGATTGACCGAAAATCACCGAAAGAACAACCACCGTCCAATTATTAAAGGACTGACCGTAAATCTCCGACAGAACAATCACTGTCCAATTATTAAAGGACTGACCGTAAATCACCTACAGAACAATCACTGTCCAATTATTAAAGTACTGACCGTAAATCACCTACAGAACAATCACTGTCCAATTATTAAAGGATTGACCGTAAATCACCGAAAGAACAACCACCGTCCAATTATTAAAGGACTGACCGTAAATCACCTACAGAACAATCACTGTCCAATTATTAAAGGACTGACTGTAAATCAACTACACAACAATCACTGTCCAATTATTAAAGGACTGACTGTAAATTACCTACAGAACAATCACTGTCCAATTATTAAAGGATTGACCGTAAATCACTGAAAGAACAACCACCGTCCAATTATTAATGGACTGACCGTAAATCTCCGACAGAACAATCACTGTCCAATTATTAAAGGACTGACCGTAAATCACCTACAGAACAATCACTGTCCAATTATTAAAGTACTGACCGTAAATCACCTACAGAACAATCACTGTCCAATTATTAAAGGACTGACCGTAAATCACCTCCAGAACTATCACTGTCCAATTATTAAAGAACTGACCGTAAATCACCTACAGAACAATCACTGTCCAATTATTAAAGGACTGACCGTAAATCACCGACAGAACAATCACTATCCTATTATTAAAGGACTGACCATAAATCACCTACAGAACAATCACTATCCAATTATTAAAGGACTGACCGTAAATCACCGACAGAACAATCACTATCCTATTATTAACGGACTGACCATAAATCACCTACAGAACAATCACTGTCCAATTTTTAAAGGACTGACCGTAAATCACCTACAGAACAATCACTATCCTATTATTAAAGGACTGACCGTAAATCACCTACAGAACAATCACTGTCCAATTATTAAAGAACTGACCGGAAATCACCTACAGAACAATCACTGTCCAATTATTAAAGGACTGACCGTAAATCACCTACAGAACAATCACTGTCCAATTATTAAAGAACTGACCGGAAATCACCTACAGAACAATCACTATACAATTATTAAAGGACTGACCGTAAATCACCTACAGAACAATCACTGTCCAATTATTAAAGAACTGACCGGAAATCACCTACAGAACAATCACTGTCCAATTATTAAAGGACTGACTGTAAATCAACTACAGAACAATCACTGTCCAATTATTAAAGGACTGACCGTAAATCACCTACAGAACAATCACTGTCCAATTATTAAAGAACTGACCGGAAATAACCTACAGAACAATCACTGTCCAATTATTAAAGGACTGACTGTAAATCAACTACAGAACAATCACTGTCCAATTATTAAAGAACTGACCGGAAATCTCCTACAGAACAATCACTATACAATTATTAAAGGACTGACCGTAAATCACCTACAGAACAATCACTGTCCAATTATTAAAGAACTGACCGGAAATCACCTACAGAACAATCACTGTCCAATTATTAAAGGACTGACTGTAAATCAACTACAGAACAATCACTGTCCAATTATTAAAGGACTGACCGTAAATCACCTACAGAACAATCACTGTCCAATTATTAAAGGAGTGACTGTAAATCAACTACAGAACAATCACTGTCCAATTATTAAAGGACTGACCGTAAATCACCTACAGAACAATCACTGTCCAATTATTAAAGGACTGACCGTAAATCACCTACAGAACAATCACAGTCCAATTATTAAAGGATTGACCGTAAATCACCGAAAGAACAACCACCGTCCAATTATTAAAGTACTGACCGTAAATCACCTACAGAACAATCACTGTCCAATTATTAAAGGACTGACTGTAAATCAACTACAGAACAATCACTGTCCAATTATTAAAGGACTGACTGTAAATTACCTACAGAACAATCACTGTCCAATTATTAAAGGATTGACCGTAAATCACCGAAAGAACAACCACCGTCCAATTATTAAAGGACTGACCGTAAATCTCCGACAGAACAATAACTGTCCAATTATTAAAGGACTGACCGTAAATCACCTACAGAACAATCACTGTACAATTATTAAAGGACTGACCGTAAATCTCCGACAGAACAATCACTGTCCAATTATTAAAGGACTGACCGTAAATCTCCTACAGAACAATCACTATACAATTATTAAAGGACTGACCGTAAATCACCTACAGAACAATCACTGTCCAATTATTAAAGAACTGACCGGAAATCACCTACAGAACAATCACTGTCCAATTATTAAAGGACTGACTGTAAATCAACTACAGAACAATCACTGTCCAATTATTAAAGGACTGACCGTAAATCACCTACAGAACAATCACTGTCCAATTATTAAAGGAGTGACTGTAAATCAACTACAGAACAATCACTGTCCAATTATTAAAGGACTGACCGTAAATCACCTACAGAACAATCACTGTCCAATTATTAAAGGACTGACCGTAAATCACCTACAGAACAATCACAGTCCAATTATTAAAGGATTGACCGTAAATCACCGAAAGAACAACCACCGTCCAATTATTAAAGTACTGACCGTAAATCACCTACAGAACAATCACTGTCCAATTATTAAAGGACTGACTGTAAATCAACTACAGAACAATCACTGTCCAATTATTAAAGGACTGACTGTAAATTACCTACAGAACAATCACTGTCCAATTATTAAAGGATTGACCGTAAATCACCGAAAGAACAACCACCGTCCAATTATTAAAGGACTGACCGTAAATCTCCGACAGAACAATAACTGTCCAATTATTAAAGGACTGACCGTAAATCACCTACAGAACAATCACTGTACAATTATTAAAGGACTGACCGTAAATCACCGACAGAACAATCACTGTCCAATTATTAAAGGACTGACCGTAAATCTCCGACAGAACAATCACTGTCCAATTATTAAAGGACTGACTGTAAATCACCTACAGAACAATCACTGTCCAATTATTAAAGTACTGACCGTAAATCACCTACAGAACAATCACTGTCCAATTATTAAAGGACTGACCGTAAATCACCTACAGAACAATCACTGTCCAATTATTAAAGGACTGACCATAAATCACCTACAGAACAATCACTTTCCAATTATAAAAGGACTGACTGTAAATCACCTACAGAACAATAACTTTCCAATTATTAAAGGACTGACCATAAATCACCTACAGAACAATCACTTTCCAATTATTAAAGGACTGACTGTAAATCACCTACAGAACAATCACTTTCCAATTATTAAAGGACTGACCTTAAATCTCCGACAGAACAATCACTGTCCAATTATTAAAGGACTGACCGTAAATCACCTACAGAACAATCACTGTCCAATTATTAAAGGACTGACCGCAAATCACCGACAGAACAATCACTGTCCAATTATTAAAGGACTGACCGTAAATCACCTACAGAACAATCACTGTCCAATTATTAAAGGACTGACCGTAAATCACCTACAGAACAATCACTGTCCAATTATTAAAAGACTGACCGTAAATCACCTACAGAACAATCACTGTCCAATTATTAAAGTACTGACCGTAAATCACCTACAGAACAATCACTGTCCAATTATTAAAGGACTGACCATAAATCACCTACAGAACAATCACTTTCCAATTATTAAAGGACTGACTGTAAATCACCAACAGAACAATCACTTTCCAATTATTAAAGGACTGACCGTAAATTACCTACAGAACAATCACTGTCAATTATTAAAGGACTGACCGTAAATCACCTACAGAACAATCACTGTCCTATTATTAAAGGACTGACCGTAAATCACCTACAGAACAATCACTGTCCTATTATTAAAGGACTGACCGTAAATCTCCGACAGAACAATAACTGTCCAATTATTAAAGGATTGACCGTAAATCAACTACAGAACAATCACTGTCCAATTATTAAAGGACTGACCGTAAATCACCGACAGAACAATCACTGTCCAATTATTAAAGGACTGACCGTAAATCACCTCCAGAACAATCACTATCCAATTATTAAAGGACTGACTGTAAATCACCTACAGAACAATCACTGTCCAATTATTAAATGACTGACCGTAAATCACCTACAGAACAATCACTGTCCAATTATTAAAGGATTGACCGTAAATCACCGAAAGAACAACCACCGTCCAATTATTAAAGGACTGACCGTAAATCTCCGACAGAACAATCACAGTCCAATTATTAAAGGACTGACCGTAAATCACCTACAGAACAATCACTGTCCAATTATTAAAGGACTGACCGTAAATCACCGACAGAACAATCACTGTCCAATTATTAAAGGACTGACCGTAAATCTCCGACAGAACAATCACTGTCCAATTATTAAAGTACTGACCGTAAATCAGCAACAGAACAATCACTGTCCAATTATTAAAGCACTGACCATAAATCAACTACAGAACAATCACATTCCAATTATTAAAGGACTGACTGTAAATCACCTACAGAACAATCACTGTCCAATTATTAAAGGACTGACCGTAAATCTCCGACAGAACAATCACTGTCCAATTATTAAAGGACTGACCGTGAATCACCTACAGAACAATCACTGTCCAATTATTAAAGTACTGACCGTAAATCACCTCCAGAACAATCACTGTCCAATTATTAAAGGACTGACCGTAAATCACCTACAGAACAATCACTGTCCAATTATTAAAGGACTGACCATAAATCACCTACAGAACAATCACCTTCCAATTATTAAAGGACTGACCGTAAATCACCTACAGAACAATCACTGTCCAATTATTAAAGGACTGACCGGAAATCACCTACAGAACAATCACTGTCCAATTATTAAAGGACTGACCGTAAATCACCTACAGAACAATCACTGAACAATTATTAAAGGACTGACCATAAATCACCTAAAGAACAATCACTTTCCAATTATTAAAGGACTGACTGTAAATCACCTACAGAACAATCACTTTCCAATTATTAAAGGACTGACCGTAAATCACATACAGAACAATCACTGTCAATTATTAAAGGACTGACCGTAAATCACCGACAGAGCAATCACTGTCCTATTATTAAAGGACTGACCGTAAATCACCTACAGAACAATCACTGTCCTATTATTAAAGGACTGACCGAAAATCTCCGACAGAACAATAACTGTCCAATTATTAAAGGACTGACCGTAAATCACCTACAGAACAATCACTGTCCAATTATTAAAGGACTGACCGTAAATCACCTACAGAACAATCACTGTCCAATTATTAAAGGACTGACCGTAAATCACCTCCATAACAATCACTATCCAATTATTAAAGGACTGACTGTAAATCACCTACAGAACAATCACTGTCCAATTATTAAATGACTGACCGTAAATCTCCTTCAGAACAATCACTGTCCTATTATTGAAGGACTGACCGTAAATCACCTACAGAACAATCACTGTCCAATTATTAAAAGACTGACCGTAAATCACCTACAGAACAATCACTGTCCGATTATTAAAGGACTGACCGTAAATCACCTGCAGAACAATCACTGTCCAATTATTAAAGGACTGACCGTAAATCCCCTACAGAACAATCACTGTCCTACTATTAAAGGACTGACCGTAAATCACCTACAGAACAATCACTGTCCTATTATTTAAGGACTGACCGTAAATCACCGACAGAACAATCACTGTCCAATTATTAAAGGACTGACCATAAATCACCGACAGAACAATCACTTTCCAATTATTAAAGGACTGACTGTAAATCACCTACAGAACAATCACTTTCCAATTATTAAAGGACTGACCGTAAATCTCCGACAGAACAATCACTGTCCAATTATTAAAGGACTGACCGTAAATCACCTACAGAACAATCACTGTCCAATTATTAAAGGACTGACCGTAAATCACCTACAGAACAATCACTGTCCAATTATTAAAGGACTGACCGTAAATCACCTACAGAACAATCACTATCCAATTATTAAAGGACTGACCGTAAATCACCTACAGAACAATCACTGTCCAATTATTAAAGGACTGACCGTAAATCACCTACAGAACAATCACTGTCCAATTATTAAAGGACTGACTGTAAATCACCTGCAGAACAATCACTGTCCAATTATTAAAGGACTGACCATAAATCACCTCCAGAACAATCACTGTCCAATTATTAAAGGACTGACTGTAAATCACCTACAGAACAATCACTGTCCAATTATTAAAGGACTGACTGTAAATCACCTACAGAACAATCACTGTCCAATTATTAAAGGACTGACCGTAAATCACCTGCAGAACAATCACTGTCCAATTATTAAAGGACTGACCATAATTCACCTGCAGAACAATCACTGTCCAATTATTAAAGTACTGACCGTAAATCACCTACAGAACAATCACTGTCCAATTATTAAAGGACTGACCGTATATCACCAACAGAACAATCACTGTCCAATTATTAAAGGACTGACCATAAATCACCTACAGAACAATCACTTTCCAATTATTAAAGGATTGACCGTAAATCACCTACAGAACAATCACTGTCCTATTATTAAAGGACTGACCGTAAATCACCGACAGAACAATCACTGTCCAATTATTAAAGGACTGACCGTAAATCACCTCCAGAACAATCACTATCCAATTATTAAAGGACTGACTGTAAATCACCTACAGAACAATCACTGTCCAATTATTAAATGACTGACCGTAAATCACCTACAGAACAATCACTGTCCAATTATTAAAGGATTGACCGTAAATCACCGAAAGAACAACCACCGTCCAATTATTAAAGGACTGACCGTAAATCTCCGACAGAACAATCACAGTCCAATTATTAAAGGACTGACCGTAAATCACCTACAGAACAATCACTGTCCAATTATTAAAGGACTGACCGTAAATCACCGACAGAACAATCACTGTCCAATTATTAAAGGACTGACCGTAAATCTCCGACAGAACAATCACTGTCCAATTATTAAAGGACTGACCGTAAATCACCAACAGAACAATCACTGTCCAATTATTAAAGCACTGACCATAAATCACCTACAGAACAATCACTTTCCAATTATTAAAGGACTGACTGTAAATCACCTACAGAACAATCACTGTCCAATTATTAAAGGACTGACCGTAAATCTCCGACAGAACAATCACTGTCCAATTATTAAAGGACTGACCGTAAATCACCTACAGAACAATCACTGTCCAATTATTAAAGTACTGACCGTAAATCACCTACAGAACAATCACTGTCCAATTATTAAAGGACTGACCGTAAATCACCTACAGAACAATCACTGTCCAATTATTAAAGGACTGACCATAAATCACCTACAGAACAATCACTTTCCAATTATTAAAGGACTGACCGTAAATCACCTACAGAACAATCACTAACCAATTATTAAAGGACTGACCGTAAATCACCTACAGAACAATCACTGTCCAATTATTAAAGGACTGACCGTAAATCACCTACAGAACAATCACTCTCCAATTATTAAAGGACTGACCGTAAATCACCGACAGAACAATCACTGTCCAATTATTAAAGGACTGACCGTAAATCACCTACAGAACAATCACTGTCCAATTATTAAAGGACTGACCGTAAATCACCTACAGAACAATCACTGTCCAATTATTAAAGGACTGACCGTAAATCACCTACAGAACAATCACTGTCCAATTATTAAAGTACTGACCGTAAATCACCTACAGAACAATCACTGAACAATTATTAAAGGACTGACCATAAATCACCTAAAGAACAATCACTTTCCAATTATTAAAGGACTGACTGTAAATCACCTACAGAACAATCACTTTCCAATTATTAAAGGACTGATCGTAAATCACCTGCAGAACAATCACTGTCAATTATTAAAGGACTGACCGTAAATCACCTACAGAACAATCACTGTCCTATTATTAAAGGACTGACCGTAAATCACCTACAGAACAATCACTGTCCTATTATTAAAGGACTGACCGAAAATCTCCGACAGAACAATAACTGTCCAATTATTAAAGGACTGACCGTAAATCACCTACAGAACAATCACTGTCCAATTATTAAAGGACTGACCGTAAATCACCGACAGAACAATCATTGTCCAATTATTAAAGGACTGACCGTAAATCACCTCCAGAACAATCACTATCCAATTATTAAAGGACTGACTGTAAATCACCTACAGAACAATCACTGTCCAATTATTAAATGACTGACCGTAAATCTCCTTCAGAACAATCACTGTCCTATTATTGAAGGACTGACCGTAAATCACCTACAGAACAATCACTGTCCAATTATTAAAGGACTGACCGTAAATCACCTACAGAACAATCACTGTCCGATTATTAAAGGACTGACCGTAAATCACCTGCAGAACAATCACTGTCCAATTATTAAAGGACTGACCGTAAATCCCCTACAGAACAATCACTGTCCTACTATTAAAGGACTGACCGTAAATCAGATACAGAACAATCACTGTCCTATTATTTAAGGACTGACCGTAAATCACCGACAGAACAATCACTGTCCAATTATTAAAGGACTGACCATAAATCACCGACAGAACAATCACTTTCCAATTATTAAAGGACTGACCGTAAATCACCTGCAGAACAATCACTGTCCAATTATTAAAGTACTGACCGTAAATCACCTACAGAACAATCACTGTCCAATTATTAAAGGACTGACCGTAAATCACCTACAGAACAATCACTATCCAATTATTAAAGGACTGACCGTAAATCACATACAGAACAATCACTGTCCAATTATTAAAGGACTGACCATAAATCACCTACGGAACAATCACTTTCCAATTATTAAAGGACTGACTGTAAATCACCTACAGAACAATCACTGTCCAATTATTAAAGGACTGACCGTTAATCTCCGACAGAACAATCACTGTCCAATTATTAAAGGACTGACCGTAAATCACCTACAGAACAATCACTGTCCAATTATTAAAGTACTGACCGTAAATCAACTACAGAACAATCACTGTCCAATTATTAAAGGACTGACCGTAAATCACCTACAGAACAATCACTGTCCAATTATTAAAGGACTGACCATAAATCACCTACAGAACAATCACTTTCCAATTATTAAAGGACTGACTGTAAATCACCTACAGAACAATCACTTTCCAATTATTAAAGGACTGACCGTAAATCTCCGACAGAACAATCACTGTCCAATTATTAAAGGACTGACCGTAAATCACCTACAGAACAATCACTGTCCAATTATTAAAGGACTGACCGTAAATCACCGACAGAACAATCACTGTCCAATTATTAAAGGACTGACCGTAAATCACCGACAGAACAATCACTGTCCAATTATTAAAGGACTGACCGTAAATCACCTACAGAACAATCACTGTCCAATTATTAAAGGACTGACCATAAATCACCTACAGAACAATCACTTTCCAATTATTAAAGGACAGACTGTAAATCACCTACAGAACAATCAATTTCCAATTATTAAAGGACTGACCGTAAATCACCTACAGAACAATCACTGTCAATTATTAAAGGACTGACCGTAAATCACCTACAGAACAATCACTGTCCTATTATTAAAGGACTGACTGTAAATCACCTACAGAACAATCACTTTCCAATTATTAAAGGACTGACCGTAAATCACCTGCAGAACAATCACTTTCCAATTATTAAAGGACTGACTGTAAATCACCTACAGAACAATCACTTTCCAATTATTAAAGGACTGACCGTAAATCACCTACAGAACAATCACTGTCAATTATTAAAGGACTGACTGTAAATCACCTACAGAACAATCACTTTCCAATTATTAAAGGACTGACCGTAAATCACCTACAGAACAATCACTGTCAATTATTAAAGGACTGACCGTAAATCACCTACAGAACAATCACTGTCCAATTATTAAAGGACTGACCGTAAATCACCTACAGAACAATCACTGTCCTATTATTAAAGGACTGACCGTAAATCTCCGACAGAACAATAACTGTCCAATTATTAAAGGACTGACCGTAAATCACCTACAGAACAATCACTGTCCAATTATTAAAGGACTGACCGTAAATCACCGACAGAACAATCACTGTCCAATTATTAAAGGACTGACCGTAAATCTCCGACAGAACAATCACTGTCGAATTATTAAAGGACTGAACGTATATCACCAACGGAACAATCACTGTCCAATTATTAAAGGACTGACCTTAAATCACCTACAGAACAATCACTTTCCAATTATTAAAGGACTGACTGTAAATCACCTACAGAACAATCACTGTCCAATTATTAAAGGACTGACCGTAAATCTCCGACAGAACAATCACTGTCCAATTATTAAAGGACTGACCGGAAATCACCTACAGAACAATCACTGTCCAATTATTAAAGGACTGACCGTAAATCACCTACAGAACAATCACTGTCCAATTATTAAAGGACTGACCATAAATCACCTACAGAACAATCACTTTCCAATTTTTAAAGGACAGACTGTAAATCACCTACAGAACAATCACTGTCAATTATTAAAGGACTGACTGTAAATCACCTACAGAACAATCACTTTCCAATTATTAAAGGACTGACCGTAAATCACCTACAGAACAATCACTGTCAATTATTAAAGGACTGACCGTAAATCACCTACAGAACAATCACTGTCCAATTATTAAAGGACTGACCGTAAATCACCTACAGAACAATCACTGTCCTATTATTAAAGGACTGACCGTAAATCTCCGACAGAACAATAACTGTCCAATTATTAAAGGACTGACCGTAAATCACCTACAGAACAATAACTGTCCAATTATTAAAGGACTGACCGTAAATCACCGACAGAACAATCACTGTCCAATTATTAAAGGACTGACCGTAAATCTCCGACAGAACAATCACTGTTCAATTATTAAAGGACTGACCGTATATCACCAACGGAACAATCACTGTCCAATTATTAAAGGACTGACCTTAAATCACCTACAGAACAATCACTTTCCAATTATTAAAGGACTGACTGTAAATCACCTACAGAACAATCACTGTCCAATTATTAAAGGACTGACCGTAAATCTCCGACAGAACAATCACTGTCCAATTATTAAAGGACTGACCGGAAATCACCTACAGAACAATCACTGTCCAATTATTAAAGTACTGTCCGTAAATCACCTACAGAACAATCACTGTCCAATTATTAAAGGATTGACCGTAAATCACCTACAGAACAATCACTGTCCAATTATTAAAGGACTGACCATAAATCACCTACAGAACAATCACTTTCCAATTATTAAAGGACTGGCTGTAAATCACCTACAGAACAATCACAGTCCAATTATTAAAGGACTGACCGTAAATCTCTGACAGAACAATCACTGTCCAATTATTAAAGGACTGACCGTAAATCACCTACAGAACAATCACTGTCCAATTATTAAAGGACTGACCGTAAATCACCTACAGAACAATCACTGTCCAATTATTAAAGTACTGACCGTAAATCACCTACAGAACAATCACTGTCCAATTATTAAAGGACTGACCATAAATCACCTACAGAACAATCACTTTCCAATTATTAAAGGACTGACCGTAAATCACCTACAGAACAATCACTGTCCTATTATTAAAGGACTGACCGTAAATCACCTACAGAACAATCACTGTCCTATTATTAAAGGACTGACCGTAAATCACCTACAGAACAATCACTGTCCTATTATTTAAGGACTGACCGTAAATCACCGACAGAACAATCGGTGTCCAATTATTAAAGGACTGACCATAAATCACCGACAGAACAATCACTTTCCAATTATTAAAGGACTGACTGTAAATCACCTACAGAACAATCACTTTCCAATTATTAAAGGACTGACCGTAAATCTCCGACAGAACAATCGGTGTCCAATTATTAAAGGACTGACTGTAAATCACCTACAGAACAATCACTGTCCAATTATTAAAGGACTGACCGTAAATCACCTACAGAACAATCACTTTCCAATTATTAAAGGACTGACCGTAAATCTCTGACAGAACAATCACTGTCCAATTATTAAAGGACTGACCGTAAATCACCTACAGAACAATCACTGTCCAATTATTAAAGGACTGACCGTAAATGACCTACAGAACAATCACTGTCCAATTATTAAAGTACTGACCGTAAATCACCTACAGAACAATCACTGTCCAATTATTAAAGGATTGACCGTAAATCACCTACAGAACAATCACTATCCAATTATTAAAGGACTGACCGTAAATCACCTACAGAACAATCACTGTCCAATTATTAAAGGACTGACCGTAAATCACCTACAGAACAATCACTGTCCAATTATTAAAGGACTGACTGTAAATCACCTACAGAACAATCAATTTGCAATTATTAAAGGACTGACTGTAAATCACCTACAGAACAATCACTTTCCAATTATTAAAGGACTGACCGTAAATCACCTACAGAACAATCACTGTCCAATTATTAAAGGACTGACCATAAATCACCAACAGAACAATCACTGTCCAATTATTAAAGGACTGACCGTAAATCACCTACAGAACAATCACTTTCCAATTATTAAAGGACTGACCGTAAATCTCCGACAGAACAATCACTGTCCAATTATTAAAGGACTGACCGTAAATCACCTACAGAACAATCACTTTCCAATTATTAAAGAACTGACTGTAAATCACCTACAGAACAATCACTTTCCAATTATTAAAGGACTGACCGTAAATCTCCGACAGAACAATCACTGTCCTATTATTAAAGGACTGACCGTAAATCACCAACAGAACAATCACTGTCCAATTATTAAAGGACTGACCGTAAATCACCTACAGAACAATCACTGTCCAATTATTAAAGGACTGACCGTAAATCACCGACAGAACAATCACTGTCCAATTATTAAAGGACTGACCGTAAATCACCTACAGAACAATCACTGTCCAATTATTAAAGGACTGACCGTAAATCACCTGCAGAACAATCACTGTCCAATTATTAAAGTGCTGACCGTAAATCACCTACAGAACAATCACTGTCCAATTATTAAAGGACTGACCGTAAATCACCTACAGAACAATCACTTTCCAATTATTAAAGGACTGACTGTAAATCACCTACAGAACAATCACTGTCCAATTATTAAAGGACTGACCGTAAATCTCCGACAGAACAATCACTGTCCAATTATTAAAGGACTGACCGTAAATCACCTACAGAACAATCACTGTCCAATTATTAAAGTACTGACCGTAAATCACCTACAGAACAATCACTGTCCAATTATTAAAGGACTGACCGTAAATCACCTACAGAACAATCACTGTCCAATTATTAAAGGACTGACCATAAATCACCTACAGAACAATCACTTTCCAATTATTAAAGGACTGACGGTAAATCACCTACAGAACAATCACTTTCCAATTATTTAAGGACTGACCGTAAATCTCCGACAGAACAATCACTGTCCAATTATTAAAGGACTGACCGTAAATCACCTACAGAACAATCACTGTCCAATTATTAAAGGTCTGACCGTAAATCACCGACAGAACAATCACTGTCCAATTATTAAAGGACTGACCGTAAATCACCTACAGAACAATCACTGTCCAATTATTAAAGGACTGACCATAAATCACCGACAGAACAATCACTTTCCAATTATTAAAGGACTGACTGTAAATCACCTACAGAACAATCACTTTCCAATTATTAAAGGACTGACCGTAAATCTCTGACAGAACAATCACTGTCCAATTATTAAAGGACTGACCGTAAATCACCTACAGAACAATCACTGTCCAATTATTAAAGGACTGACCGTAAATCACCGACAGAACAATCACTGTCCAATTATTAAAGGACTGACCGTAAATCACCTACAGAAGAATCACTGTCCAATTATTAAAGGACTGACCGTAAATCACCTACAGAACAATCACTGTCCAATTATTAAAGGACTGACCGTAAATCACCTACAGAACAATCACTGTCCAATTATTAAAGGACTGACCATAAATCACCTACAGAACAATCACTTTCCAATTATTAAAGGACTGACCGTAAATCACCTACAGAACAATCACTGTCCTACTATTAAAGGACTGACTGTAAATCACCTACAGAACAATCACTGTCCTATTATTAAAGGACTGACCGTAAATCAACTACAGAACAATCACTGTCCTATTATTTAAGGACTGACCGTAAATCACCGACAGAACAATCAGTGTCCAATTATTAAAGGACTGACCATAAATCACCGACAGAACAATCACTTTCCAATTATTAAAGGACTGACTGTAAATCACCTACAGAACAATCACTTTCCAATTATTAAAGGACTGACCGTAAATCTCCGACAGAACAATCACTGTCCAATTAATAAAGGACTGACCGTAAATCACCTACAGAACAATCACTGTCCAATTATTAAAGTACTGACCGTAAATCACCTACAGAACAATCACTATCCAATTATTAAAGGATTGACCGTAAATCACCTACAGAACAATCACTATCCAATTATTAAAGGACTGACCGTAAATCACCTACAGAACAATCACTGTTCAACTATTTAAGGACTGACCATAAATCACCTCCAGAACAATCACTTTCCAATTATTAAAGGACTGACTGTAAATCACCTCCAAAACAATCACTTTCCAATTATTAAAGGACTGACTGTAAATCACCTACAGAACAATCACTTTCCAATTATTAAAGGACTGACCGTAAATCTCCGACAGAACAATCACTGTCCAATTATTAAAGGACTGACAGTAAATCACCAACAGAACAATCACTGTCCAATTATTAAAGGACTGACCGTAAATCACCTACAGAACAATCACTTTCCAATTATTAAAGGACTGACCGTAAATCTCCGACAGAACAATCACTGTCCAATTATTAAAGGACTGACCGTAAATCACCTACAGAACAATCACTTTCCAATTATTAAAGAACTGACTGTAAATCACCTACAGAACAATCACTTTCCAATTATTAAAGGACTGACTGTAAATCTCCGACAGAACAATCACTGTCCTATTATTAAAGGACTGACCGTAAATCACCAACAGAACAATCACCGTCCAATTATTAAAGGACTGACCGTAAATCACCGACAGAACAATCACTGTCCAATTATTAAAGGACTGACCGTAAATCACCTACAGAACAATCACTGTCCAATTATTAAAGGACTGACCGTAAATCACCTACAGAACAATCACTGTCCAATTATTAAAGGACTGACCGTAAATCACCTACAGAACAATCACTGTCCAATTATTAAAGGACTGACCGTAAATCACCTACAGAACAAGCACTGTCCAATTATTAAAGGACTGACCGTAAATCACCTACAGAACAATCACTATCCAATTATTAAAGGACTGACCGTAAATCACCTACAGAACAATCACTGTCCAATTATTAAAGGACTGACCATAAATCACCTACAGAACAATCACTTTCCAATTATTAAAGGACTGACCGTAAATCACCCACAGAACAATCACTGTCCAATTATTAAAGGACTGACCGTAAATCACCTACAGAACAATCACTGTCCAATTATTAAAGGACTGACCGTAAATCAACTACAGAACAATCACTATCCAATTATTAAAGGACTGACCGTAAATCACCTACAGAACAATCACTGTCCAATTATTAAAGGACTGACCATAAATCACCTACAGAACAATCACTTTCCAATTATTAAAGGACTGACTGTAAATCACCTACAGAACAATCACTGTCCAATTATTAAAGGACTGACCGTAAATCTCCGACAGAACAATCACTGTCCAATTATTAAAGGACTGACCGTAAATCACCTACAGAACAATCACTGTCCAATTATTAAAGAACTGACCGTAAATCACCTACAGAACAATCACTGTCCAATTATTAAAGGACTGACCGTAAATCACCTACAGAACAATCACTGTCCAATTATTAAAGGACTGACCATAAATCACCTACAGAACAATCACATTCCAATTATTAAAGGACTGACTGTAAATCACCTACAGAACAATCACTTTCCAATTATTAAAGGACTGACCGTAAATCTCCGACAGAACAATCACTGTCCAATTATTAAAGGACTGACCGTAAATCACCTACAGAACAATCACTGTCCAATTATTAAAGGAATGACCGTAAATCACCGACAGAACAATCACTGTCCAATTATTAAAGGACTGACCGTAAATCACCTACAGAACAATCACTATCCAATTATTAAAGGACTGACCGTAAATCACCTACAGAACAATCACTGTCCAATTATTAAAGGACTGACTGTAAATCACCTACAGAACAATCAGTTTCCAATTATTAAAGGACTGACCGTAAATCTCCGACAGAACAATCACTGTCCAATTATTAAAGGACTGACCGTAAATCACCAACAGAACAATCACTGTCCAATTATTAAAGGACTGACCGTAAATCACCTACAGAACAATCACTTTCCAATTATTAAAGAACTGACTGTAAATCACCTACAGAACAATCACTTTCCAATTATTAAAGGACTGACTGTAAATCTCCGACAGAACAATCACTGTCCTATTATTAAAGGACTGACCGTAAATCACCAACAGAACAATCACCGTCCAATTATTAAAGGACTGACCGTAAATCACCGACAGAACAATCACTGTCCAATTATTAAAGGACTGACTGTAAATCACCTACAGAACAATCACTGTCCAATTATTAAAGGACTGACCGTAAATCACCTACAGAACAATCACTGTCCAATTATTAAAGGACTGACCGTAAATCACCTACAGAACAATCACTGTCCAATTATTAAAGGACTGACCGTAAATCACCTACAGAACAATCACTGTCCAATTATTAAAGGACTGACCGTAAATCACCTACAGAACAATCACTATCCAATTATTAAAGGACTGACCGTAAATCACCTACAGAACAATCACTTTCCAATTATTAAAGGACTGACCATAAATCACCTACAGAACAATCACTTTCCAATTATTTAAGGACTGACCGTAAATCACCCACAGAACAATCACATTCCAATTATTAAAGGACTGACCGTAAATCTCCGACAGAACAATCACTGTCCAATTATTAAAGGACTGACTGTAAATCACCTACAGAACAATCACTGTCCAATTATTAAAGGACTGACCGTAAATCTCCGACAGAACAATCACTGTCCAATTATTAAAGGACTGACCGTAAATCACCTACAGAACAATCACTGTCCAATTATTAAAGAACTGACCGTAAATCACCTACAGAACAATCACTGTCCAATTATTAAAGGACTGACCGTAAATCACCTACAGAACAATCACTGTCCAATTATTAAAGGACTGACCATAAATCACCTACAGAACAATCACATTCCAATTATTAAAGGACTGACTGTAAATCACCTACAGAACAATCACTTTCCAATTATTAAAGGACTGACCGTAAATCTCCGACAGAACAATCACTGTCCAATTATTAAAGGACTGACCGTAAATCACCTACAGAACAATCACTGTCCAATTATTAAAGGAATGACCGTAAATCACCGACAGAACAATCACTGTCCAATTATTAAAGGACTGACCGTAAATCACCTACAGAACAATCACTATCCAATTATTAAAGGACTGACCGTAAATCACCTACAGAACAATTACTGTCCAATTATTAAAGGACTGACTGTAAATCAACTACAGAACAATCAGTTTCCAATTATTAAAGGACTGACCGTAAATCTCCGACAGAACAATCACTGTCCAATTATTAAAGGACTGACCGTAAATCACCAACAGAACAATCACTGTCCAATTATTAAAGGACTGACCGTAAATCACCTACAGAACAATCACATTCCAATTATTAAAGGACTGACCGTAAATCTCCGACAGAACAATCACTGTCCAATTATTAAAGGACTGACCGTAAATCACCTACAGAACAATCACTTTCCAATTATTAAAGAACTGACTGTAAATCACCTACAGAACAATCACTTTGCAATTATTAAAGGACTGACCGTAAATCTCCGACAGAACAATCACTGTCCAATTATTAAAGGACTGACCGTAAATCACCAACAGAACAATCACTGTCCAATTATTAAAGGACTGACCGTAAATCACCGACAGAACAATCACTGTCCAATTATTAAAGGACTGACCGTAAATCACCTACAGAACAATCACTGTCCAATTATTAAAGGACTGACCGTAAATCACCTACAGAACAATCACTGTCCAATTATTAAAGGACTGACCGTAAATCACCTACAGAACAATCACTGTCCAATTATTAAAGTACTGACCGTAAATCACCTACAGAACAATCACTGTCCAATTATTAAAGGACTGACCGTAAATCACCTACAGAACAATCACTATCCAATTATTAAAGGACTGACCGTAAATCACCTACAGAACAATCACTGTCCAATTATTAAAGGACTGACCATAAATCACCTACAGAACAATCACTTTCCAATTATTAAAGGACTGACTGTAAATCACCTACAGAACAATCACTGTCCAATTATTAAAGGACTGACCGTAAATCTCCGACAGAACAATCACTGTCCAATTATTAAAGGACTGACCGTAAATCACCTACAGAACCATCACTGTCCAATTATTAAAGTACTGACCGTAAATCACCTACAGAACAATCACTGTCCAATTATTAAAGGACTGACCGTAAATCACCTACAGAACAATCACTGTCCAATTATTAAAGGACTGACCGTAAATCTCCGACAGAACAATCACTGTCCAATTATTAAAGGACTGACCGTAAATCACCTACAGAACAATCACTTTCCAATTATTAAAGAACTGACTGTAAATCACCTACAGAACAATCACTTTCCAATTATTAAAGGAATGACCGTAAATCTCCGACAGACAATCACTGACCTATTATTAAAGGACTGACCGTAAATCACCAACAGAACAATCACTGTCCAATTATTAAAGGACTGACCGTAAATCACCGACAGAACAAGCACTGTCCAATTATTAAAGGACTTGACCGTAAATCACCTACAGAACAATCACTGTCCAATTATTAAAGGACTGACCGTAAATCACCTACAGAACAATCACTGTCCAATTATTAAAGGACTGACCGTAAACCACCTGCAGAACAATCACTGTCCAATTATTAAAGTACTGACCGTAAATCACCCACAGAACAATAACTGTCCAATTATTAAAGGACTGACCGTAAATCACCTACAGAACAATCACTATCCAATTATTAAAGGACTGACCGTAAATCACCTACAGAACAATCACTGTCCAATTATTAAAGGACTGACCATAAATCACCTACAGAACAATCACTTTCCAATTATTAAAGGACTGACTGTAAATCACCTACAGAACAATCACTTTCCAATTATTAAAGGACTGACCGTAAATCTCCGACAGAACAATCACTGTCCAATTATTAAAGGACTGACCGTAAATCACCTACAGAACAATCACTGTCCAATTATTAAAGGACTGACCGTAAATCAACGACAGAACAATCACTGTCCAATTATTAAAGGACTGACCGTAAATCACCTACAGAACAATCACTGTCCAATTATTAAAGGTCTGACCGTAAATCACCTACAGAACAATCACTGTCCAATTATTAAAGGACTGACCGTAAATCACCTACAGAACAATCACTGTCCAATTATTAAAGTACTGACCGTAAATCACCTACAGAACAATCACTGTCCAATTATTAAAGGACTGACCATAAATCACCTACAGAACAATCACTTTCCAATTATTAAAGGACTGACTGTAAATCACCTACAGAACAATCACTTTCCAATTATTAAAGGACTGACCGTAAATCACGTACAGAACCATCACTGTCAATTATTAAAGGACTGACCGTAAATCACCTCCAGAACAATCACTGTCCTATTATTAAAGGACTGACCGTAAATAACCTACAGAACAATCAATGTCCTATTATTTAAGGACTGACCGTAAATCTCCGACAGAACAATAACTGTCCAATTATTAAAGGACTGACCGTAAATCACCTACAGAACAATCACTGTCCAATTATTAAAGGACTGACCGTAAATCACCGGCAGAACAATCACTGTCCAATTATTAAAGGACTGACCGTAAATCTCCGACAGAACAATCACTGTCCAATTATTAAAGGACTGACCAAAAATCACCTACAGAACAATCACTTTCCAATTATTAAAGGACTGACCGTAAATCACCTACAGAACAATCACTGTCCAATTATTAAAGGACTGACCATAAATCACCTACAGAACAATCACTTTCCAATTATTAAAGGACTGACTGTAAATCACCTACAGAACAATCACTTTCCAATTATTAAAGGACTGACCGTAAATCTCCGACAGAACAATCACTGTCCAATTATTAAAGGACTGACCGTAAATGACCTACAGAACAATCACTGTCCAATTATTAAAGGACTGACCCTAAATCACCGACAGAACAATCACTGTCCAATTATTGATGGACTGACCGTAAATCACCTACAGAACAATCACTGTCCAATTATTAAAGGACTGACTGTAAATCACCTACAGAACAATCACTGTCCAATTATTAAAGTACTGACCGTAAATCACCTACAGAACAATCACTGTCCAATTATTAAAGGACTGACCGTAAATCACCTACAGAACAATCACTGTCCAATTATTAAAGGACTGACCGTAAATCAACTACAGAACAATCACTGTCCAATTATTAAAGGACTGACCGTAAATCACCTACAGAACAATCACTGTCCAATTATTAAAGGACTGACCGTAAATCACCTACAGAACAATCACTGTCCAATTATTAAAGTACTGACCGTAAATCACCTACAGAACAATCACTGTCCAATTATTAAAGGACTGACCATAAATCACCTACAGAACAATCACTTTCCAATTATTAAAGGTCTGACTGTAAATCACCTACAGAACAATCACTTTCCATTTAGTAAAGGACTGACCGTAAATCACCTACAGAACAATCACTGTCAATTATTAAAGGACTGACCGTAAACCACCTGCAGAACAATCACTGTCCAATTATTAAAGTACTGACCGTAAATCACCCACAGAACAATAACTGTCCAATTATTAAAGGACTGACCGTAAATCACCTACAGAACAATCACTATCCAATTATTAAAGGACTGACCGTAAATCACCTACAGAACAATCACTGTCCAATTATTAAAGGACTGACCATAAATCACCTACAGAACAATCACTTTCCAATTATTAAAGGACTGACTGTAAATCACCTACAGAACAATCACTTTCCAATTATTAAAGGACTGACCGTAAATCTCCGACAGAACAATCACTGTCCAATTATTAAAGGACTGACCGTAAATCACCTACAGAACAATCACTGTCCAATTATTAAAGGACTGACCGTAAATCAACGACAGAACAATCACTGTCCAATTATTAAAGGACTGACCGTAAATCACCTACAGAACAATCACTGTCCAATTATTAAAGGTCTGACCGTAAATCACCTACAGAACAATCACTGTCCAATTATTAAAGGACTGACCGTAAATCACCTACAGAACAATCACTGTCCAATTATTAAAGTACTGACCGTAAATCACCTACAGAACAATCACTGTCCAATTATTAAAGGACTGACCATAAATCACCTACAGAACAATCACTTTCCAATTATTAAAGGACTGACTGTAAATCACCTACAGAACAATCACTTTCCAATTATTAAAGGACTGACCGTAAATCACCTACAGAACCATCACTGTCAATTATTAAAGGACTGACCGTAAATCACCTCCAGAACAATCACTGTCCTATTATTAAAGGACTGACCGTAAATAACCTACAGAACAATCAATGTCCTATTATTTAAGGACTGACCGTAAATCTCCGACAGAACAATAACTGTCCAATTATTAAAGGACTGACCGTAAATCACCTACAGAACAATCACTGTCCAATTATTAAAGGACTGACCGTAAATCACCGGCAGAACAATCACTGTCCAATTATTAAAGGACTGACCGTAAATCTCCGACAGAACAATCACTGTCCAATTATTAAAGGACTGACCAAAAATCACCTACAGAACAATCACTTTCCAATTATTAAAGGACTGACCGTAAATCACCTACAGAACAATCACTGTCCAATTATTAAAGGACTGACCATAAATCACCTACAGAACAATCACTTTCCAATTATTAAAGGACTGACTGTAAATCACCTACAGAACAATCACTTTCCAATTATTAAAGGACTGACCGTAAATTTCCGACAGAACAATCACTGATCAATTATTAAAGGACTGACCGTAAATGACCTACAGAACAATCACTGTCCAATTATTAAAGGACTGACCGTAAATCACCGACAGAACAATCACTGTCCAATTATTGAAGGACTGACCGTAAATCACCTACAGAACAATCACTGTCCAATTATTAAAGGACTGACTGTAAATCACCTACAGAACAATCACTGTCCAATTATTAAAGTACTGACCGTAAATCACCTACAGAACAATCACTGTCCAATTATTAAAGGACTGACCGTAAATCACCTACAGAACAATCACTGTCCAATTATTAAAGGACTGACCGTAAATCAACTACAGAACAATCACTGTCCAATTATTAAAGGACTGACCGTAAATCACCTACAGAACAATCACTGTCCAATTATTAAAGGACTGACCGTAAATCACCTACAGAACAATCACTGTCCAATTATTAAAGTACTGACCGTAAATCACCTACAGAACAATCACTGTCCAATTATTAAAGGACTGACCATAAATCACCTACAGAACAATCACTTTCCAATTATTAAAGGTCTGACTGTAAATCACCTACAGAACAATCACTTTCCATTTAGTAAAGGACTGACCGTAAATCACCTACAGAACAATCACTGTCAATTATTAAAGGACTGACCGTAAATCACCTACAGAACAATCACTGTCCAATTATTAAAGGACTGACCATAAATCACCTACAGAACAATCACTGTCCAATTATTAAAGGACTGACCGCAAATCACCTACAGAACAATCACTGTCCAATTATTAAAGGACTGACCGTAAATCACCTACAGAACAATCACTGTCCAATCATTAAAGGACTGACCGTAAATCACCTACAGAACAATCACTGTCCAATTATTAAAGGACTGACCGTAAATCACCTACAGAACAATCACTGTCCAATTATTAAAGGACTGACCGTAAATCACCTACAGAACAATCACTATCCAATTATTAAAGGACTGACCGTAAATCACCTACAGAACAATCACTGTCCAATTATTAAAGGACTGACTGTAAATCACCTACAGAACAATCAGTTTCCAATTATTAAAGGACTGACCGTAAATCTCCGACAGAACAATCACTGTCCAATTATTAAAGGACTGACCGTAAATCACCAACAGAACAATCACTGTCCAATTATTAAAGGACTGACCGTAAATCACCTACAGAACAATCACATTCCAATTATTAAAGGACTGACCGTAAATCTCCGACAGAACAATCACTGTCCAATTATTAAAGAACTGACCGTAAATCACCTACAGAACAATCACTTTCCAATTATTAAAGAACTGACTGTAAATCACCTACAGAACAATCACTTTCCAATTATTAAAGGACTGACCGTAAATCTCCGACAGAACAATCACTGTCCAATTATTAAAGGACTGACCGTAAATCACCAACAGAACAATCACTGTCCAATTATTAAAGGACTGACCGTAAATCACCGACAGAACAATCACTGTCCAATTATTAAAGGACTGACCGTAAATCACCTACAGAACAATCACTGTCCAATTATTAAAGGACTGACCGTAAATCACCTACAGAACAATCACTGTCCAATTATTAAAGGAATGACCGTAAATCACCTGCAGAACAATCACTGTCCAATTATTAAAGTACTGACCGTAAATCACCTACAGAACAATCACTGTCCAATTATTAAAGGACTGACCGTAAATCACCTACAGAACAATCACTATCCAATTATTAAAGGACTGACCGTAAATCACCTACAGAACAATCACTGTCCAATTATTAAAGGACTAACCATAAATCACCTACAGAACAATCACTTTCCAATTATTAAAGGACTGACTGTAAATCACCTACAGAACAATCACTGTCCAATTATTAAAGGACTGACCGTAAATCTCCGACAGAACAATCACTGTCCAATTATTAAAGGACTGACCGTAAATCACCTACAGAACCATCACTGTCCAATTATTAAAGTACTGACCGTAAATCACCTACAGAACAATCATTGTCCAATTATTAAAGGACTGACCGTAAATCACCTACAGAACAATCACTGTCCAATTATTAAAGGACTGACCGTAAATCTCCGACAGAACAATCACTGTCCAATTATTAAAGGACTGACCATAAATCACCTACAGAACAATCACTTTCCAATTATTAAAGAACTGACTGTAAATCACCTACAGAACAATCACTTTCCAATTATTAAAGGACTGACCGTAAATCTCCGACAGAACAATCACTGACCTATTATTAAAGGACTGACCGTAAATCACCAACAGAACAATCACTGTCCAATTATTAAAGGACTGACCGTAAATCACCGACAGAACAAGCACTGTCCAATTATTAAAGGACTTGACCGTAAATCACCTACAGAACAATCACTGTCCAATTATTAAAGGACTGACCGTAAATCACCTACAGAACAATCACTGTCCAATTATTAAAGGACTGACCGTAAATCACCTGCAGAACAATCACTGTCCAATTATTAAAGTACTGACCGTAAATCACCCACAGAACAATAACTGTCCAATTATTAAAGGACTGACCGTAAATCACCTACAGAACAATCACTATCCAATTATTAAAGGACTGACCGTAAATCACCTACAGAACAATCACTGTCCAATTATTAAAGGACTGACCATAAATCACCTACAGAACAATCACTTTCCAATTATTAAAGGACTGACTGTAAATCACCTACAGAACAATCACTGTCCAATTATTAAAGGACTGACCGTAAATCTCCGACAGAACAATCACTGTCCAATTATTAAAGGACTGACCGTAAATCACCTACAGAACAATCACTGTCCAATTATTAAAGTACTGACCGTAAATCACCGACAGAACAATCACTGTCCAATTATTAAAGGACTGACCGTAAATCACCTACAGAACAATCACTGTCCAATTATTAAAGGACTGACCATAAAACACCTACAGAACAATCACTTTCCAATTATTAAAGGACTGACTGTAAATCACCTACAGAACAATCACTTTCCAATTATTAAAGGACTGACCGTAAATCTCCGACAGAACAATCACTGTCCAATTATTAAAGGACTGACCGTAAATCACCTACAGAACAATCACTGTCCAATTATTAAAGGACTGACCGTAAATCACCGACAGAACAATCACTGTCCAATTATTAAAGGACTGACCGTAAATCACCTACAGAACAATCACTGTCCAATTATTAAAGGACTGACCGTAAATCACCTACAGAACAATCACTGTCCAATTATTAAAGGACTGACCGTAAATCACCTACAGAACAATCACTGTCCAATTATTAAAGGACTGACCGTAAATCACCTACAGAACCATCACTGTCAATTATTAAAGGACTGACCGTAAATCACCTCCAGAACAATCACTGTCCTATTATTAAAGGACTGACCGTAAATCACCTACAGAACAATCAATGTCCTATTATTTAAGGACTGACCGTAAATCTCCGACAGAACAATAACTGTCCAATTATTAAAGGACTGACCGTAAATCACCTACAGAACAATCACTGTCCAATTATTAAAGGACTGACCGTAAATCACCGGCAGAACAATCACTGTCCAATTATTAAAGGACTGACCGTAAATCTCCGACAGAACAATCACTGTCCAATTATTAAAGGACTGACCAAAAATCACCTACAGAACAATCACTTTCCAATTATTAAAGGACTGACCTTAAATCACCTACAGAACAATCACTGTCCAATTATTAAAGGACTGACCATAAATCACCTACAGAACAATCACTTTCCAATTATTAAAGGACTGACTGTAAATCACCTACAGAACAATCACTTTCCAATTATTAAAGGACTGACCGTAAATCTCCGACAGAACAATCACTGTCCAATTATTAAAGGACTGACCGTAAATGACCTACAGAACAATCACTGTCCAATTATTAAAGGACTGACCGTAAATCACCGACAGAACAATCACTGTCCAATTATTGAAGGACTGACCGTAAATCACCTACAGAACAATCACTGTCCAATTATTAAAGGACTGACTGTAAATCACCTACAGAACAATCACTGTCCAATTATTAAAGTACTGACCGTAAATCACCTACAGAACAATCAC
This sequence comes from Heterodontus francisci, assembly GCF_036365525.1. Taxonomy (NCBI): domain Eukaryota; kingdom Metazoa; phylum Chordata; class Chondrichthyes; order Heterodontiformes; family Heterodontidae; genus Heterodontus; species Heterodontus francisci. Next base: position 1,301,290 of record NW_027140240.1, read on the forward strand.
TGTCCAATTATTAAAGGACTGACCATAAATCACCTACAGAACAATCACTGTCCAATTATTAAAGGACTGACCGTAAATCACCTACAGAACAATCACTGTCCAATTATTAAAGGACTGACCGTAAATCACCTACAGAACAATCACTGTCCAATTATTAAAGGACTGACCGTAAATCACCTACAGAACAATCACTGTCCAATTATTAAAGTACTGACCGTAAATCACCTACAGAACAATCACTGTCCAATTATTAAAGGACTGACCATAAATCACCTACAGAACAATCACTTTCCAATTATTAAAGGTCTGACTGTAAATCACCTACAGAACAATCACTTTCCATTTAGTAAAGGACTGACCGTAAATCACCTACAGAACAATCACTGTCAATTATTAAAGGACTGACCGTAAATCACCTACAGAACAATCACTGTCCAATTATTAAAGGACTGACCATAAATCACCTACAGAACAATCACTGTCCAATTATTAAAGGACTGACCGCAAATCACCTACAGAACAATCACTGTCCTATTATTAAAGGACTGACCGTAAATCACCTACAGAACAATCACTGTCCAATTATTAAAGGACTGACCGTAAATCACCTACAGAACAATCACTGTCCAATTATTAAAGGACTGACCGTAAATCACCTACAGAACAATCACTGTCCAATTATTAAAGTACTGACCGTAAATCACCTACAGAACAATCACTGTCCAATTATTAAAGGACTGACCATAAATCACCTACAGAACAATCACTTTCCAATTATTAAAGGTCTGACTGTAAATCACCTACAGAACAATCACTTTCCATTTAGTAAAGGACTGACCGTAAATCACCTACAGAACAATCACTGTCAATTATTAAAGGACTGACCGTAAATCACCTACAGAACAATCACTGTCCAATTATTAAAGAACTGACCCTAAATCACCTACAGAACAATCACTGTCCAATTATTAAAGGACTGACCGTAAATCACCTACAGAACAATCACTGTCCAATTATTAAAGGACTGACCGTAAATCACCGACAGAACAATCACTGTCCAATTATTAAAGGACTGACCGTAAATCTCCGACAGAACAATCACTGTCCAATTATTAAAGGACTGACCATAAATCACCTACAGAACAATCACTTTCCAATTATTAAAGGACTGACCGAAAATCACCTACAGAACAATCACTGTCCAATTATTAAAGGACTGACCGTAAATCACCTACAGAACAATCACTTTCCAATTATTAAAGGACTGACTGTAAATCACCTACAGAACAATCACTTTCCAATTATTAAAGGACTGACCGTAAATCTCCGACAGAACAATCACTGTCCAATTATTAAAGGACTGACCGTAAATGACCTACAGAACAATCACTGTCCAATTATTAAAGGACTGACCGTAAATCACCGACAGAACAATCACTGTCCAATTATTGAAGGACTGACCGTAAATCACCTACAGAACAATCACTGTCCAATTATTAAAGGACTGACTGTAAATCACCTACAGAACAATCACTGTCCAATTATTAAAGTACTGACCGTAAATCACCTACAGAACAATCACTGTCCAATTATTAAAGGACTGACCGTAAATCACCTACAGAACAATCACTGTCCAATTATTAAAGGACTGACCGTAAATCACCTACAGAACAATCACTGTCCAATTATTAAAGGACTGACCGTAAATCACCTACAGAACAATCACTGTCCAATTATTAAAGGACTGACCGTAAATCACCTACAGAACAATCACTGTCCAATTATTAAAGTACTGACCGTAAATCACCTACAGAACAATCACTGTTCAATTATTAAAGGACTGACCATAAATCACCTACAGAACAATCACTTTCCAATTATTAAAGGTCTGACTGTAAATCACCTACAGAACAATCACTTTCCATTTAGTAAAGGACTGACCGTAAATCACCTACAGAACAATCACTGTCAATTATTAAAGGACTGACCGTAAATCACCTACAGAACAATCACTGTCCAATTATTAAAGGACTGACCGTAAATCACCTACAGAACAATCACTGTCCTATTATTAAAGGACTGACCGTAAATCACCGACAGAACAATAACTGTCCAATTATTAAAGGACTGACCGTAAATCACCTACAGAACAATCACTGTCCAATTATTAAAGGACTGACCGTAAATCAACGACAGAACAATCACTGTCCAATTATTAAAGGACTGACCGTAAATCACCTCCAGAACAATCACTGTCCAATTATTAAAGGACTGACCGTAAATCACCTACAGAACAATCACTATCCAATAATTAAATGACTGACCATAAATCACCTACAGAACAATCACTGTCCAATTATTAAAGGACTGACCGTAAATCACCTACAGAGCAATCACTGTCCAATTATTAAAGGACTGACCGTAAATCACCTACAGAACAATCACTGTCCAATTATTAAAGGACTGACCGTAAATCACCTACAGAACAATCACTGTCCAATTATTGAAGTACTGACCGTAAATCACCTACAGAACAATCACTGTCCAATTATTAAAGGACTGACCGTAAATCACCTACAGAACAATCACTATCCAATTATTAAAGGACTGACAGTAAATCACCTACAGAACAATCACTGTCCAATTATTAAAGGACTGACCGTAAATCACCTACAGAACAATCACTGTCCAATTATTAAAGGACTGACCGTAAATCACCTACAGAACAATCACTGTCCAATTATTAAAGGACTGACCGTAAATCACCTACAGAACAATCACTGTCCAATTATTAAAGTACTGACCGTAAATCACCTACAGAACAATCACTGTCCAATTATTAAAGGACTGACCATAAATCACCTACAGAACAATCACTTTCCAATTATTAAAGGTCTGCCTGTAAATCACCTACAGAACAATCACTTTCCAATTATTAAAGGACTGACCGTAAATCACCTACAGAACAATCACTGTCAATTATTAAAGGACTGACCGTAAATCACCTACAGAACAATCACTGTCCTATTATTAAAGGACTGACCGTAAATCACCTACAGAACAATCACTGTCCTATTATTAAAGGACTGACCGTAAATCTCCGACAGAACAATAACTGTCCAATTATTAAAGGACTTACCGTAAATCACCTACAGAACAATCACTGTCCAATTATTAAAGGACTGACCGTAAATCACCGACAGAACAATCACTGTCCAATTATTAAAGGACTGACCGTAAATCACCTCCAGAACAATCACTGTCCAATTATTAAAGGACTGACCGTAAATCACCTACAGAACAATCACTATCCAATAATTAAATGACTGACCATAAATCACCTACAGAACAATCACTGTCCAATTATTAAAGGACTGACCGTAAATCACCTACAGAACAATCACTGTCCAATTATTAAAGGACTGACCGTAAATCACCTACAGAACAATCACTGTCCAATTATTAAAGGACTGACCGTAAATCACCTACCGAACAATCACTTTCCAATTATTAAAGGACTGACAGTAAATCACCTACAGAACAATCACTGTCCAATTATTAAAGGACTGACCGTAAATCACCTGCATAACAATCACTTTCCAATTTTTAAAGGACTTATCGTCAATCACCTACAGAACAATCACTGTCCAATTATTAAAGGACTGACCGTAAATCACCTACAGAACAATCACTGTCCAATTATTAAAGGACTGACCGTAAATCACCTAGAGAACAATCACTGTCCAATTATTAAAGTACTGACCGTAAATCACCTACAGAACAATCACTGTCCAATTATTAAAGGACTGACCGTAAATCACCTACAGAACAATCACTGTCCAATTATTAAAGGACTGACCGTAAATCACCTACAGAACAATCACTGTCCAATTATTAAAGGACTGACCGTAAATCACCTACAGAACAATCACTGTCCAATTATTAAAGGACTGACCGTAAATCACCTACAGAACAATCACTGTCCAATTATTAAAGGACTGACCATAAATCACCTACAGAACAATCACTGTCCAATTATTAAAGGACTGACCGTAAATCACCTCCAGAACAATCACTATCCAATTATTTAAGGACTGACCGTAAATCACCTACAGAACAATCACTGTCCAATTATTAAAGGACTGACCATAAATCACCTACAGAACAATCACTGTCCAATTATTAAAGGACTGACCGTAAATCACCTACAGAACAATCACTGTCCAATTATTAAAGGACTGACCGTAAATCACCTACAGAACAATCACTGTCCAATTATTAAAGGACTGACCGTAAATCTCCTGCAGAACAATCACTGTCCCATTATTAAAGGACTGACCGTACATCTCCTACTGAACAATCACTGTCCCATTATTAAAGGACTGACCGTAAATCACCTACAGAACAATCACTGTACAATTATTAAAGGACTGACCGTAAATCACCTACAGAACAATCACTTTCCAATTATTAAAGGACTGACCGTAAATCACCGACAGAACAATCACTGTCCAATTATTAAAGGACTGACTGTAAATCACCTACAGAACAATCACTGTCCAATTATTAAAGGACTGACCGTAAATCACCTACAGAACAATCACTTTCCAATTATTAAAGGACTGACCGTAAATCACCTACAGAACAATCACTGTCAATTATTAAAGGACTGACCGTAAATCACCTACAGAACAATCACTGTCCTATTATTAAAGGACTGACCGTAAATCACCTACAGAACAATCACTGTCCTATTATTAAAGGACTGACCGTAAATCACCTCCAGAACAATCACTGTCCAATTATTAAAGGACTGACCGTAAATCACCTACAGAACAATCACTATCCAATAATTAAATGACTGACCATAAATCACCTACAGAACAATCACTGTCCAATTATTAAAGGACTGACCGTAAATCACCTACAGAACAATCACTGTCCAATTATTGAAGGACTGACCGTAAATCACCTACAGAACAATCGCTGTCCAATTATTGAAGTACTGACCGTAAATCACCTACAGAACAATCACTGTCCAATTATTAAAGGACTGACCGTAAATCACCTACAGAACAATCACTATCCAATTATTAGAGGACTGACAGTAAATCACCTACAGAACAATCACTGTCCAATTATTAAAGGACTGACCGTAAATCACCTACATAACAATCACTTTCCAATTATTAAAGGACTTACCGTCAATCACCTACAGAACAATCACTGTCCAATTATTAAAGGACTGACCGTAAATCACCTACAGAACAATCACTGTCCAATTATTAAAGGACTGACCGAAAATCACCTGCAGAACAATCACTGTCCAATTATTAAAGTACTGACCGTAAATCACCGACAGAACAATCACTATCCAATTATTTAAGGACTGACCGTAAATCACCTACAGAACAATCACTGTCCAATTATTAAAGGACTGACCATAAATCACCTACAGAACAATCACTGTCCAATTATTAAAGGACTGACCGTAAATCACCTACAGAACAATCACTGTCCAATTATTAAAGGACTGACCGTAAATCACCTACATCAATCACTGTCCTATTATTAAAGGACTGACCGTAAATCACCTACAGAACAGTCACTGTCCAATTATTAAAGGACTGACCTTAAATCACCTACAGAACAATCACTGTCTAATTATTAAAGGACTGACCAACAATCACCTACAGAACAATCACTGTCCAATTATTAAAGGACTGACCATAAATCACCTACAGAACAATCACTGTCCAATTATTAAAGGACTGACCGTAAATCACCTACAGAACAATCACTGTCCAATTATTAAAGGACTGACCGTAAATCACCTACAGAACAATCACTGTCCAATTATTAAAGGACTGACCGTAAATCACCTACATCAATCACTGTCCTATTATTAAAGGACTGACCGTAAATCACCTACAGAACAGTCACTGTCCAATTATTAAAGGACTGACCTTAAATCACCTACAGAACAATCACTGTCTAATTATTAAAGGACTGACCGTAAATCACCTACAGAACAATCACTGTCCAATTATTAAAGGACTGACCATAAATCACCTACAGAACAATCACTGTCCAATTATTAAAGGACTGACCGTAAATCACCTACAGAACAATCACTGTCCAATTATTAAAGGACTGACCGTAAATCACCTACAGAACAATCACTGTCCAATTATTGAAATACTGACCGTAAATCACCTACAGAACAATCACTGTCCAATTATTAAAGGACTGACCGTAAATCACCTACAGAACAATCACTATCCAATTATTAAAGGACTGACAGTCAATCACCTACAGAACAATCACTGTCCAATTATTAAAGGACTGACCGTAAATCACCTACAGAACAATCACTGTCCAATTATTAAAGGACTGACCGTAAATCACCTACAGAACAATCACTGTCCAATTATTAAAGGACTGACCGTAAATCACCTACAGAACAATCACTGTCCAATGATTAAAGTACTGACCGTAAATCACCTACAGAACAATCACTGTCCAATTATTAAAGGACTGACCATAAATCACCTACAAAACAATCACTTTCCAATTATTAAAAGTCTGCCTGTAAATCACTTACAGAACAATCACTTTCCAATTATTAAAGGACTGACCGTAAATCACCTACAGAACAATCACTGTCAATTATTAAAGGACTGACCGTAAATCACCTACAGAACAATCACTGTCCTATTATTAAAGGACTGACCGTAAATCACCTACAGAACAATCACTGTCCGATTATTAAAGGACTGACCGTAAATCTCCGACAGAACAATAACTGTCCAATTATTAAAGGACTGACCGTAAATCACCTACAGAACAATCACTGTCCAATTATTAAAGGACTGACCGTAAATCACCGACAGAACAATCACTGTCCAATTATTAAAGGACTGACCGTAAATCACCTCCAGAACAATCACTGTCCAATTATTAAAGGACTGACCGTAAATCACCTACAGAACAATCACTATCCAATAATTAAATGACTGACCATAAATCACCTACAGAACAATCACTGTCCAATTATTAAAGGACTGACCGTAAATCACCTACAGAACAATCACTGTCCAATTATTAAAGGACTGACCGTAAATCACCTACAGAACAATCACTGTCCAATTATTGAAGTACTGACCGTAAATCACCTACAGAACAATCACTGTCCAATTATTAAAGGACTGACCGTAAATCACCTACAGAACAATCACTGTCCAATTATTAAAGGACTGACCGTAAATCACCTACAGAACAATCACTGTCCAATTATTAAAGGACTGACCGTAAATCACCTACATAACAATCACTTTCCAATTATTAAAGGACTTATCGTCAATCACCTACAGAACAATCACTGTCCAATTATTAAAGGACTGACCGTAAATCACCTGCAGAACAATCACAGTCCAATTATTAAAGGACTGACCGTAAATCACCTACATAACAATCACTTTCCAATTATTAAAGGACTTATCGTCAATCACCTACAGAACAATCACTGTCCAATTATTAAAGGACTGACCGTAAATCACCTGCAGAACAATCACAGTCCAATTATTAAAGGACTGACCGTAAATCACCTACAGAACAATCATTGTCCAATTATTAAAGTACTGACCGTAAATCACCTACAGAACAATCACTGTCCAATTATTAAAGGACTGACCGTAAATCACCTACAGAACAATCACTGTCCAATTATTAAAGGACTGACCGTAAATCACCGACAGAACAATCACTATCCAATTATTAAAGGACTGACCGTAAATCACCTACAGAACAATCACTGTCCAATTATTAAAGGACTGACCGTAAATCACCGACAGAACAATCACTATCCAATTATTTAAGGACTGACCGTAAATCACCTACAGAACAATCACTGTCCAATTATTAAAGGACTGACCATAAATCACCGACAGAACAATCAATGTCCTATTATTAAAGGACTGACCGTAAATCACCTACAGAACAATCACTGTCCAATTATTAAAGGACTGACCGTAAATCACCTACATCAATCACTGTCCTATTATTAAAGGACTGACCGTAAATCACCTACAGAACAGTTACTGTCCAATTATTAAAGGACTGACCGTAAATCACCTACAGAACAATCACTGTCTAATTATTAAAGGACTGACCGTAAATCACCTACAGAAGAACACTGTCCAATTATTAAAGGACTGACCGTAAATCACCTGCAGAACAATCACTGTCCAATTATTAATGGACTGACCATAAATCACCTACAGAACAATCACTGTCCAATTATTAAAGGACTGACCGTAAATCACCTACAGAACAATCACTGTCCAATTATTAGAGGACTGACCATAAATCACCTACAGAACAATCACTGTCCAATTATTAAAGGACTGACCGTAAATCACCTTCTCAATAATCACTATCCAATTATTAAAGGACTGACCGTAAATCACCTACAGAACAATCACTGTCCAATTATTAAAGGACTGACCGTAAATCTCCTGCAGAACAATCACTGTCCCATTATTAAAGGACTGACCGTACATCTCCTACAGAACAATCACTGTCCCATTATTAAAGGACTGACCGTAAATCACCTACAGAACAATCAATGTACAATTATTAAAGGACTGACCGTAAATCACAGACAGAACAATCACTGTCCAATTATTAAAGGACTGACCGTAAATCACCGACAGAACAATCACTGTACAATTATTAAAGGACTGACTGTAAATCACCTACAGAACAATCACTGTCCAATTATTAAAGGACTGACCGTAAATCACCTACAGAACAATCACTTTCCAATTATTAAAGGACTGACCGTAAATCACCTACAGAACAATCACTGTCAATTATTAAAGGACTGACCGTAAATCACCTACAGAACAATCACTGTCCTATTATTAAAGGACTGACCGTAAATCACCTACAGAACAATCACTGTCCTATTATTAAAGGACTGACCGTAAATCTCCGACAGAACAATAACTGTCCAATTATTAAAGGACTGACCGTAAATCACCTACAGAACAATCACTGTCCAATTATTAAAGGACTGACCGTAAATCACCGACAGAACAATCACTGTCCAATTATTAAAGGACTGACCGTAAATCACCTCCAGAACAATCAGTGTCCAATTATTAAAGGACTGACCGTAAATCACCTACAGAACAATCACTATCCAATAATTAAATGACTGACCATAAATCACCTACAGAACAATCACTGTCCAATTATTAAAGGACTGACCGTAAATCACCTACAGAACAATCACTGTCCAATTATTAAAGGACTGACCGTAAATCACCTACAGAACAATCACTGTCCAATTATTGAAGGACTGACCGTAAATCACCTACAGAACAATCACTGTCCAATTATTAAAGGACTGACCGTAAATCACCTACAGAACAATCACTATCCAATTATTAGAGGACTGACAGTAAATCACCTACAGAACAATCACTGTCCAATTATTAAAGGACTGACCGTAAATCACCTACATAACAATCACTTTCCAATTATTAAAGGACTTACCGTCAATCACCTACAGAACAATCACTGTCCAATTATTAAAGGACTGACCGTAAATCACCTACAGAACAATCACTGTCCAATTATTAAAGGACTGACCGTAAATCACCTACAGAACAATCACTGTCCAATTATTAAAGTACTGACCGTAAATCACCGACAGAACAATCACTATCCAATTATTTAAGGACTGACCGTAAATCACCTACAGAACAATCACTGTCCAATTATTAAAGGACTGACCATAAATCACCTACAGAACAATCACTGTCCAATTATTAAAGGACTGACCGTAAATCACCTACAGAACAATCACTGTCCAATTATTAAAGGACTGACCGTAAATCACCTACATCAATCACTGTCCTATTATTAAAGGACTGACCGTAAATCACCTACAGAACAGTCACTGTCCAATTATTAAAGGACTGACCGTAAATCACCTACAGAACAATCACTGTCCAATTATTAAAGGACTGACCGTAAATCACCGACAGAACAATCACTGTCCAATTATTAAAGGACTGACCGTAAATCACCTCCAGAACAATCACTGTCCAATTATTAAAGGACTGACCGTAAATCACCTACAGAACAATCACTATCCAATAATTAAATGACTGACCATAAATCACCTACAGAACAATCACTGTCCAATTATTAAAGGACTGACCGTAAATCACCTACAGAACAATCACTGTCCAATTATTAAAGGACTGACCGTAAATCACCTACAGAACAATCACTGTCCAATTATTGAAGTACTGACCGTAAATCACCTACAGAACAATCACTGTCCAATTATTAAAGGACTGACCGTAAATCACCTACAGAACAATCACTATCCAATTATTAAAGGACTGACAGTAAATCACCTACAGAACAATCACTGTCCAATTATTAAAGGACTGACCGTAAATCACCTACATAACAATCACTTTCCAATTATTAAAGGACTTATCGTCAATCACCTACAGGACAATCACTGTCCAATTATTAAAGGACTGACCGTAAATCACCTGCAGAACAATCACAGTCCAATTATTAAAGGACTGACCGTAAATCACCTACAGAACAATCACTGTCCAATTATTAAAGTACTGACCGTAAATCACCTACAGAACAATCACTGTCCAATTATTAAAGGACTGACCGTAAATCACCTACAGAACAATCACTGTCCAATTATTAAAGGACTGACCGTAAATCACCGACAGAACAATCACTATCCAATTATTTAAGGACTGACCGTAAATCACCTACAGAACAATCACTGTCCAATTATTAAAGGACTGACCATAAATCACCGACAGAACAATCAATGTCCTATTATTAAAGGACTGACCGTAAATCACCTACAGAACAATCACTGTCCAATTATTAAAGGACTGACCGTAAATCACCTACATCAATCACTGTCCTATTATTAAAGGACTGACCGTAAATCACCTACAGAACAGTTACTGTCCAATTATTAAAGGACTGACCGTAAATCACCTACAGAACAATCACTGTCTAATTATTAAAGGACTGACCGTAAATCACCTACAGAAGAACACTGTCCAATTATTAAAGGACTGACCGTAAATCACCTGCAGAACAATCACTGTCCAATTATTAATGGACTGACCATAAATCACCTACAGAACAATCACTGTCCAATTATTAAAGGACTGACCGTAAATCACCTACAGAACAATCACTGTCCAATTATTAGAGGACTGACCATAAATCACCTACAGAACAATCACTGTCCAATTATTAAAGGACTGACCGTAAATCACCTTCTCAATAATCACTATCCAATTATTAAAGGACTGACCGTAAATCACCTACAGAACAATCACTGTCCAATTATTAAAGGACTGACCGTAAATCTCCTGCAGAACAATCACTGTCCCATTATTAAAGGACTGACCGTACATCTCCTACAGAACAATCACTGTCCCATTATTAAAGGACTGACCGTAAATCACCTACAGAACAATCAATGTACAATTATTAAAGGACTGACCGTAAATCACAGACAGAACAATCACTGTCCAATTATTAAAGGACTGACCGTAAATCACCGACAGAACAATCACTGTACAATTATTAAAGGACTGACTGTAAATCACCTACAGAACAATGACTGTCCAATTATTAAAGGACTGACCGTAAATCACCTACAGAACAATCACTTTCCAATTATTAAAGGACTGACCGTAAATCACCTACAGAACAATCACTGTCAATTATTAAAGGACTGACCGTAAATCACCTACAGAACAATCACTGTCCTATTATTAAAGGACTGACCGTAAATCACCTACAGAACAATCACTGTCCTATTATTAAAGGACTGACCGTAAATCTCCGACAGAACAATAACTGTCCAATTATTAAAGGACTGACCGTAAATCACCTACAGAACAATCACTGTCCAATTATTAAAGGACTGACCGTAAATCACCGACAGAACAATCACTGTCCAATTATTAAAGGACTGACCGTAAATCACCTCCAGAACAATCACTGTCCAATTATTAAAGGACTGACCGTAAATCACCTACAGAACAATCACTATCCAATAATTAAATGACTGACCATAAATCACCTACAGAACAATCACTGTCCAATTATTAAAGGACTGACCGTAAATCACCTACAGAACAATCACTGTCCAATTATTAAAGGACTGACCGTAAATCACCTACAGAACAATCACTGTCCAATTATTGAAGGACTGACCGTAAATCACCTACAGAACAATCACTGTCCAATTATTAAAGGACTGACCGTAAATCACCTACAGAACAATCACTATCCAATTATTAGAGGACTGACAGTAAATCACCTACAGAACAATCACTGTCCAATTATTAAAGGACTGACCGTAAATCACCTACATAACAATCACTTTCCAATTATTAAAGGACTTACCGTCAATCACCTACAGAACAATCACTGTCCAATTATTAAAGGACTGACCGTAAATCACCTACAGAACAATCACTGTCCAATTATTAAAGGACTGACCGTAAATCACCTACAGAACAATCACTGTCCAATTATTAAAGTACTGACCGTAAATCACCGACAGAACAATCACTATCCAATTATTTAAGGACTGACCGTAAATCACCTACAGAACAATCACTGTCCAATTATTAAAGGACTGACCATAAATCACCTACAGAACAATCACTGTCCAATTATTAAAGGACTGACCGTAAATCACCTACAGAACAATCACTGTCCAATTATTAAAGGACTGACCGTAAATCACCTACATCAATCACTGTCCTATTATTAAAGGACTGACCGTAAATCACCTACAGAACAGTCACTGTCCAATTATTAAAGGACTGACCGTAAATCACCTACAGAACAATCACTGTCTAATTATTAAAGGACTGACCGTAAATCACCTACAGAAGAACACTGTCCAATTATTAAAGGACTGACCGTAAATCACCTACAGAACAATCACTGTCCAATTATTAAAGGACTGACCATAAATCACCTACAGAACAATCTATGTCCAATTATTAAAGGACTGACCGTAAATCACCTACAGAACAATCACTGTCCAATTATTAAAGGACTGACCGTAAATCACCTACAGAACAACAGTGTCCAATTATGAAAGGACTGACCGTAAATCACCGACAGAACAATCACTGTCCAATTATTAAAGTACTAACCGTAAATCACCTACAGAACAATCACTGTCCAGTTATTGAAGGACTGACCGTAAATCACCTACAGAACAATCACTATCCAATTATTAAAGGACTGACCGTAAATCACCTACAGAACAATCACTGTCCAATTATTAAAGGACTGACCATAAATCACCTACAGAACAATCACTTTCCAATTATTAAAGGACTGACTGTAAATCACCTACAGAACAATCACTTTCCAATTATTAAAGGACTGACCGTAAATCTCCGACAGAACAATCACTGTCCAATTATTAAAGGACTGACCGTAAATCACCTACAGAACAACAGTGTCCAATTATGAAAGGACTGACCGTAAATCACCTACAGAACAATCACTGTCCAATTATTAAAGGACTGACCATAAATCACCTACAGAACAATCACTGTCCAATTATTAAAGGATAGACCGTAAATCACCTACAGAACAATCACTGTCCAATTATTAAAGGACTGACCGTAAATCACCTACATCAATCACTGTCCTATTATTAAAGGACTGACCGTAAATCACCTACAGAACAGTCACTGTCCAATTATTAAAGGACTGACCGTAAATCACCTACAGAACAATCACTGTCTAATTATTAAAGGACTGACCGTAAATCACCTACAGAAGAACACTGTCCAATTATTAAAGGACTTACCCAAAATCACCGACAGAACAATCACTGTCCCATTATTAAAGGACTGACCGTAAATCACCTACAGAACAATCACTGTCCAATTATTAAAGGACTGACCGTAAATCACCTCCAGAACAATCAATGTCCAATTATTAAAGGACTGACCGTAAATTACCTCCAGAACAATCACTGTCCAATTATTAAAGGACTGACCGTAAATCACCGACAGAACAATCACTGTCCAATTATTAAAGGACTGACCGTAAATCTCCTTCAGAACAATCACTGTCCTATTATTGAAGGACTGACCGTAAATCACCTACAGAACAATCACAGTCCAATTATTAAAGGTCTGACCGTAAATCACCTACAGAACAATCACTGTCCGATTATTAAAGGACTGACCGTAAATCACCTACAGAACAATCACTGTCCAATTATTAAAGGACTGACCGTAAATCACCTACAGAACAATCACTGTCCAATTATTAAAGGACTGACCGTAAATCACCTACAGAACAATCACTGTCCGATTATTAAAGGACTGAACGTAAATCACCTACAGAACAATCACTGTCCAATTATTAAAGGACTGACCGTAAATCACCTACAGAACAATCACTGTCCTATTATTAAAGGACTGACCGTAAATCACCTACAGAACAATCACTGTCCTATTATTAAAGGACTGACCGTAAATCACCGACAGAACAATCACTGTCCAATTATTAAAGGACTGACCATAAATCACCTACAGAACAATCACTTTCCAATTATTAAAGGACTGACTGTAAATCACCTACAGAACAATCACTTTCCAATTATTAAAGGACTGACCGTAAATCTCCGACAGAACAATCACTGTCCAATTATTAAAGGACTGACCGTAAATCACCTACAAAACAATCACCGTCCAATTATTAAAGTACTGACCGTAAATCACCTACAGAACAATCACTGTCCAATTATTAAAGGACTGACCGTAAATCACCTACAGACCAATCACTATCCAATTATTAAAGGACTGACCGTAAATCACCGACAGAACAATCACTGTCCAATTATTAAAGGACTGACCATAAATCACCTACAGAACAATCACTTTCCAATTATTAAAGGACTGACCGTAAATCTCCGACAGAACAATCACTGTCCAATTATTAAAGGACTGACCGTAAATCACCTACAGAACAATCACTGTCCAATTATTAAAGGACTGACCGTAAATCACCGACAGAACAATCACTGTCCAATTATTAAAGGACTGACCGTAAATCACCTACAGAACAATCACTGTCCAATTATTAAAGGACTGACCGTAAATCACCTACAGAACAATCACTGTCCAATTATTAAAGGACTGACCGTAAATCACCTACAGAACAATCACTGTCCAATTATTAAAGTACTGACCGTAAATCACCTACAGAACAATCACTGTCCAATTATTAAAGGACTGACCGTCAGTCACCTACAGAACAATCACTATCCAATTATTAAAGGCCTGACCGTAAATCACCTACAGAACAATCACTGTCCAATTATTAAAGGACTGACCATAAATCACCTACAGAACAATCACTTTCCAATTATTAAAGGACTGACTGTAAATCACCTACAGAACAATCACTTTCCAATTATTAAAGGACTGACCGTAAATCTCCGACAGAACAATCACTGTCCAATTATTAAAGGACTGACCGTAAATCACCTACAGAACAATCACTGTCCAATTATTAAAGTACTGACCGTAAATCACCTACAGAACAATCACTATCCAATTATTAAAGGACTGACCGTAAATCACCTACAGAACAATCACTGTCCAATTATTAAAGGACTGACCATAAATCACCTACAGAACAATCACTTTCCAATTATTAAAGGACTGACTGTAAATCACCTACAGAACAATCACTTTCCAATTATTAAAGGACTGACCGCAAATCTCTGACAGAACAATCACTGTCCAATTATTAAAGGACTGACCGTAAATCACCTACAGAACAATCACTGTCCAATTATTAAAGGACTGACCGTAAATCACCGACAGAACAATCACTGTCCAATTATTAAAGGACTGACCGTAAATCACCTACAGAACAATCACTGTCCAATTATTAAAGGACTGACCGTAAATCACCGACAGAACAATCACTGTCCAATTATTAAAGGACTGACCGTAAATCACCTACAGAACAATCACTGTCCAATTATTAAAGTTCTGACCGTAAATCACCTACAGAACAATCACTGTCCAATTAATAAAGGACTGACCGTAAATCACCTACAGAACAATCACTATCCAATTATTAAAGGCCTGAACGTAAATCACCTACAGAACAATCACTGTCCAATTATTAAAGGACTGACCATAAATCACCTACAGAACAATCACATTCCAATTATTAAAGGACTGACTGTAAATCACCTACAGAACAATCACTTTCAAATTATTAAAGGACTGAACGTAAATCACCGACAGAACAATCACTGTCCAATTATTAAAGGACTGACTGTAAATCTCCTTCAGAACAATCACTGTCCTATTATTGAAGGACTGACCGTAAATCACCTACAGAACAATCACTGTCCAATTATTAAAGGACTGACCGTAACTCACCTACAGAACAATCACTATCCAATTATTAAAGGACTGACAGTAAATCACCTACTGAACAATCACTGTCCAATTATTAAAGGACTGACCGTAAATCACCTACAGAACAATCACTATCCAATTATTAAAGGACTGACCGTAAATCACCTAAAGAACAATCACTCTCCAATTATTAAAGGACTGACCGTAAATCACCTACAGAACAACACTGTCCAATTATGAAAGGACTGACCGTCAATCACCTACAGAACAATCACTGTCCAATTATTAAAGGACTGACCGTAAATCACCTACAGAACAATCACTGTCCAATTATTAAAGGACTGACCGTAAATCACCTACAGAACAATCACTGTCCAATTATTAAAGTACTGACCGTAAATCACCTACAGAACAATCACTATCCAATTATTTAAGGACTGACCGTAAATCACCTACAGAACAATCACTGTCCAATTATTAAACGACTGACCATAAATCACCTACAGAACAATCACTGTCCAATTATTAAAGGACTGACCGTAAATCACCTACAGATCAATCACTGTCCAATTATTAAAGGACTGACCGTAAATCACCTACATCAATCACTGTCCTAATATTAAAGGACTGACCGTAAATCACCTACAGAACAGTCACTGTCCAATTATTAAAGGGCTGACCGTAAATCACCTACAGAAGAATCACTGTCTAATTATTAAAGGACTGACCGTAAATCACCTACAGAAGAACACTGTCCAATTATTAAAGGACTGACCGTAAATCACCTACAGAACAATCACTGTCCAATTATTAAAGGACTGACCATAAATCACCTACAGAACAATCACTGTCCAATTATTAAAGGAATGACCGTAAATCACCTACAGAACAATCACTGTCCAATTATTAAAGGACTGACAGTAAATCACCTACATCAATCACTGTCCTATTATTAAAGGACTGACCGTAAATCACCTACAGAACAGTCACTGTCCAATTATTAAAGGACTGACCGTAAATCACCTACAGAACAATCACTGTCTAATTATTAAAGGACTGACCGTAAATCACCTACAGAAGAACACTGTCCAATTATTAAAGGACTGACCGTAAATCACCGACAGAACAATCACTGTCCAATTATTAAAGGACTGACCGTAAATCACCTACAGAACAATCACTGTCCAATTATTAAAGGACTGACCGTAAATCACCTCCAGAACAATCACAGTCCAATTATTAAAGGACTGACCGTAAATTACCTACAGAACAATCACTGTCCAATTATTAAAGGACTGACCGTAAATCACCGACAGAACAATCACTGTCCAATTATTAAAGGACTGACCGTAAATCTCCTTCAGAACTATCACTATCCAATTATTAAAGGCCTGACCGTAAATCACCTACAGAACAATCACTTTCAATTATTAAAGGACTGACTGTAAATCACCTACAGAACAATCACTTTCCAATTATTAAAGGACTGACCGCAAATCTCTGACAGAACAATCACTGTCCAATTATTAAAGGACTGACCGTAAATCACCTACAGAACAATCACTGTCCAATTATTAAAGGACTGACCGTAAATCACCGACAGAACAATCACTGTCCAATTATTAAAGGACTGACCGTAAATCACCTACAGAACAATCACTGTCCAATTATTAAAGGACTGACCGTAAATCACCGACAGAACAATCACTGTCCAATTATTAAAGGACTGACCGTAAATCACCTACAGAACAATCACTGTCCAATTATTAAAGTTCTGACCGTAAATCACCTACAGAACAATCACTGTCCAATTAATAAAGGACTGACCGTAAATCACCTACAGAACAATCACTATCCAATTATTAAAGGCCTGAACGTAAATCACCTACAGAACAATCACTGTCCAATTATTAAAGGACTGACCATAAATCACCTACAGAACAATCACATTCCAATTATTAAAGGACTGACTGTAAATCACCTACAGAACAATCACTTTCAAATTATTAAAGGACTGAACGTAAATCACCGACAGAACAATCACTGTCCAATTATTAAAGGACTGACTGTAAATCTCCTTCAGAACAATCACTGTCCTATTATTGAAGGACTGACCGTAAATCACCAACAGAACAATCACTGTCCAATTATTAAAGGACTGACCGTAACTCACCTACAGAACAATCACTATCCAATTATTAAAGGACTGACAGTAAATCACCTACTGAACAATCACTGTCCAATTATTAAAGGACTGACCGTAAATCACCTACAGAACAATCACTATCCAATTATTAAAGGACTGACCGTAAATCACCTAAAGAACAATCACTCTCCAATTATTAAAGGACTGACCGTAAATCACCTACAGAACAACACTGTCCAATTATGAAAGGACTGACCGTCAATCACCTACAGAACAATCACTGTCCAATTATTAAAGGACTGACCGTAAATCACCTACAGAACAATCACTGTCCAATTATTAAAGGACTGACCGTAAATCACCTACAGAACAATCACTGTCCAATTATTAAAGTACTGACCGTAAATCACCTACAGAACAATCACTATCCAATTATTTAAGGACTGACCGTAAATCACCTACAGAACAATCACTGTCCAATTATTAAACGACTGACCATAAATCACCTACAGAACAATCACTGTCCAATTATTAAAGGACTGACCGTAAATCACCTACAGATCAATCACTGTCCAATTATTAAAGGACTGACCGTAAATCACCTACATCAATCACTGTCCTAATATTAAAGGACTGACCGTAAATCACCTACAGAACAGTCACTGTCCAATTATTAAAGGGCTGACCGTAAATCACCTACAGAAGAATCACTGTCTAATTATTAAAGGACTGACCGTAAATCACCTACAGAAGAACACTGTCCAATTATTAAAGGACTGACCGTAAATCACCTACAGAACAATCACTGTCCAATTATTAAAGGACTGACCATAAATCACCTACAGAACAATCACTGTCCAATTATTAAAGGAATGACCGTAAATCACCTACAGAACAATCACTGTCCAATTATTAAAGGACTGACAGTAAATCACCTACATCAATCACTGTCCTATTATTAAAGGACTGACCGTAAATCACCTACAGAACAGTCACTGTCCAATTATTAAAGGACTGACCGTAAATCACCTACAGAACAATCACTGTCTAATTATTAAAGGACTGACCGTAAATCACCTACAGAAGAACACTGTCCAATTATTAAAGGACTGACCGTAAATCACCGACAGAACAATCACTGTCCAATTATTAAAGGACTGACCGTAAATCACCTACAGAACAATCACTGTCCAATTATTAAAGGACTGACCGTAAATCACCTCCAGAACAATCACAGTCCAATTATTAAAGGACTGACCGTAAATTACCTACAGAACAATCACTGTCCAATTATTAAAGGACTGACCGTAAATCACCGACAGAACAATCACTGTCCAATTATTAAAGGACTGACCGTAAATCTCCTTCAGAACTATCACTGTCCTATTATTGAAGGACTGACCGTAAATCACCTACAGAACAATCACTGTCCAATTATTAAAGGACTGACCGTAAATCACCTACAGAACAATCACTATCCGATTATTAAAGGACTGACCGTAAATCACCTACAGAACAATCACTGTCCAATTATTAAAGGACTGACCGTAAATCACCTACAGAACAATCACTGTCCAATTATTAAAGGACTGACCGTAAATCACCTACAGAACAATCACTGTCCAATTATTAAAGGACTGAACGTAAATCACCTACAGAACAATCACTGTCCAATTATTAAAGGACTGACCGAAAATCACCTACAGAACAATCACTGTCCTATTATAAAAGGACTGACCGTAAATCACCTACAGAACAATCACTGTCCTATTATTAAAGGACTGACCGTAAATCACCGACAGAACAATCACTGTCCAATTATTAAATCACTGACCATAAATCACCTACAGAACAATCACTGTCCAATTATTAAAGGACTGACCGTAAATCACCTACAGAACAATCACCGTCCATTATTAAAGTGCTGACCGTAAATCACCTACAGAACAATCACTGTCCAATTATTAAAGGACTGACCGTAAATCACCGACAGAACAATCACTATCCAATTATTAAAGGACTGACCGTAAATCACCTACAGAACAATCACTGTCCAATTATTAAAGGACTGACCATAAATCACCTACAGAACAATCACTTTCCAATTATTAAAGGACTGACTGTAAATCACCTACAGAACAATCACTTTCCAATTATTAAAGGACTGACCGTAAATCTCCGACAGAACAATCACTGTCCAATTATTAAAGGACTGACCGTAAATCACCGACAGAACAATCACTGTCCAATTATTAAAGGACTGACCGTAAATCACCTACAGAACAATCACTGTCCAATTATTAAAGGACTGACCGTAAATCACCTACAGAACAATCACTGTCCAATTATTAAAGGACTGACCGTAAATCACCTACAGAACAATCACTATCCAATTATTAAAGTACTGACCGTAAATCACCTGCAGAACAATCACTGTCCAATTTTTCAAGTACTGACCGTAAATCACCTACAGAACAATCACTATCCAATTATTAAAGGCCTGACCGTAAATCACCTACAGAACAATCACTATCCAATTATTAAAGGACTGACCGTAAATCACCTACAGAACAATCACTGTCCAATTATTAAAGGACTGACCATAAATCACCTACAGAACAATCACTTTCCAATTATTAAAGGACTGACTGTAAATCACCTACAGAACAATCACTTTCCAATTATTAAAGGACTGACCGTAAATCACCTACAGAAGAACACTGTCCAATTATTAAAGGACTTACCGTAAATCACCGACAGAACAATCACTGTCCAATTATTAAAGGACTGACCGTAAATCTCCTACAGAACAATCACTGTCCAATTATTAAAGGACTGACCGTAAATCACCTCCAGAACAATCACTGTCCAATTATTAAAGGACTGACCGTAAATTACCTACAGAACAATCACTGTCCAATTATTAAAGGACTGACCGTAAATCACCGACAGAACAATCACTGTCCACTTATTAAAGGACTGACCGTAAATCTCCTTCAGAACAATCACTGTCCTATTATTGAAGGACTGACCGTAAATCACCTACAGAACAATCACTGTCCAATTATTAAAGGACTGACTGTAAATCACCTACAGAACAATCACTGTCCGATTATTAAAGAACTGACCGTAAATCACCTACAGAACAATCACTGTCCAATTATTAAAGGACTGACCGTAAATCACCTACAGAACAATCACTGTCCAATTATTAAAGGACTGACCGTAAATCACCTACAGAACAATCACTGTCCAATTATTAAAGGACTGAACGTAAATCACCTACAGAACAATCACTGTCCTATTATTAAAGGACTGACCGTAAATCACCTACAGAACAATCACAGTCCTATTATTAAAGGACTGACCGTAAATCACCGACAGAACAATCACTGTCTAATTATTAAAGGACTGACCATAAATCACCTACAGAACAATCACTTTCCAATTATTAAAGGACTGACTGTAAATCACCTACAGAACAATCACTTTCCAATTATTAAAGGACTGACCGTAAATCTCCGACAGAACAATCACTGTCCAATTATTAAAGGACTGACCGTAAATCACCTACAGAACAATCACCGTCCAATTATTAAAGTACTGACCGTAAATCACCTACAGAACAATCACTGTCCAATTATTAAAGGACTGACCGTAAATCACCTACAGAACAATCACTATCCAATTATTAAAGGACTGACCGTAAATCACCTACAGAACAATCACTGTCCAATTATTAAAGGACTGACCATAAATCACCTACAGAACAATCACTTTCCAATTATTAAAGGACTGACTGTAAATCACCTACAGAACAATCACTTTCCAATTATTAAAGGACTGACCGTAAATCTCCGACAGAACAATCACTGTCCAATTATTAAAGGACTGACCGTAAATCACCGACAGAACAATCGCTGTCCAATTATTAAAGGACTGACCGTAAATCACCTACAGAACAATCACTGTCCAATTATTAAAGGACTGACCGTAAATCACCTACAGAACAATCACTGTCCAATTATTAAAGGACTGACCGTAAATCACCTACAGAACAATCACTGTCCAATTATTAAAGGACTGACCGTAAATCACCTACAGAACAATCACTATCCAATTATTAAAGGCCTGACCGTAAATCACCTGCAGAACAATCACTGTCCAATTATTAAAGGACTGACCATAAATCACCTACAGAACAATCACTTTCCAATTATTAAAGGACTGACTGTAAATCACCTACAGAACAATCACTTTCCAATTATTAAAGGACTGACCGTAAATCTCCGACAGAACAATCACTGTCCAATTATTAAAGGACTGACCGTAAATCACCTACAGAACAATCACTGTCCAATTATTAAAGGACTGACCGTAAATCACCTACAGAACAATCACTGTCCAATTATTAGAGGACTGACCATAAATCACCTACAGAACAATCACTTTCCAATTATTAAAGGACTGACTGTAAATCACCGACAGAACAATCACTTTCCAATTATTAAAGGACTGACCGTAAATCTCCGACAGAACAATCACTGTCCAATTATTAAAGGACTGACCGTAAATCACCGAAAGAACAATCACTGTCCAATTATTAAAGGACTGACCGTAAATCACCTACAGAACAATCACTGTCCAATTATTAAAGGTCTGACCGTAAATCACCTGCAGAACAATCACTGTCCAATTATTAAAGGACTGACCGTAAATCACCTACAGAACAATCACTGTCCAATTATTAAAGTACTGACCGTAAATCACCTACAGAACAATCACTCTCCAATTATTAAAGGCCTGACCGTAAATCACCTACAGAACAATCACTGTCCAATTATTAAAGGACTGACCATAAATCACCTGCAGAACAATCACTTTCCAATTATTAAAGGACTGACTGTAAATCACCTACAGAACAATCACTTTCCAATTATTAAAGGACTGACCGTAAATCTCCGACAGAACAATCACTGTCCAATTATTAAAGGACTGACCGTAAATCACCTACAGAGCAATCACTGTCCAATTATTAAAGGACTGACCGTAAATCACCTACAGAACAATCACTGTCCAATTATTAAAGGACTGACCGTAAATCACCGACAGAACAATCACTGTCCATTTATTAAAGGACTGACCGTAAATCACCTACAGAACAATCACTGTCCAATTATTAAAGGACTGACCGTAAATCACCTACAGAACAATCACTGTCCAATTATTAAAGGACTGACCGTAAATCAACTACAGAACAATCAAAGTCCAATTATTAAAGTACTGACTGTAAATCACCTACAGAACAATCACTGTCCAATTATTAAAGGACTGACCATAAATCACCTACAGAACAATCACTTTCCAATTATTAAAGGACTGACTGTAAATCACCTACAGAACAATCACTTTCCACTTATTAAAGGACTGACCGTAAATCACCTACAGAACAATCACTGTCAATTATTAAAGGACTGACCGTAAATCACCTACAGAACAATCACTGTCCTATTATTAAAGGACTGACCGTAAATCACCTACAGAACAATCAAGGTCCTATTATAAAAGGACTGACCGTAAATCACCTACAGAACAATCACTGTCCAATTATTAAAGTACTGACCGTAAATCACCGACAGAACAATCACTGTCCAATAATTAAAGGACTGACCGTAAATCACCTACAGAACAATCACTATCCAATTCTTAAAGGCCTGACCGTAAATCACCTACAGAACAATCACTGTCCAATTATTAAAGGACTGACCATAAATCACCTACAGAACAATCACTTTCCAATTATTAAAGGACTGACTGTAAATCACCTACAGAACAATCACTTTCCAATTATTAAAGGACTGACCGTAAATCTCCGACAGAACAATCACTGTCCAGTTATTAAAGGACTGACCGTAAATCACCGACAGAACAATCACTGTCCAATTATTAAAGTACTGACGGTAAATCACCTACAGAACAATCACTGTCCAATTATTAAAGGACTGACCGTAAATCACCTACAGAACAATCACTGTCCAATTATTAAAGGACTGACCATAAATCACCGACAGAACAATCACTGTCCAATTATTAAAGGACTGACCGTAAATCACCTACAGAACAATCACTGTCCAATTATTAAAGGACTGACCGTAAATCACCTACAGAACAATCACTGTCCAATTATTAAAGGACTGACCGTAAATCACCTACAGAACAATCACTATCCAATTATTAAAGTACTGACCGTAAATCACCTACAGAACAATCACTGTCCAATTTTTCAAGTACTGACCGTAAATCACCTACAGAACAATCACTATCCAATTATTAAAGGCCTGACCGTAAATCACCTACAGAACAATCACTGTCCAATTATTAAAGGACTGACCGTAAATCACCTCCAGAACAATCACTGTCCAATTATTAAAGGACTGACCGTAAATTACCTACAGAACAATCACTGTCCAATTATTAAAGGACTGACCGTAAATCACCGACAGAACAATCACTGTCCAATTATTAAAGGACTGACCGTAAATCTCCTTCAGAACAATCACTGTCCTATTATTGAAGGACTGACCGTAAATCACCTACAGAACAATCACTGTACAATTATTAAAGGACTGACTGTAAATCACCTACAGAACAATCACTGTCCGATTATTAAAGAACTGACCGTAAATCACCTACAGAACAATCACTGTCCAATTATTAAAGGACTGACCGTAAATCACCTACAGAACAATCACTGTCCAATTATTAAAGGACTGACCGTAAATCACCTACAGAACAATCACTGTCCAATTATTAAAGGACTGAACGTAAATCACGTACAGAACAATCACTGTCCTATTATTAAAGGACTGACCGTAAATCACCGACAGAACAATCACTGTCTAATTATTAAAGGACTGACCATAAATCACCTACAGAACAATCACTTTCCAATTATTAAAGGACTGACTGTAAATCACCTACAGAACAATCACTTTCCAATTATTAAAGGACTGACCGTAAATCTCCGACAGAACAATCACTGTCCAATTATTAAAGGACTGACCGTAAATCACCTACAGAACAATCACCGTCCAATTATTAAAGTACTGACCGTAAATCACCTACAGAACAATCACTGTCCAATTATTAAAGGACTGACCGTAAATCACCTACAGAACAATCACTATCCAATTATTAAAGGACTGACCGTAAATCACCTACAGAACAATCACTGTCCAATTATTAAAGGACTGACCATAAATCACCTACAGAACAATCACTTTCCAATTATTAAAGGACTGACTGTAAATCACCTACAGAACAATCACTTTCCAATTATTAAAGGACTGACCGTAAATCTCCGACAGAACAATCACTGTCCAATTATTAAAGGACTGACCGTAAATCACCGACAGAACAATCACTTTCCAATTATTAAAGGACTGACCGTAAATCACCTACAGAACAATCACTGTCCAATTATTAAAGGACTGACCGTAAATCACCGACAGAACAATCACTTTCCAATTATTAAAGGACTGACCGTAAATCTCCGACAGAACAATCACTTTCCAATTATTAAAGGACTGACCGTAAATCTCCGACAGAACAATCACTGTCCAATTATTAAAGGACTGACCATAAATCACCTACAGAACAATCACTTTCCAATTATTAAAGGACTGACTGTAAATCACCTACAGAACAATCACTTTCCAATTATTAAAGGACTGACCGTAAATCTCCGACAGAACAATCACTGTCCTATTATTAAAGGACTGACCGTAAATCACCTACAGAACAATCACTGTCCAATTATTAAAGGACTGACCGTAAATCACCTACAGAACAATCACTGTCCAATTATTAAAGGACTGACCGTAAATCACCTACAGAACAATCACTGTCCAATTATTAAAGGACTGACCGTAAATCACCTACAGAACAATCACTGTCCAATTATTAAAGGACTGACCGTAAGTCACCTACAGAACAATCACTATCCAATTATTAAAGGCCTGACCGTAAATCACCTGCAGAACAATCACTGTCCAATTATTAAAGGACTGACCATAAATCACCTACAGAACAATCACTTTCCAATTATTAAAGGACTGACTGTAAATCACCTACAGAACAATCACTTTCCAATTATTAAAGGACTGACCGTAAATCTCCGACAGAACAATCACTGTCCAATTATTAAAGGACTGACCGTAAATCACCTACAGAACAATCACTGTCCAATTATTAAAGGACTGACCGTAAATCACCTACAGAACAATCACTGTCCAATTATTAGAGGACTGACCATAAATCACCTACAGAACAATCACTTTCCAATTATTAAAGGACTGACTGTAAATCACCGACAGAACAATCACTTTCCAATTATTAAAGGACTGACCGTAAATCTCCGACAGAACAATCACTGTCCAATTATTAAAGGACTGACCGTAAATCACCGACAGAACAATCACTGTCCAATTATTAAAGGACTGACCGTAAATCACCTACAGAACAATCACTGTCCAATTATTAAAGGTCTGACCGTAAATCACCTGCAGAACAATCACTGTCCAATTATTAAAGGACTGACCGTAAATCACCTAAAGAACAATCACTGTCCAATTATTAAAGTACTGACCGTAAATCACCTACAGAACAATCACTCTCCAATTATTAAAGGCCTGACCGTAAATCACCTACAGAACAATCACTGTCCAATTATTAAAGGACTGACCATAAATCACCTGCAGAACAATCACTTTCCAATTATTAAAGGACTGACTGTAAATCACCTACAGAACAATCACTTTCCAATTATTAAAGGACTGACCGTAAATCTCCGACAGAACAATCACTGTCCAATTATTAAAGGACTGACCGTAAATCACCTACAGAGCAATCACTGTCCAATTATTAAAGGACTGACCGTAAATCACCTACAGAACAATCACTGTCCAATTATTAAAGGACTGACCGTAAATCACCGACAGAACAATCACTGTCCATTTATTAAAGGACTGACCGTAAATCACCTACAGAACAATCACTGTCCAATTATTAAAGGACTGACCGTAAATCACCTACAGAACAATCACTGTCCAATTATTAAAGGACTGACCGTAAATCAACTACAGAACAATCAAAGTCCAATTATTAAAGTACTGACTGTAAATCACCTACAGAACAATCACTGTCCAATTATTAAAGGACTGACCATAAATCACCTACAGAACAATCACTTTCCAATTATTAAAGGACTGACTGTAAATCACGTACAGAACAATCACTTTCCACTTATTAAAGGACTGACCGTAAATCACCTACAGAACAATCACTGTCAATTATTAAAGGACTGACTGTAAATCACCTACAGAACAATCACTGTCCTATTATTAAAGGACTGACCGTAAATCACCTACAGAACAATCAAGGTCCTATTATAAAAGGACTGACCGTAAATCACCTACAGAACAATCACTGTCCAATTATTAAAGTACTGACCGTAAATCACCGACAGAACAATCACTGTCCAATTATTAAAGGACTGACCGTAAATCACCTACAGAACAATCACTATCCAATTCTTAAAGGCCTGACCGTAAATCACCTACAGAACAATCACTGTCCAATTATTAAAGGACTGACCATAAATCACCTACAGAACAATCACTTTCCAATTATTAAATTACTGACTGTAAATCACCTACAGAACAATCACTTTCCAATTATTAAAGGACTGACCGTAAATCTCCGACAGAACAATCACTGTCCAGTTATTAAAGGACTGACCGTAAATCACCGACAGAACAATCACTGTCCAATTATTAAAGTCCTGACCGTAAATCACCTACAGAACAATCACTGTCCAATTATTAAAGGACTGACCGTAAATCACCTACAGAACAATCACTGTCCAATTATTAAAGGACTGACCATAAATCACCTACAGAACAATCACTGTCCAATTATTAAAGGACTGACTGTAAATCACCTACAGAACAATCACTTTCCAATTACTAAAGGACTGACCGTAAATCTCCGACAGAACAATCACTGTCCAATTATTAAAGGACTGACCGTAAATCACCTACAGAACAATCACTGTCCAATTATTAAAGGACTGACCGTAAATCACCTACAGAATAATCACTGTCCAATTATTAGAGGACTGACCATAAATCACCTACAGAACAATCACTTTCCAATTATTAAAGGACTGACTGTAAATCACCGACAGAACAATCACTTTCCAATTATTAAAGGACTGACCGTAAATCTCCGACAGAACAATCACTGTCCAATTATTAAAGGACTGACCGTAAATCACCGACAGAACAATCACTGTCCAATTATTAAAGGACTGACCGTAAATCACCTACAGAACAATCACTGTCCAATTATTAAAGGACTGACCGTAAATCACCTGCAGAACAATCACTGTCCAATTATTAAAGGACTGACCGTAAATCACCTACAGAACAATCACTGTCCAATTATTAAAGGACTGACCGTAAATCACCTACAGAACAATCACTATCCAATTATTAAAGGCCTGACCGTAAATCACCTGCAGAACAATCACTGTCCAATTATTAAAGGACTGACCATAAATCACCTACAGAACAATCACTTTCCAATTATTAAAGGACTGACTGTAAATCACCTACAGAACAATCACTTTCCAATTATAAAAGGACTGACCGTAAATCTCCGACAGAACAATCACTGTCCAATTATTAAAGGACTGACCGTAAATCACCTACAGAACAATCACTGTCCAATTATTAAAGGACTGACCGTAAATCACCTACAGAACAATCACTGTCCAATTATTAGAGGACTGACCATAAATCACCTACAGAACAATCACTTTCCAATTATTAAAGGACTGACTGTAAATCACCGACAGAACAATCACTTTCCAATTATTAAAGGACTGACCCTAAATCTCCGACAGAACAATCACTGTCCAATTATTAAAGGACTGACCGTAAATCACCGACAGAACAATCACTGTCCAATTATTAAAGACTTGACCGTAAATCACCTACAGAACAATCACTGTCCAATTATTAAAGGACTGACCGTAAATCACCTGCAGAACAATCACTGTCCAATTATTAAAGGACTGACCGTAAATCACCTACAGAACAATCACTGTCCAATTATTAAAGTACTGACCGTAAATCACCTACAGAACAATCACTCTCCAATTATTAAAGGCCTGACCGTAAATCACCTACAGAACAATCACTGTCCAATTATTAAAGGACTGACCATAAATCACCTGCAGAACAATCACTTTCCAATTATTAAAGGACTGACTGTAAATCACCTACAGAACAATCACTTTCCAATTATTAAAGGACTGACCGTAAATCTCCGACAGAACAATCACTGTCCAATTATTAAAGGACTGACCGTAAATCACCTACAGAACAATCACTGTCCAATTATTAAAGTACTGACCGTAAATCACCTACAGAACAATCACTGTCCAATTATTAAAGGACTGACCGTAAATCACCTACAGAACAATCACTGTCCAATTATTAAAGGACTGACCGTAAATCACCGACAGAACAATCACTGTCCAATTATTAAAGGACTGACCGTAAATCACCTACAGAACAATCACTGTCCAATTATTAAAGGACTGACCGTAAATCACCTACAGAACAATCACTGTCCAATTATTAAAGGACTGACCGTAAATCACCTACAGAACAATCAAAGTCCAATTATTAAAGTACTGACTGTAAATCACCTACAGAACAATCACTGTCCAATTATTAAAGGACTGACCATAAATCACCTACAGAACAATCACTTTCCAATTATTAAAGGACTGACTGTAAATCACCTACAGAACAATCACTTTCCACTTATTAAAGGACTGACCGTAAATCACCTACAGAACAAACACTGTCAATTATTAAAGGACTGACTGTAAATCACCTACAGAACAATCACTGTCCTATTATTAAAGGACTGACCGTAAATCACCTGCAGAACAATCAAGGTCCTATTATAAAAGGACTGACCGTAAATCACCTACAGAACAATCACTGTCCAATTATTAAAGTACTGACCGTAAATCACCGACAGAACAATCACTGTCCAATTATTAAAGGACTGACCGTAAATCACCTACAGAACAATCACTATCCAATTCTTAAAGGCCTGACCGTAAATCACCTACAGAACAATCACTGTCCAATTATTAAAGGACTGACCATAAATCACCTACAGAACAATCACTTTCCAATTATTAAAGGACTGACTGTAAATCACCTACAGAACAATCACTTTCCAATTATTAAAGGACTGACCGTAAATCTCCGACAGAACAATCACTGTCCAATTATTAAAGGACTGACCGTAAATCACCTACAGAACAATCACTGTCCAATTATTAAAGGACTGACCGTAAATCACCGACAGAACAATCACTGTCCAATTATTTATGGAGTGACCGTAAATCACCTACAGAACAATCACTGTCCAATTATTAAAGGACTGACTGTAAATCACCTACAGAACAATCACTGTCCAATTATTAAAGGACTGACCGTAAATCACCTACAGAACAATCACTGTCCAATTATTAAAGGACTGACTGTAAATCACCTACAGAACAATCACTGTCCAATTATTAAAGTACTGACCGTAAATCACCTACAGAACAATCAGTTTCCAATTATTAAAGGACTGACCATAAATCAACTACAGAACAATCACTTTCCAATTATTAAAGGACTGACTGTAAATCCCCTACAGAACAATCACTTTCCAATTATTAAAGGACTGACCATAAATCACCTACAGAACAATCACTGTCAATTATTAAAGGACTGACTGTAAATCACCTACAGAACAATCACTATCCAATTATTAAAGGACTGACCGTAAATCACCTACAGAATAATCACTGTCCAATTATTAAAGGACTGACCGTAAATCACCGACAGAACAATCACTGTCCTATTATTAAAGGACTGATCGTAAATCTCCAACAGAACAATAACTGTCCAATTATTAAAGGACTGACCGTAAATCACCGACAGAACAATCACTGTCCAATTATTAAAGGACTGACCGTAAATCACCGACAGAACAATCACTGTCCAATTATTAAAGGACTGACCGTAAATCACCGACAGAACAATCACTGTCCAATTATTAAAGGACTGACCGTAAATCACCTCCAGAACAATCAGTGTCCAATTATTAAAGGACTGACCGTAAATCACCTACAGAACAATCACTATCCAATAATTAAAGGACTGACCGGAAATCACCTACAGAACAATCACTGTCCAATTATTAAAGGACTGACCGTAAATCACCTACAGAACAATCACTGTCCAATTATTAAAGGACTGACCGTAAATCACCTACAGAACAATCACTGTCCAATTATTAAAGTACTGACCGTAAATCACCTACAGAACAATCAGTTTCCAATTATTAAAGTACTGACCATAAATCACCTACAGAACAATCACTTTCGAATTATTAAAGGACTGACTGTAAATCACCTACAGAACAATCACTTTCCAATTATTAAAGGACTGACCGTAAATCACCTACAGAACAATCACTGTCAATTATTAAAGGACTGACCGTAAATCACCGACAGAACAATCACTGTCCAATTATTAAAGGACTGACCGTAAATCACCTCCAGAACAATCACTGTCCAATTATTAAAGGACTGACCGTAAATCACCTACAGAACAATCACTATCCAATAATTAAAGGACTGACCGTAAATCACCTACAGAACAATCACTGTCCAATTATTAAAGGACTGACCGTAAATCACCTACAGAACAATCACTGTCCAATTATTAAAGGACTGACCGTAAATCACCTACAGAACAATCACTGTCCAATTATTAAAGTACTGACCGTAAATCACCTACAGAACAATCACTGTCCAATTATTAAAGGACTGACCGTAAATCACCTACAGAACAATCACTATCCAATTATTAAAGGACTGACAGTAAATCACCTACAGAACAATCACTGTCCAATTATTAAAGGACTGACCGTAAATCACCTACAGAACAATCACTGTCCAATTATTAAAGGACTGACCGTAAATCACCTACAGAACAATCACTGTCCAATTATTAAAGGACTGACCGTAAATCACCTACAGAACAATCACTATCCAATTATTAAAGGACTGATAGAAAATCACCTACAGAACAATCACTGTTCAATTATTAAAGGACTGACCGTAAATCACCTACAGAACAATCACTATCCAATTATTAAAGGACTGACCGTAAATCACCTACAGAACAATCACTGTCCAATTATTAAAGGACTGACCGTAAATCACCTACAGAACAACACTGTCCAATTATTAAAGGACTTACCGTCAATCACCTACAGAACAATCTCTGTCCAATTATTAAAGGACTGACCGTAAATCACCTACAGATCAATCACTGTCCAATTATTAAAGGACTGACCGTAAATCACCTACAGAACAACACTGTCCAATTATTAAAGGACTTACCGTCAATCACCTACAGAACAATCACTGTCCAATTATTAAAGGACTGACCGTAAATCACCTACAGAACAATCACTGTCCAATTATTAAAGGACTGACCGTAAATCACCTGCAGAACAATCACTGTCCAATTATTAAAGTACTGACCGTAAATCACCTACAGAACAATCACTATCCAATTATTTAAGGACTGACCGTAAATCACCTACAGAACAACACTGTCCAATTATTAAAGGACTTACCGTCAATCACCTACAGAACAATCACTGTCCAATTATTAAAGGACTGACCGTAAATCACCTACAGAACAATCACTGTCCAATTATTAAAGTACTGACCGTAAATCACCGACAGAACAATCACTATCCAATTATTAAAGGACTGACAGTAAATCACCTACAGAACAATCACTTTCCAATTATTAAAGGACTGACCGGAAATCACCTACAGAACAATCACTATCCAATTATTAAAGGACTGACCGTAAATCACCTACAGAACAATCACTGTCCAATTATTAAAGGACTGACCGTAAATCACCTACAGAACAACACTGTCCAATTATTAAAGGACTTACCGTCAATCACCTACAGAACAATCACTGTCCAATTATTAAAGGACTGACCGTAAATCACCTACAGAACAATCACTGTCCAATTATTAAAGGACTGACCGTAAATCACCTACAGAATAATCACTGTCCAATTATTAAAGTACTGACCGTAAATCACCTACAGAACAATCACTATCCAATTATTTAAGGACTGACCGTAAATTACCTACAAAACAATCACTGTCCAATTATTAAAGGACTGACCATAAATCACCTACAGAACAATCACTGTCCAATTATTAAAGGACTGACCGTAAATCACCTACAGAACAATCACTGTCCAATTATTAAAGGACTGACCGTAAATCACCTACAGAACAATCACTGTCCAATTATTAAAGTACTGACCGTAAATCACCTACAGAACAATCACTATCCAATTATTAAAGGACTGACAGTAAATCACCTACAGAACAATCACTGTCCAATTATTAAAGGACTGACCGTAAATCACCTACAGAACAATCACTGTCCAATTATTAAAGGACTGACCGTAAATCACCAACAGAACAATCACTATCCAATTATTAAAGAACTGACAGAAAATCACCTACAGAACAATCACTGTCCAATTATTAAAGGACTGACCGTAAATCACCTACAGAACAATCACTATCCAATTATTAAAGGACTGACCGTAAATCACCTACAGAACAATCACTGTCCAATTATTAAAGGACTGACCGTAAATCACCTACAGAACAATCACTGTCCAAATATTAAAGGACTGACCGTAAATCACCTACAGAACAATCACTGTCCAATTATTAAAGGACTGACTGTAAATCACCTACAGAACAATCACTTTCCAATTATTAAAGGACTGACCGTAAATCACCTACAGAACAATCACTGTCAATTATTAAATGACTGACTGTAAATCACCTACAGAACAATCACTGTCCTATTATTAAAGGACTGACCGTAAATCACCTTCAGAACTATCAAGGTCCTATTATTAAAGGACTGATCGTAAATCACCGACAGAACAATCACTGTCCAATTATTAAAGTACTGACCGTAAATTACCGACAGAACAATCACTGTCCAATTATTAAAGGACTGACCGTAAATCACCTGCAGAACAATCACTATCCAATTATTAAAGGCCTGACCGTAAATCACCTACAGAACAATCACTGTCCAATTATTAAAGGACTGACCATAAATCACCTACAGAACAATCACTTTCCAATTATTAAAGGACTGACTGTAAATCACCTACAGAACAATCACTTTCCAGTTATTAAAGGGCTGACCGTAAATCTCCGACAGAACAATCACTGTCCAATTATTAAAGGACTGACCGTAAATCACCTACAGAACAATCACTGTCCAATTATTAAAGTACTGACCGTAAATCACCTACAGAACAATCACTGTCCAATTATTAAAGGACTGACCGTAAATCACCTACAGAACAATCACTGTCCAATTATTAAAGGACTGACCATAAATCACCTACAGAACAATCACTTTCCAATTATTAAAGGACTGACTGTAAATCACCTACAGAACAATCACTTTCCAATTATTAAAGGACTGACCGTAAATCTCCGACAGAACAATCACTGTCCAATTATTAAAGTACTGACCGTAAATCACCTACAGAACAATCACTGTCCATATATTAAAGGACTGACCATAAATCACCGACAGAACAATCACTGTCCAATTATTAAAGGACTGACCGTAAATCACCTACAGAACAATCACTGTCCAATTATTAAAGGACTGACCGTAAATCACCTACAGAACAATCACTGTCCAATTATTAAAGGACTGACCGTAAATCACCTACAGAACAATCACTGTCCAATTATTAAAGTACTGACCGTAAATCACCTACACAACAATCACTTTCCAATTATTAAAGGACTGACCATAAATCACCTACAGAACAATCACTGTCCAATTATTAAAGGACTGACTGTAAATCACCTACAGAACAATCACTTTCCAATTATTAAAGGACTGACCGTAAATCACCTACAGATCAATCACTGTCAATTATTAAAGGACTGACCGTAAATCACCTACAGAACAATCACTGTCCAATTATTAAAGGACTGACCGTAAATCACCGACAGAACAATCACTGTCCTATTATTAAAGGACTGATCGTAAAACTCCGACAGAACAATCACTGTCCAATTATTAAAGGACTGACCGTAAATCGCCTCCAGAACAATCACTGTCCAATTATTAAAGGACTGACCGTAAATCACCTACAGAACAATCACTATCCAATAATTAAAGGACTGACCGTAAATCACCTACAGAACAATCACTGTCCAATTATTAAAGGACTGACCGTAAATCACCTACAGAACAATCACTGTCCAGTTATTAAAGGACTGACCGTAAATCACCTACAGAACAATCACTGTCCAATTATTAAAGTACTGACCGTAAATCACCTACAGAACAATCACTGTCCAATTATTAAAGGACTGACCGTAAATCACCTACAGAACAATCACTATCCAATTATTAAGGGACTGACAGTAAATCACCTACAGAACAATCACTGTCCAATTATTAAAGGACTGACCGTAAATCACCTACAGAACAATCACTGTCCAATTATTAAAGGACTGACCGTAAATCACCTACAGAACAATCACTGTCCAATTATTAAAGGACTGACCGTAAATCACCTACAGAACAATCACTATCCAATTATTAAAGGACTGACAGAAAATCACCTACAGAACAATCACTGTCCAATTATTAAAGGACTGACCGTAAATCACCTACAGAACAATCACTATCCAATTATTAAAGGACTGACCGTAAATCACCTACAGAACAATCACTGTCCAATTATTAAAGGACTGACCGTAAATCACCTACAGAACAACACTGTCCAATTATTAAAGGACTTACCGTCAATCACCTACAGAACAATCACTGTCCAATTATTAAAGGACTGACCGTAAATCACCTACAGAACAATCACTGTCCAATTATTAAAGGACTGACCGTAAATCACCTACAGAACAACACTGTCCAATTATTAAAGGACTTACCGTCAATCACCTACAGAACAATCACTGTCCAATTATTAAAGGACTGACCGTAAATCACCTACAGAACAATCACTGTCCAATTATTAAAGGACTGACCATAAATCACCTACAGAACAATCACTGTCCAATTATTAAAGGACTGACTGTAAATCACCTACAGAACAATCACTTTCCAATTATTAAAGGACTGACCGTAAATCACCTACAGATCAATCACTGTCAATTATTAAAGGACTGACCGTAAATCACCTACAGAACAATCACTGTCCAATTATTAAAGGACTGACCGTAAATCACTGACAGAACAATCACTGTCCTATTATTAAAGGACTGCTCGTAAAACTCCGACAGAACAATCACTGTCCAATTATTAAAGGACTGACCGTAAATCGCCTCCAGAACAATCACTGTCCAATTATTAAAGGACTGACCGTAAATCACCTACAGAACAATCACTATCCAATAATTAAAGGACTGACCGTAAATCACCTACAGAACAATCACTGTCCAATTATTAAAGGACTGACCGTAAATCACCTACAGAACAATCACTGTCCAATTATTAAAGGACTGACCGTAAATCACCTACAGAACAATCACTGTCCAATTATTAAAGGACTGACCGTAAATCACCTACAGAACAATCACTGTCCAATTATTAAAGGACTGACCGTAAATCACCTACAGAACAATCACTATCCAATTATTAAGGGACTGACAGTAAATCACCTACAGAACTATCACTGTCCAATTATTAAAGGACTGACCGTAAATCACCTACAGAACAATCACTGTCCAATTATTAAAGGACTGACCGTAAATCACCTACAGAACAATCACTGTCCAATTATTAAAGGACTGACCGTAAATCACCTACAGAACAATCACTATCCAATTATTAAAGGACTGACGGAAAATCACCTACAGAACAATCACTGTCCAATTATTAAAGGACTGACCGTAAATCACCTACAGAACAATCACTATCCAATTATTAAAGGACTGACCGTAAATCACCTACAGAACAATCACTGTCCAATTATTAAAGGACTGACCGTAAATCACCTACAGAACAACACTGTCCAATTATTAAAGGACTTACCGTCAATCACCTACAGAACAATCACTGTCCAATTATTAAAGGACTGA
Source organism: Heterodontus francisci (assembly GCF_036365525.1). Classification (NCBI taxonomy): domain Eukaryota; kingdom Metazoa; phylum Chordata; class Chondrichthyes; order Heterodontiformes; family Heterodontidae; genus Heterodontus; species Heterodontus francisci. The sequence goes on from NW_027140240.1 coordinate 1,339,268, forward strand.
CCGTAAATCACCTACAGAACAATCACTGTCCAATTATTAAAGGACTGACCGTAAATCACCTACAGAACAACACTGTCCAATTATTAAAGGACTTACCGTCAATCACCTACAGAACAATCACTGTCCAATTATTAAAGGACTGACCGTAAATCACCTACAGAACAATCACTGTCCAATTATTAAAGGACTGACCGTAAATCACCTACAGAACAATCACTGTCCAATTATTAAAGTACTGACCGTAAATCACCTACAGAACAATCACTATCCAATTATTTAAGGACTGACCGTAAATCACCTACAGAACAACACTGTCCAATTATTAAAGGACTTACCGTCAATCACCTACAGAACAATCACTGTCCAATTATTAAAGGACTGACCGTAAATCACCTACAGAACAATCACTGTCCAATTATTAAAGGACTGACCGTAAATCACCTACAGAACAACACTGTCCAATTATTAAAGGACTTACCGTCAATCACCTACAGAACAATCACTGTCCAATTATTAAAGGACTGACCGTAAATCACCTACAGAACAATCACTGTCCAATTATTAAAGTACTGACCGTAAATCACCGACTGAACAATCACTATCCAATTATTAAAGGACTGACAGTAAATCACCTACAGAACAATCACTGTCCAATTATTAAAGGACTGACCGTAAATCACCTACAGAACAATCACTGTCCAATTATTAAAGGACTGACCGTAAATCACCTACAGAACAATCACTGTCCAATTATTAAAGTACTGACCGTAAATCACCTACAGAACAATCACTATCCAATTATTAAAGGACTGACAGTAAATCACCTACAGAACAATCACTGTCCAATTATTAAAGGACTGACCGTAAATCACCTACAGAACAATCACTGTCCAATTATTAAAGGACTGACCGTAAATCACCTACAGAACAATCACTGTCCAATTATTAAAGGACTGACCGTAAATCACCAACAGAACAATCACTATCCAATTATTAAAGGACTGACAGAAAATCACCTACAGAACAATCACTGTCCAATTATTAAAGGACTGACCGTAAATCACCTACAGAACAATCACTATCCAATTATTAAAGGACTGACCGTAAATCACCTACAGAACTATCACTGTCCAATTATTAAAGGACTGACCGTAAATCACCTACAGAACAATCACTGTCCAAATATTAAAGGACTGACCGTAAATCACCTACAGAACAATCACTGTCCAATTATTAAAGGACTGACTGTAAATCACCTACAGAACAATCACTTTCCAATTATTAAAGGACTGACCGTAAATCACCTACAGAACAATCACTGTCAATTATTAAAGGACTGACTGTAAATCACCTACAGAACAATCACTGTCCTATTATTAAAGGACTGACCGTAAATCACCCACAGAACTATCAAGGTCCTATTATTAAAGGACTGACCGTAAATCACCTACAGAACAATCACTGTCCAATTATTAAAGTACTGACCGTAAATCACCGACAGAACAATCACTGTCCAATTATTAAAGGACTTACCGTAAATCACCTACAGAACAATCACTATCCAATGATTAAAGGCCTGACCGTAAATCACCTACAGAACAATCACTGTCCAATTATTAAAGGACTGACCATAAATCACCTACAGAACAATCACTTTCCAATTATTAAAGGACTGACTGTAAATCACCTACAGAACAATCACTTTCCAATTATTAAAGGACTGACCGTAAATCTCCGACAGAACAATCACTGTCCAATTATTAAAGGACTGACCGTAAATCACCTGCAGAACAATCACTGTCCAATTATTAAAGTACTGACCGTAAATCACCTACAGAACAATCACTGTCCAATTATTAAAGGACTGACCGTAAATCACCTACAGAACAATCACTGTCCAATTATTAAAGGACTGACCATAAATCACCTACAGAACAATCACTTTCCAATTATTAAAGGACTGACTGTAAATCACCTACAGAACAATCACTTTCCAATTATTAAAGGACTGACCGTAAATCTCCGACAGAACAATCACTGTCCAATTATTAAAGGACTGACCGTAAATCACCTACAGAACAATCACTGTCCAATTATTAAAGGACTGACCGTAAATCACCGACAGAACAATCACTGTCCAATTATTAAAGGACTGACCGTAAATCACCTACAGAACAATCACTGTCCAATTATTAAAGGACTGACCGTAAATCACCTACAGAACAATCACTGTCCAATTATTAAAGGACTGACCGTAAATCACCTACAGAACAATCACTGTCCAATTATTAAAGTACTGACCGTAAATCACCTACACAACAATCACTTTCCAATTATTAAAGGACTGACCATAAATCACCTACAGAACAATCACTGTCCAATTATTACAGGACTGACCGTAAATCACCTACAGAACAATCACTTTCCAATTATTAAAGGACTGACCGTAAATCACCTACAGAACAATCACTGTCAATTATTAAAGGACTGACCGTAAATCACCTACAGAACAATCACTGTCCAATTATTAAAGGACTGACCGTAAATCACCGACAGAACAATCACTGTCCTATTATTAAAGGACTGATCGTAAATCTCCGACAGAACAATCACTGTCCAATTATTAAAGGACTGACCGTAAATCACCTACAGAACAATCACTGTCCAATTATTAAAGGACTGACGGTAAATCACCGACAGAACAATCACTGTCCTATTATTAAAGGACTGATCGTAAATCTCCGACAGAACAGTCACTGTCCAATTATTAAAGGACTGACCGTAAATCACCTACAGAACAATCACTGTCTAATTATTAAAGGACTGACGGTAAATCACCTACAGAACAATCACTGTCCAATTATTAAAGGACTGACCGTAAATCACCTACAGAACAATCACTGTCCAATTATTAAAGGACTGACCGTAAATCACCTACAGAACAATCACTGTCCAATTATTAAAGTACTGACCGTAAATCACCAACAGAACAATCACTATCCAATTATTAAAGGACTGACAGAAAATCACCTACAGAACAATCACTGTCCAATTATTAAAGGACTGACCGTAAATCACCTACAGAACAATCACTATCCAATTATTAAAGGACTGACCGTAAATCACCTACAGAACTATCACAGTCCAATTATTAAAGGACTGACCGTAAATCACCTACAGAACAATCACTGTCCAAATATTAAAGGACTGACCGTAAATCACCTACAGAACAATCACTGTCCAATTATTAAAGGACTGACTGTAAATCACCTACAGAACAATCACTTTCCAATTATTAAAGGACTGACCGTAAATCACCTACAGAACAATCACTGTCAATTATTAAAGGACTGACTGTAAATCACCTACAGAACAATCACTGTCCTATTATTAAAGGACTGACCGTAAATCACCCACAGAACTATCAAGGTCCTATTATTAAAGGACTGACCGTAAATCACCTACAGAACAATCACTGTCCAATTATTAAAGTACTGACCGTAAATCACCGACAGAACAATCACTGTCCAATTATTAAAGGACTTACCGTAAATCACCTACAGAACAATCACTATCCAATTATTAAAGGCCTGACCGTAAATCACCTACAGAACAATCACTGTCCAATTATTAAAGGACTGACCATAAATCACCTACAGAACAATCACTATCCAATTATTAAAGGACTGACTGTAAATCACCTACAGAACAATCACTTTCCAATTATTAAAGGACTGACCGTAAATCTCCGACAGAACAATCACTGTCCAATTATTAAAGGACTGACCGTAAATCACCTGCAGAACAATCACTGTCCAATTATTAAAGTACTGACCGTAAATCACCTACAGAACAATCACTGTCCAATTATTAAAGGACTGACCGTAAATCACCTACAGAACAATCACTGTCCAATTATTAAAGGACTGACCATAAATCACCTACAGAACAATCACTTTCCAATTATTAAAGGACTGACTGTAAATCACCTACAGAACAATCACTTTCCAATTATTAAAGGACTGACCGTAAATCTCCGACAGAACAATCACTGTCCAATTATTAGAGGACTGACCGTAAATCACCTACAGAACAATCACTGTCCAATTATTAAAGGACTGACCGTAAATCACCGACAGAACAATCACTGTCCAATTATTAAAGGACTGACCGTAAATCACCTACAGAACAATCACTGTCCAATTATTAAAGGACTGACCGTAAATCACCTACAGAACAATCACTGTCCAATTATTAAAGGACTGACCGTAAATCACCTACAGAACAATCACTGTCCAATTATTAAAGTACTGACCGTAAATCACCTACGCAACAATCACTTTCCAATTATTAAAGGACTGACCATAAATCACCTACAGAACAATCACTGTCCAATTATTAAAGGACTGACTGTAAATCACCTACAGAACAATCACTTTCCAATTATTAAAGGACTGACCGTAAATCACCTACAGAACAATCACTGTCAATTATTAAAGGACTGACCGTAAATCACCTACAGAACAATCACTGTCCAATTATTAAAGGACTGACCGTAAATCACCGACAGAACAATCACTATCCTATTATTAAAGGACTGATCGTAAATCTCCGACAGAACAATCACTGTCCAATTATTAAAGGACTGACCGTAAATCACCTACAGAACAATCACTGTCCAATTATTAAAGGACTGACCGGAAATCACCAACAGAACAATCACTGTCCAATTATTAAAGGACTGACCGTAAATCACCTCCAGAACAATCACTGTCCAATTATTAAAGGACTGACCGTAAATCACCTACAGAACAATCACTATCCAATAATTAAAGGACTGACCGTAAATCACCTACAGAACAATCACTGTCCAATTGTTAAAGGACTGACCGTAAATCACCTACAGAACAATCACTGTCCAATTATTAAAGGACTGACCGTAAATCACCTACAGAACAATCACTGTCCAATTATTAAAGTACTGACCGTAAATCACCTACAGAACAATCACTGTCCAATTATTAAAGGACTGACCGTAAATCACCTACAGAACAATCACTATCCAATTATTAAAGGACTGACAGTAAATCACCTACAGAACAATCACTGTCCAATTATTAAAGGACTGACCGTAAATCACCTACAGAACAATCACTGTCCAATTATTAAAGGACTGACCGTAAATCACCTACAGAACAATCACTGTCCAATTATTAAAGGACTGACCGTAAATCACCTACAGAACAATCACTATCCAATTATTAAAGGACTGACAGAAAATCACCTACAGAACAATCACTGTCCAATTATTAAAGGACTGACCGTAAATCACCTACAGAACAATCACTATCCAATTATTAAAGGACTGACTTTAAATCACCTACAGAACAATCACTGTCCAATTATTAAAGGCCTGACCGTAAATCACCTACAGAACAACACTGTCCAATTATTAAAGGACTTACCGTCAATCACCTACAGAACAATCACTGTCCAATTATTAAAGGACTGACCATAAATCACCTACAGAACAATCACTGTCCAATTATTAAAGGACTGACCGTAAATCACCTACAGAACAATCACTGTCCAATTATTAAAGTACTGACCGTAAATCACCTACAGAACAATCACTATCCAATTATTTAAGGACTGACCGTAAATCACCTACAGAACAATCACTGTCCAATTATTAAAGGACTGACCATAAAGCACCTACAGAACAATCACTGTTCAATTATTAAAGGACTGACCGTAAATCACCTACAGAACAATCATTGTCCAATTATTAAAGGACTGACCGTAAATCACCTACAGAACAATCACTGTCCAATTATTAAAGGACTGACTGTAAATCACCTACAGAACAATCACTGTCCAATTATTAAAGGACTGACTGTAAATCACCTACAGAACAATCACTATCCAATTATTAAAGGACTGACAGTAAATCACCAACAGAACAATCACTGTCCAATTATTAAAGGACTGACCGTAAATCACCTACAGAACAATCACTGTCCAATTATTAAAGGACTGACCGTAAATCACCTACAGAACAATCACTATCCAATTATTAAAGGACTGACAGTAAATCACCTACAGAACAATCACTGTCCAATTATTAAAGGACTGACCGTAAATCACCTACAGAACAATCACTGTCCAATTATTAAAGGACTGACCGTAAATCACCTACAGAACAATCACTATCCAATTATTAAAGGACTGACAGAAAATCACCTACAGAACAATCACTGTCCAATTATTAAAGGACTGACCGTAAATCACCTACAGAACAATCACTGTCCAATTATTAAAGGACTGACCGTAAATCACCTACAGAACAATCACTATCCTATTATTAAAGGACTGACAGTAAATCACCTACAGAACAATCACTGTCCAATTATTAAAGGACTGACCGTAAATCACCTACAGAACAATCACTGTCCAATTATTAAACGACTGACCGTAAATCACCTACAGAACAATCACTATCCAATTATTAAAGTACTGACCGTAAATCACCTACAGAACAATCACTATCCAATTATTAAAGGACTGACCGTAAATCACCTACAGAACAATCACTATCCAATTATTAAAGGACTGACAGAAAATCACCTACAGAACAATCACTGTCCAATTATTAAAGGACTGACCATAAATCACCTACAGAACAATCACTATCCAATTATTAAAGGACTGACCGTAAATCTCCTACAGAACAATCACTGTCCAATTATTAAAGGACTGACCGTAAATCACCTACAGAACAACACTGTCTAATTATTAAAGGACTTACCGTCAATCACCTACAGAACAATCACTGTCCAATTATTAAAGGACTGACCGTAAATCACCGACAGAACAATCACTGTCCAATTATTAAAGGACTGACCGTAAATCACCTACAGAACAATCACTGTCCAATTATTAAAGTACTGACCGTAAACCACCTACAGAACAATCACTATCCAATTATTTAAGGACTGACCGTAAATCACCTACAGAACAATCACTGTCCAATTATTAAAGGACTGACCATAAATCACCTACAGAACAATCACTGTCCAATTATTAAAGGGCTGACCGTAAATCACCTACAGAACAATCACTGTCCAATTATTAAAGGACTGACCGTAAATCACCTACATCAATCACTGTCCTATTATTAAAGGACTGACCGTAAATCACCTACAGAACAGTCACTGTCCAATTATTAAAGGACTGACCGTAAATCACCTACAGAACAATCACTGTCTAATTATTAAAGGACTGACGGTAAATCACCTACAGAAGAACACTGTCCAATTATTAAAGGACTTACCGTAAATCACCTACAGAACAATCACTGTCCAATTTTTAAAGGACTGACCGTAAGTCACCTACAGAACAATCACTGTCCAATTATTAAAGGACTGACCGTAAATCACCGACAGAACAATCACTGTCCAATTATTAAAGGACTGACCGTAAATCACCTACAGAACAATCACTGTCCAATTATTAAAGGACTGACCGTAAATCACCTCCAGAACCATCACTGTCCAATTATTAAAGGACTGACCGTAAATTACCTACAGAACAATCACTGTCCAATTATTAAAGGACTGACCGTAAATCACCGACAGAACAATCACTGTCCAATTATTAAAGGACTGACCGTAAATCTCCTTCAGAACAATCACTGTCCTATTATTGAAGGACTGACCGTAAATCACCTACAGAACAATCACTGTCCAGTTATTAAAGGACTGACCGTAAATCACCTACAGAACAATCACTGTCCGATTATTAAAGGACTGACCGTAAATCACCTACAGAACAATCACTGTCCAATTATTAAAGGACTGACCGTAAATCACCTGCAGAACAATCACTGTCCAATTATTAAAGGACTGACCGTAAATCTCCGACAGAACAATCATTGTCCAATTATTAAAGGACTGACCGTAAATCACCTACAGAACAATCACTGTCCAATTGTTAAAGGACTGACCGTAAATCACCTACAGAACAATCACTGTCCTATTATTAAAGGACTGACCGTAAATCACCTACAGAACAATCACTGTCCTATTATTAAAGGACTGACCGTAAATCACCGACAGAACAATCACTGTCCAATTATTAAAGGACTGACCATAAATCACCTACAGAACAATCACTTTCCAATTATTAAAGGACTGACTGTAAATCACCTACAGAACAATCACTGTCCAATTATTAAAGGACTGACCGTAAATCTCCGACAGAACAATCACTGTCCAATTATTAAAAGACTGACCGTAAATCACCTACAGAACAATCACTGTCCAATTATTAAAGTACTGACCGTAATACACCTACAGAACAATCACTGTCCAATTATTAAAGAACTGACCGTAAATCACCTACAGAACAATCACTATCCAATTATTAAAGGACTGACCGTAAATCACCTACAGAACAATCACTGTCCAATTATTAAAGGACTGACCATAAATCACCTACAGAACAATCACTTTCCAATTATTAAAGGACTGACAGTAAATCACCTACAGAACAATCACTTTCCAATTATTAAAGGACTGACCGTAAATCTCCGACAGAACAATCACTGTCCAATTATTAAAGGACTGACCGTAAATCACCTACAGAACAATCACTGTCCAATTATTAAAGGACTGACCGTAAATCACCGACAGAACAATCACTGTCCAATTATTAAAGGACTGACCGTAAATCACCTACAGAACAATCACTGTCCAATTATTAAAGGACTGACCGTAAATCACCTACAGAACAATCACTGTCCAATTATTAAAGGACTGACCGTAAATCACCTACAGAACAATCACTGTCCAATTATTAAAGTACTAACCGTAAATCACCTACAGAACAATCACTGTCCAATTATTGAAGGACTGACCGTAACTCACCTACAGAACAATCACTATCCAATTATTAAAGGACTGACCGCAAATCACCTACAGAACAATCACTGTCCAATTATTAAAGGACTGACCATAAATCACCTACAGAACAATCACTTTCCAATTATTAAAGGACTGACTGTAAATCACCTACAGAACAATCACTTTCCAATTATTAAAGGACTGACCGTAAATCTCCGACAGAACAATCACTGTCCAATTATTAAAGGACTGACCGTAAATCACCGACAGAACAATCACTGTCCAATTATTAAAGGACTGACCATAAATCACCTACAGAACAATCACTTTCCAATTATTAAAGGACTGACTGTAAATCACCTACAGAACAATCACTTTCCAATTATTAAAGGACTGACCGTAAATCTCCGACAGAACAATCACTATCCAATTATTAAAGGACTGACCGCAAATCACCTACAGAACAATCACTGTCCAATTATTAAAGGACTGACCATAAATCACCTACAGAACAATCACTTTCCAATTATTAAAGGACTGACTGTAAATCACCTACAGAACAATCACTTTCCAATTATTAAAGGACTGACCGTAAATCTCCGACAGAACAATCACTGTCCAATTATTAAAGGACTGACCGTAAATCACCGACAGAACAATCACTGTCCAATTATTAAAGTACTGACCGTAAATCACCTACAGAACAATCACTCTCCAATTATTAAAGGACTGACCGTAAATCACCTACAGAACAATCACTGTCCAATTATTAAAGGACTGACCATAAATCACCTACAGAACAATCACTATCCAATTATTAAAGGACTGACCGTAAATCTCCTACAGAACAATCACTGTCCAATTATTAAAGGTCTGACCGTAAATCACCTACAGAACAACACTGTCTAATTATTAAAGGACTTACCGTCAATCACCTACAGAACAATCACTGTCCAATTATTAAAGGACTGACCGTAAATCACCGACAGAACAATCACTGTCCAATTATTAAAGGACTGACCGTAAATCACCTACAGAACAATCACTGTCCAATTATTAAAGTACTGACCGTAAACCACCTACAGAACAATCACTATCCAATTATTTAAGGACTGACCGTAAATCACCTACAGAACAATCACTGTCCAATTATTAAAGGACTGACCATAAATCACCTACAGAACAATCACTGTCCAATTATTAAAGGGCTGACCGTAAATCACCTACAGAACAATCACTGTCCAATTATTAAAGGACTGACAGTAAATCACCTACATCAATCACTGTCCTATTATTAAAGGACTGACCGTAAATCACCTACAGAACAGTCACTGTCCAATTATTAAAGGACTGACCGTAAATCACCTACAGAACAATCACTGTCTAATTATTAAAGGACTGACGGTAAATCACCTACAGAAGAACACTGTCCAATTATTAAAGGACTTACCGTAAATCACCTACAGAACAATCACTGTCCAATTTTTAAAGGACTGACCGTAAGTCACCTACAGAACAATCACTGTCCAATTATTAAAGGACTGACCGTAAATCACCGACAGAACAATCACTGTCCAATTATTAAAGGACTGACCGTAAATCACCTACAGAACAATCACTGTCCAATTATTAAAGGACTGACCGTAAATCACCTCCAGAACCATCACTGTCCAATTATTAAAGGACTGACCGTAAATTACCTACAGAACAATCACTGTCCAATTATTAAAGGACTGACCGTAAATCACCGACAGAACAATCACTGTCCAATTATTAAAGGACTGACCGTAAATCTCCTTCAGAACAATCACTGTCCTATTATTGAAGGACTGACCGTAAATCACCTACAGAACAATAACTGTCCAATTATTAAAGGACTGACCGTAAATCACCGACAGAACAATCACTGTCCAATTATTAAAGGACTGACCGTAAATCACCTACAGAACAATCACTGTCCAATTATTAAAGGACTGACCGTAAATCACCTACAGAACAATCACTGTCCAATTATTAAAGGACTGACCGTAAATCACCTACAGAACAATCACTGTCCAATTATTAAAGTACTAACCGTAAATCACCTACAGAACAATCACTGTCCAATTATTGAAGGACTGACCGTAACTCACCTACAGAACAATCACTATCCAATTATTAAAGGACTGACCGCAAATCAACTACAGAACAATCACTGTCCAATTATTAAAGGACTGACCATAAATCACCTACAGAACAATCACTTTCCAATTATTAAAGGACTGACTGTAAATCACCTACAGAACAATCACTTTCCAATTATTAAAGGACTGACCGTAAATCTCCGACAGAACAATCACTGTCCAATTATTAAAGGACTGACCGTAAATCACCGACAGAACAATCACTGTCCAATTATTAAAGTACTGACCGTAAATCACCTACAGAACAATCACTCACCAATTATTAAAGGACTGACCGTAAATCACCTACAGAACAATCACTGTCCAATTATTAAAGGACTGACCATAAATCACCTACAGAACAATCACTATCCAATTATTAAAGGACTGACCGTAAATCTCCTACAGAACAATCACTGTCCAATTATTAAAGGTCTGACCGTAAATCACCTACAGAACAACACTGTCTAATTATTAAAGGACTTACCGTCAATCACCTACAGAACAATCACTGTCCAATTATTAAAGGACTGACCGTAAATCACCGACAGAACAATCACTGTCCAATTATTAAAGGACTGACCGTAAATCACCTACAGAACAATCACTGTCCAATTATTAAAGTACTGACCGTAAACCACCTACAGAACAATCACTATCCAATTATTTAAGGACTGACCGTAAATCACCTACAGAACAATCACTGTCCAATTATTAAAGGACTGACCATAAATCACCTACAGAACAATCACTGTCCAATTATTAAAGGGCTGACCGTAAATCACCTACAGAACAATCACTGTCCAATTATTAAAGGACTGACCGTAAATCACCTACATCAATCACTGTCCTATTATTAAAGGACTGACCGTAAATCACCTACAGAACAGTCACTGTCCAATTATTAAAGGACTGACCGTAAATCACCTACAGAACAATCACTGTCTAATTATTAAAGGACTGACGGTAAATCACCTACAGAAGAACACTGTCCAATTATTAAAGGACTTACCGTAAATCACCTACAGAACAATCACTGTCCAATTTTTAAAGGACTGACCGTAAGTCACCTACAGAACAATCACTGTCCAATTATTAAAGGACTGACCGTAAATCACCGACAGAACAATCACTGTCCAATTATTAAAGGACTGACCGTAAATCACCTACAGAACAATCACTGTCCAATTATTAAAGGACTGACCGTAAATCACCTCCAGAACCATCACTGTCCAATTATTAAAGGACTGACCGTAAATTACCTACAGAACAATCACTGTCCAATTATTAAAGGACTGACCGTAAATCACCGACAGAACAATCACTGTCCAATTATTAAAGGACTGACCGTAAATCTCCTTCAGAACAATCACTGTCCTATTATTGAAGGACTGACCGTAAATCACCTACAGAACAATCACTGTCCGATTATTAAAGGACTGACCGTAAATCACCTACAGAACAATCACTGTCCAATTATTAAAGGACTGACCGTAAATCACCTACAGAACAATCACTGTCCAATTATTAAAGGACTGACCGTAAATCACCTACAGAACAATCATTGTCCAATTATTAAAGGACTGACCGTAAATCACCTACAGAACAATCACTGTCCAATTGTTAAAGGACTGACCGTAAATCACCTACAGAACAATCACTGTCCTATTATTAAAGGACTGACCGTAAATCACCTACAGAACAATCACTGTCCTATTATTAAAGGACTGACCGTAAATCACCGACAGAACAATCACTGTCCAATTATTAAAGGACTGACCATAAATCACCTACAGAACAATCACTTTCCAATTATTAAAGGACTGACTGTAAATCACCTACAGAACAATCACTGTCCAATTATTAAAGGACTGACCGTAAATCTCCGACAGAACAATCACTGTCCAATTATTAAAAGACTGACCGTAAATCACCTACAGAACAATCACTGTCCAATTATTAAAGTACTGACCGTAATACACCTACAGAACAATCACTGTCCAATTATTAAAGAACTGACCGTAAATCACCTACAGAACAATCACTATCCAATTATTAAAGGACTGACCGTAAATCACCTACAGAACAATCACTGTCCAATTATTAAAGGACTGACCATAAATCACCTACAGAACAATCACTTTCCAATTATTAAAGGACTGACAGTAAATCACCTACAGAACAATCACTTTCCAATTATTAAAGGACTGACCGTAAATCTCCGACAGAACAATCACTGTCCAATTATTAAAGGACTGACCGTAAATCACCTACAGAACAATCACTGTCCAATTATTAAAGGACTGACCGTAAATCACCGACAGAACAATCACTGTCCAATTATTAAAGGACTGACCGTAAATCACCTACAGAACAATCACTGTCCAATTATTAAAGGACTGACCGTAAATCACCTACAGAACAATCACTGTCCAATTATTAAAGGACTGACCGTAAATCACCTACAGAACAATCACTGTCCAATTATTAAAGTACTAACCGTAAATCACCTACAGAACAATCACTGTCCAATTATTGAAGGACTGACCGTAAATCACCTACAGAACAATCACTATCCAATTATTAAAGGACTGACCGCAAATCACCTACAGAACAATCACTGTCCAATTATTAAAGGACTGACCATAAATCACCTACAGAACAATCACTTTCCAATTATTAAAGGACTGACTGTAAATCACCTACAGAACAATCACTGTCCAATTATTAAAGGACTGACCGTAAATCTCCGACAGAACAATCACTGTCCAATTATTAAAGGACTGACTGTAAATCACCGACAGAACAATCACTGTCCAATTATTAAAGTACTGACCGTAAATCACCTACAGAACAATCACTCTCCAATTATTAAAGGACTGACCGTAAATCACCTACAGAACAATCACTGTCCAATTATTAAAGGACTGACCATAAATCACCTACAGAACAATCACTTTCCAATTATTAAAGGACTGACCGTAAATCACCTACAGAACAATCACTGTCCAATTATTAAAGGACTGACCGTAAATCAACTACAGAACAATCACTGTCCAATTATTAAAGAACTGACCGTAAATCAACGACAGAACAATCACTGTCCAATTATTAAAGGACTGACCGTAAATCACCTACAGAACAATCACTGTCCAATTATTAAAGGACTGACCGTAAATCACCTACAGAACAATCACTGTCCAATTATTAAAGGACTGACAGTAAATCACCGACAGAACAATCACTGTCCAATTATTAAAGGACTGACCGTAAATCACCTACAGAACAATCACTGTCCAATTGTTAAAGGACTGACCGTAAATCACCTACAGAACAATCACTGTCCTATTATTAAAGGACTGACCGTAAATCACCTACAGAACAATCACTGTCCTATTATTAAAGGACTGACCGTAAATCACCGACAGAACAATCACTGTCCAATTATTAAAGGACTGACCATAAATCACCTACAGAACAATCACTTTCCAATTATTAAAGGACTGACTGTAAATCACCTACAGAACAATCACTGTCCAATTATTAAAGGACTGACCGTAAATCTCCGACAGAACAATCACTGTCCAATTATTAAAGGACTGACCGTAAATCACCTACAGAACAATCACTGTCCAATTATTAAAGTACTGACCGTAATACACCTACAGAACAATCACTGTCCAATTATTAAAGGACTGACCGTAAATCACCTACAGAACAATCACTATCCAATTATTAAAGGACTGACCGTAAATCACCTACAGAACAATCACTTTCCAATTATTAAAGGACTGACCATAAATCACCTACAGAACAATCACTTTCCAATTATTAAAGGACTGACCGTAAATCTCCGACAGAACAATCACTGTCCAATTATTAAAGGACTGACCGTAAATCACCTACAGAACAATCACTGTCCAATTATTAAAGGACTGACCGTAAATCACCGACAGAACAATCACTGTCCAATTATTAAAGGACTGACCGTAAATCACCTACAGAACAATCACTGTCCAATTATTAAAGGACTGACCGTAAATCACCTACAGAACAATCACTGTCCAATTATTAAAGGACTGACCGTAAATCACCTACAGAACAATCACTGTCCAATTATTAAAGTACTAACCGTAAATCACCTACAGAACAATCACTGTCCAATTATTGAAGGACTGACCGTAAATCACCTACAGAACAATCACTATCGAATTATTAAAGGACTGACCATAAATCACCTACAGAACAATCACTGTCCAATTATTAAAGGACTGACCATAAATCACCTACAGAACAATCACTTTCCAATTATTAAAGGACTGACTGTAAATCACCTACAGAACAATCACTTTCCAATTATTAAAGGACTGACCGTAAATCTCCGACAGAACAATCACTGTCCAATTATTAAAGGACTGACCGTAAATCACCTACAGAACAATCACTGTCCAATTATTAAAGTACTGACCGTAAATCACCTACAGAACAATCACTGTCCAATTATTAAAGGACTGACCGTAAATCACCTACAGAACAATCACTGTCCAATTATTAAAGTACTGACCGTAAATCACCTACAGAACAATCACTGTCCAATTATTAAAGGACTGACCGTAAGTCACCTACAGAACAATCACTGTCCAATTATTAAAGGACTGACCGTAAATCACCTACAGAACAATCACTGTCCAATTATTAAAGAACTGACCGTAAATCAACGACAGAACAATCACTGTCCAATTATTAAAGGACTGACCGTAAATCACCTACAGAACAATCACTGTCCAATTATTAAAGGACTGACCGTAAATCACCTACAGAACAATCACTGTCCAATTATTAAAGGACTGACAGTAAATCACCGACAGAACAATCACTGTCCAATTATTAAAGGACTGACCGTAAATCACCTACAGAACAATCACTGTCCAATTGTTAAAGGACTGACCGTAAATCACCTACAGAACAATCACTGTCCTATTATTAAAGGACTGACCGTAAATCACCTACAGAACAATCACTGTCCTATTATTAAAGGACTGACCGTAAATCACCGACAGAACAATCACTGTCCAATTATTAAAGGACTGACCATAAATCACCTACAGAACAATCACTTTCCAATTATTAAAGGACTGACTGTAAATCACATACAGAACAATCACTGTCCAATTATTAAAGGACTGACCGTAAATCTCCGACAGAACAATCACTGTCCAATTATTAAAGGACTGACCGTAAATCACCTACAGAACAATCACTGTCCAATTATTAAAGTACTGACCGTAATACACCTACAGAACAATCACTGTCCAATTATTAAAGGACTGACCGTAAATCACCTACAGAACAATCACTATCCAATTATTAAAGGACTGACCGTAAATCACCTACAGAACAATCACTGTCCAATTATTAAAGGACTGGCCATAAATCACCTACAGAACAATCACTTTCCAATTATTAAAGGACTGACCGTAAATCTCCGACAGAACAATCACTGTCCAATTATTAAAGGACTGACCATAAATCACCTACAGAACAATCACTTTCCAATTATTAAAGGACTGACCGTAAATCACCGACAGAACAATCACTGTCCAATTATTAAAGGACTGACCGTAAATCACCTACAGAACAATCACTGTCCAATTATTAAAGGACTGACCGTAAATCACCTACAGAACAATCACTGTCCAATTATTAAAGGACTGAAAGAAAATCACCTACAGAACAATCACTGTCCAATTATTAAAGTACTAACCGTAAATCACCTACAGAACAATCACTGTCCAATTATTGAAGGACTGACCGTAAATCACCTACAGAACAATCACTATCCAATTATTAAAGGACTGACCGTAAATCACCTACAGAACAATCACTGTCCAATTATTAAAGGACTGACCGTAAATCACCTACAGAACAATCACTGTCCAATTATTAAAGGACTGAAAGAAAATCACCTACAGAACAATCACTGTCCAATTATTAAAGTACTAACCGTAAATCACCTACAGAACAATCACTGTCCAATTATTGAAGGACTGACCGTAAATCACCTACAGAACAATCACTATCCAATTATTAAAGGACTGACCGTAAATCACCTACAGAACAATCACTGTCCAATTATTAAAGGACTGACCGTAAATCACCTACAGAACAATCACTTTCCAATTATTAAAGGACTGACCGTAAATCTCCAACAGAACAATCACTGTCCAATTATTAAAGGACTGACCGTAAATCACCTACAGAACAATCACTGTCCAATTATTAAAGTACTGACCGTAAATCACCTACAGAACAATCACTGTCCAATTATTAAAGGACTGACCATAAATCACCTACAGAACAATCACTGTCCAATTATTAAAGGACTGACCATAAATCACCTACAGAACAATCACTTTCCAATTATTAAAGGACTGACTGTAAATAACCTACAGAACAATCACTTTCCAATTATTAAAGGACTGACCGTAAATCTCCGACAGAACAATCACTGTCCAATTATTAAAGGACTGACCGTAAATCACCTACAGAACAATCACTGTCCAATTATTAAAGGACAGACCGTAAATCACCGACAGAACAATCACTGTCCAATTATTAAAGGACTGACCGTAAATCACCTACAGAACAATCACTGTCCAATTATTAAAGGACTGACCGTAAATCACCTACAGAACAATCACTGTCCAATTATGAATGTACGGACCGTAAATCACTTACAGAACAATCACTGTCCAATTATTAAAGGACTGAGCATAAATCACCTACAGAACAAACACTTTCCAATTATTAAAGGACTGACTGTAAATCACCTACAGAACAATCACTGTCCTATTATTAAAGGACTGACCGTAAATCACCTACAGAACAATCACTGTCCTATTATTAAAGGACTGACCGTAAATCACCGACAGAACAATCACTGTCCAATTATTAAAGGACTGACCATAAATCACCTACAGAACAATCACATTCCAATTATTAAAGGACTGACCGTAAATCACCTACAGAACAATCACTGTCCAATTATTAAAGGACTGACCATAAATCACCTACAGAACAATCACTTTCCAATTATTAAAGGACTGACTGTAAATCACCTACAGAACAATCACTTTCCAATTATTAAAGGACTGACCGTAAATCTCCGACAGAACAATCACTGTCCAATTATTAAAGGACTGACCGTAAATCACCTACAGAACAATCACTGTCCAATTATTAAAGGACTGACCGTAAATCACCTCCAGAACAATCACTGTCCAATTATTAAAGGACTGACCGTAAATTACCTACAGAACAATCACTGTCCAATTATTAAAGGACTGACCGTAAATCACCGACAGAACAATCACTGTCCAATTATTAAAGGACTGACCGTAAATCTCCTTCAGAACAATCACTGTCCTATTATTGAAGGACTGACCGTAAATCACCTACAGAACAATCACTGTCCAATTATTAAAGGACTGACCGTAAATCACCTACAGAACAATCACTGTCCGATTATTAAAGGACTGACCGTAAATCACCTACAGAACAATCACTGTCCAATTATTAAAGGACTGACCGTAAATCACCTACAGAACAATCACTGTCCAATTATTAAAGGACTGACCGTAAATCACCTACAGAACAATCATTGTCCAATTATTAAAGGACTGACCGTAAATCACCTACAGAACAATCACTGTCCAATTGTTAAAGGACTGACCGTAAATCACCTACAGAACAATCACTGTCCTATTATTAAAGGACTGACCGTAAATCACCTACAGAACAATCACTGTCCTATTATTAAAGGACTGACCGTAAATCACCGACAGAACAATCACTGTCCAATTATTAAAGGACTGACCATAAATCACCTACAGAACAATCACTTTCCAATTATTAAAGGACTGACTGTAAATCACCTACAGAACAATCACTTTCCAATTATTAAAGGACTGACCGTAAATCTCCGACAGAACAATCACTGTCCAATTATTAAAGGACTGACCGTAAATCACCTACAGAACAATCACTGTCCAATTATTAAAGTACTGACCGTAATACACCTACAGAACAATCACTGTCCAATTATTAAAGGACTGACCGTAAATCACCTACAGAACAATCACTATCCAATTATTAAAGGACTGACCGTAAATCACCTACAGAACAATCACTGTCCAATTATTAAAGGACTGACCATAAATCACCTACAGAACAATCACTTTCCAATTATTAAAGGACTGACCGTAAATCTCCGACAGAACAATCACTGTCCAATTATTAAAGGACTGACCGTAAATCACCTACAGAACAATCACTTTCCAATTATTAAAGGACTGACCGTAAATCACCGACAGAACAATCACTGTCCAATTATTAAAGGACTGACCGTAAATCACCTACAGAACAATCACTGTCCAATTATTAAAGGACTGACCGTAAATCACCTACAGAACAATCACTGTCCAATTATTAAAGGACTGAAAGAAAATCACCTACAGAACAATCACTGTCCAATTATTAAAGTACTAACCGTAAATCACCTACAGAACAATCACTGTCCAATTATTGAAGGACTGACCGTAAATCACCTACAGAACAATCACTATCCAATTATTAAAGGACTGACCGTAAATCACCTACAGAACAATCACTGTCCAATTATTAAAGGACTGACCGTAAATCACCTACAGAACAATCACTTTCCAATTATTAAAGGACTGACCGTAAATCTCCAACAGAACAATCACTGTCCAATTATTAAAGGACTGACCGTAAATCACCTACAGAACAATCACTGTCCAATTATTAAAGTACTGACCGTAAATCACCTACAGAACAATCACTGTCCAATTATTAAAGGACTGACCATAAATCACCTACAGAACAATCACTGTCCAATTATTAAAGGACTGACCATAAATCACCTACAGAACAATCACTTTCCAATTATTAAAGGACTGACTGTAAATAACCTACAGAACAATCACTTTCCAATTATTAAAGGACTGACCGTAAATCTCCGACAGAACAATCACTGTCCAATTATTAAAGGACTGACCGTAAATCACCTACAGAACAATCACTGTCCAATTATTAAAGGACAGACCGTAAATCACCGACAGAACAATCACTATCCAATTATTAAAGGACTGACCGTAAATCACCTACAGAACAATCACTGTCCAATTATTAAAGGACTGACCGTAAATCACCTACAGAACAATCACTGTCCAATTATGAAAGTACGGACCGTAAATCACTTACAGAACAATCACTGTCCAATTATTAAAGGACTGAGCATAAATCACCTACA
The DNA here is from genome assembly GCF_036365525.1 of Heterodontus francisci. Lineage (NCBI taxonomy): Eukaryota > Metazoa > Chordata > Chondrichthyes > Heterodontiformes > Heterodontidae > Heterodontus > Heterodontus francisci. The sequence continues at coordinate 1,359,664 of NW_027140240.1, forward strand.
GAACAAACACTTTCCAATTATTAAAGGACTGACTGTAAATCACCTACAGAACAATCACTGTCCTATTATTAAAGGACTGACCGTAAATCACCTACAGAACAATCACTGTCCTATTATTAAAGGACTGACCGTAAATCACCGACAGAACAATCACTGTCCAATTATTAAAGGACTGACCATAAATCACCTACAGAACAATCACTTTCCAATTATTAAAGGACTGACCGTAAATCACCTACAGAACAATCACTGTCCAATTATTAAAGGACTGACCATAAATCACCTACAGAACAATCACTTTCCAATTATTAAAGGACTGACTGTAAATCACCTACAGAACAATCACTTTCCAATTATTAAAGGACTGACCGTAAATCTCCGACAGAACAATCACTGTCCAATTATTAAAGGACTGACCGTAAATCACCTACAGAACAATCACTGTCCAATTATTAAAGGACTGACCGTAAATCACCTCCAGAACAATCACTGTCCAATTATTAAAGGACTGACCGTAAATTACCTACAGAACAATCACTGTCCAATTATTAAAGGACTGACCGTAAATCACCGACAGAACAATCACTGTCCAATTATTAAAGGACTGACCGTAAATCTCCTTCAGAACAATCACTGTCCTATTATTGAAGGACTGACCGTAAATCACCTACAGAACAATCACTGTCCAATTATTAAAGGACTGACCGTAAATCACCTACAGAACAATCACTGTCCGATTATTAAAGGACTGACCGTAAATCACCTACAGAACAATCACTGTCCAATTATTAAAGGACTGACCGTAAATCACCTACAGAACAATCACTGTCCAATTATTAAAGGACTGACCGTAAATCACCTACAGAACAATCATTGTCCAATTATTAAAGGACTGACCGTAAATCACCTACAGAACAATCACTGTCCAATTGTTAAAGGACTGACCGTAAATCACCTACAGAACAATCACTGTCCTATTATTAAAGGACTGACCGTAAATCACCTACAGAACAATCACTGTCCTATTATTAAAGGACTGACCGTAAATCACCGACAGAACAATCACTGTCCAATTATTAAAGGACTGACCATAAATCACCTACAGAACAATCACTTTCCAATTATTAAAGGACTGACTGTAAATCACCTACAGAACAATCACTGTCCAATTATTAAAGGACTGACAGTAAATCACCGACAGAACAATCACTGTCCAATTATTAAAGGACTGACCGTAAATCACCTACAGAACAATCACTGTCCAATTGTTAAAGGACTGACTGTAAATCACCTACAGAACAATCACTGTCCTATTATTAAAGGACTGACCGTAAATCACCTACAGAACAATCACTGTTCTATTATTAAAGGACTGACCGTAAATCACCGACAGAACAATCACTGTCCAATTATTAAAGGACTGACCATAAATCACCTACAGAACAATCACTTTCCAATTATTAAAGGACTGACTGTAAATCACCTACAGAACAATCACTGTCCAATTATTAAAGGACTGACCGTAAATCTCCGACAGAACAATCACTGTCCAATTATTAAAGGACTGACCGTAAATCACCTACAGAACAATCACTGTCCAATTATTAAAGTACTGACCGTAATACACCTACAGAACAATCACTGTCCAATTATTAAAGGACTGACCGTAAATCACCTACAGAACAATCACTATCCAATTATTAAAGGACTGACCGTAAATCACCTACAGAACAATCACTGTCCAATTATTAAAGGACTGACCATAAATCACCTACAGAACAATCACTTTCCAATTATTAAAGGACTGGCCGGAAATCTCCGACAGAACAATCACTGTCCAATTATTAAAGGACTGACCGTAAATCACCTACAGAACAATCACTTTCCAATTATTAAAGGACTGACCGTAAATCACCGACAGAACAATCACTGTCCAATTATTAAAGGACTGACCGTAAATCACCTACAGAACAATCACTGTCCAATTATTAAAGGACTGACCGTAAATCACCTACAGAACAATCACTGTCCAATTATTAAAGGACTGAAAGAAAATCACCTACAGAACAATCACTGTCCAATTATTAAAGTACTAACCGTAAATCACCTACAGAACAATCACTGTCCAATTATTGAAGGACTGACCGTAAATCACCTACAGAACAATCACTATCCAATTATTAAAGGAGTGACCGTAAATCACCTACAGAACAATCACTGTCCAATTATTAAAGGACTGACCGTAAATCACCTACAGAACAATCACTTTCCAATTATTAAAGGACTGACTGTAAATCACCTACAGAACAATCACTTTCCAATTATTAAAGGACTGACCGTAAATCTCCGACAGAACAATCACTGTCCAATTATTAAAGGACTGACCGTAAATCACCTACTGAACAATCACTGTCCAATTATTAAAGTACTGACCGTAAATCACCTACAGAACAATCACTGTCCAATTATTAAAGGACTGACCATAAATCACCTACAGAACAATCACTGTCCAATTATTAAAGGACTGACCATAAATCACCTACAGAACAATCACTTTCCAATTATTAAAGGACTGACCGTAAATCACCTACAGAACAATCACTTTCCAATTATTAAAGGACTGACCGTAAATCTCCGACAGAACAATCACTGTCCAATTATTAAAGGACTGACCGTAAATCACCTACAGAACAATCACTTTCCAATTATTAAAGGACTGACCGTAAATCACCGTGAGAACAATCACTGTCCAATTATTAAAGGACTGACCGTAAATCACCTACAGAACAATCACTGTCCAATTATTAAAGGACTGACCGTAAATCACCTACAGAACAATCACTGTCCAATTATTAAAGGACTGAAAGAAAATCACCTACAGAACAATCACTGTCCAATTATTAAAGTACTAACCGTAAATCACCTACAGAACAATCACTGTCCAATTATTGAAGGACTGACCGTAAATCACCTACAGAACAATCACTATCCAATTATTAAAGGACTGACCGTAAATCACCTACAGAACAATCACTGTCCAATTATTAAAGGACTGACCGTAAATCACCTACAGAACAATCCCTTTCCAATTATTAAAGGACTGACTGTAAATCACCTACAGAACAATCACTTTCCAATTATTAAAGGACTGACCGTAAATCTCCGACAGAACAATCACTGTCCAATTATTAAAGGACTGACCGTAAATCACCTACAGAACAATCACTGTCCAATTATTAAAGTACTGACCGTAAATCACCTACAGAACAATCACTGTCCAATTATTAAAGGACTGACCATAAATCACCTACAGAACAATCACTGTCCAATTATTAAAGGACTGACCATAAATCACCTACAGAACAATCACTTTCCAATTATTAAAGGACTGACTGTAAATCACCTACAGAACAATCACTTTCCAATTATTAAAGGACTGACCGTAAATCTCCGACAGAACAATCACTGTCCAATTATTAAAGGACTGACCGTAAATCACCTACAGAACAATCACTGTCCAATTATTAAAGGACAGACCGTAAATCACCGACAGAACAATCACTGTCCAATTATTAAAGGACTGACCATAAATCACCTACAGAACAATCACTGTCCAATTATTAAAGGACAGACCGTAAATCACCTACAGAACAATTACTGTCCAATTATGAAAGTACGGACCGTAAATCACTTACAGAACAATCACTGTCCAATTATTAAAGGACTGACCATAAATCACCTACAGAACAAACACTTTCCAATTATTAAAGGACTGACTGTAAATCACCTACAGAACAATCACTGTCCTATTTTTAAAGGACTGACCGTAAATCACCTACAGAACAATCACTGTCCTATTATTAAAGGACTGACCGTAAATCACCGACAGAACAATCACTGTCCAATTATTAAAGGACTGACCATAAATCACCTACAGAACAATCACTTTCCAATTATTAAAGGACTGACCGTAAATCACCTACAGAACAATCACTGTCCAATTATTAAAGGACTGACCATAAATCACCTACAGAACAATCACTTTCCAATTATTAAAGGACTGACTGTAAATCACCTACAGAACAATCACTTTCCAATTATTAAAGGACTGACCGTAAATCTCCGACAGAACAATCACTGTCCAATTATTAAAGGACTGACCGTAAATCACCTCCAGAACAATCACTGTCCAATTATTAAAGGACTGACCGTAAATTACCTACAGAACAATCACTGTCCAATTATTAAAGGACTGACCGTAAATCACCGACAGAACAATCACTGTCCAATTATTAAAGGACTGACCATAAATCTCCTTCAGAACAATCACTGTCCTATTATTGAAGGACTGACCGTAAATCACCTACAGAACAATCACTGTCCAATTATTAAAGGACTGACCGTAAATCACCTACAGAACAATCACTGTCCGATTATTAAAGGACTGACCGTAAATCACCTACAGAACAATCACTGTCCAATTATTAAAGGACTGACCGTAAATCACCTACAGAACAATCACTGTCCAATTATTAAAGGACTGACCGTAAATCACCTACAGAACAATCATTGTCCAATTATTAAAGGACTGACCGTAAATCACCTACAGAACAATCACTGTCCAATTGTTAAAGGACTGACCGTAAATCACCTACAGAACAATCACTGTCCTATTATTAAAGGACTGACCGTAAATCACCTACAGAACAATCACTGTCCTATTATTAAAGGACTGACCGTAAATCACCGACAGAACAATCACTGTCCAATTATTAAAGGACTGACCATAAATCACCTACAGAACAATCACTTTCCAATTATTAAAGGACTGACTGTAAATCACCTACAGAACAATCATTGTCCAATTATTAAAGGACTGACCGTAAATCTCCGACAGAACAATCACTGTCCAATTATTAAAAGACTGACCGTAAATCACCTACAGAACAATCACTGTCCAATTATTAAAGTACTGACCGTAATACACCTACAGAACAATCACTGTCCAATTATTAAAGAACTGACCGTAAATCACCTACAGAACAATCACTATCCAATTATTAAAGGACTGACCATAAATCACCTACAGAACAATCACTGTCCAATTATTAAAGGACTGACCATAAATCACCTACAGAACAATCACTTTCCAATTATTAAAGGACTGACAGTAAATCACCTACAGAACAATCACTTTCCAATTATTAAAGGACTGACCGTAAATCTCCGACAGAACAATCACTGTCCAATTATTAAAGGACTGACCGTAAATCACCTACAGAACAATCACTGTCCAATTATTAAAGGACTGACCGTAAATCACCGACAGAACAATCACTGTCCAATTATTAAAGGACTGACCGTAAATCACCTACAGAACAATCACTGTCCAATTATTAAAGGACTGACCGTAAATCACCTACAGAACAATCACTGTCCAATTATTAAAGGACTGACCGTAAATCACCTACAGAACAATCACTGTCCAATTATTAAAGTACTAACCGTAAATCACCTACAGAACAATCACTGTCCAATTATTGAAGGACTGACCGTAAATCACCTACAGAACAATCACTATCCAATTATTAAAGGACTGACCGCAAATAACCTACAGAACAATCACTGTCCAATTATTAAAGGACTGACCATAAATCACCTACAGAACAATCACTTTCCAATTATTAAAGGACTGACTGTAAATCACCTACAGAACAATCACTTTCCAATTATTAAAGGACTGACCGTAATTCTCCGACAGAACAATCACTGTCCAATTATTAAAGGACTGACCGTAAATCACCGACAGAACAATCACTGTCCAATTATTAAAGTACTGACCGTAAATCACCTACAGAACAATCACTGTCCAATTATTAAAGGACTGACCGTAAATCACCTACAGAACAATCACTGTCCAATTATTAAAGGACTGACCATAAATCACCTACAGAACAATCACTTTCCAATTATTAAAGGACTGACCGTAAATCACCTACAGAACAATCACTGTCCAATTATTAAAGGACTGACCGTAAATCAACTACAGAACAATCACTGTCCAATTATTAAAGAACTGACCGTAAATCAACGACAGAACAATCACTGTCCAATTATTAAAGGACTGACCGTAAATCACCTACAGAACAATCACTGTCCAATTATTAAAGGACTGACCGTAAATCACCTACAGAACAATCACTGTCCAATTATTAAAGGACTGACAGTAAATCACCGACAGAACAATCACTGTCCAATTATTAAAGGACTGACCGTAAATCACCTACAGAACAATCACTGTCCAATTGTTAAAGGACTGACCGTAAATCACCTACAGAACAATCACTGTCCTATTATTAAAGGACTGACCGTAAATCACCTACAGAACAATCACTGTCCTATTATTAAAGGACTGACCGTAAATCACCGACAGAACAATCACTGTCCAATTATTAAAGGACTGACCATAAATCACCTACAGAACAATCACTTTCCAATTATTAAAGGACTGACTGTAAATCACCTACAGAACAATCACTGTCCAATTATTAAAGGACTGACCGTAAATCTCCGACAGAACAATCACTGTCCAATTATTAAAGGACTGACCGTAAATCACCTACAGAACAATCACTGTCCAATTATTAAAGGACTGACCATAAATCACCTACAGAACAATCACTTTCCAATTATTAAAGGACTGACTGTAAATCACCTACAGAACAATCACTTTCCAATTATTAAAGGACTGACCGTAAATCTCCGACAGAACAATCACTGTCCAATTATTAAAGGACTGACCGTAAATCACCTACAGAACAATCACTGTCCAATTATTAAAGTACTGACCGTAAATCACCTACAGAACAATCACTGTCCAATTATTAAAGGACTGACCGTAAATCACCTACAGAACAATCACTGTCCAATTATTAAAGTACTGACCGTAAATCACCTACAGAACAATCACTGTCCAATTATTAAAGGACTGACCGTAAATCACCTACAGAACAATCACTGTCCAATTATTAAAGGACTGACCGTAAATCACCTACAGAACAATCACTGTCCAATTATTAAAGAACTGACCGTAAATCAACGACAGAACAATCACTGTCCAATTATTAAAGGACTGACCGTAAATCACCTACAGAACAATCACTGTCCAATTATTAAAGGACTGACCGTAAATCACCTACAGAACAATCACTGTCCAATTATTAAAGGACTGACAGTAAATCACCGACAGAACAATCACTGTCCAATTATTAAAGGACTGACCGTAAATCACCTACAGAACAATCACTGTCCAATTGTTAAAGGACTGACCGTAAATCACCTACAGAACAATCACTGTCCTATTATTAAAGGACTGACCGTAAATCACCTACAGAACAATCACTGTCCTATTATTAAAGGACTGACCGTAAATCACCGACAGAACAATCACTGTCCAATTATTAAAGGACTGACCATAAATCACCTACAGAACAATCACTTTCCAATTATTAAAGGACTGACTGTAAATCACCTACAGAACAATCACTGTCCAATTATTAAAGGACTGACCGTAAATCTCCGACAGAACAATCACTGTCCAATTATTAAAGGACTGACCGTAAATCACCTACAGAACAATCACTGTCCAATTATTAAAGGACTGACCATAAATCACCTACAGAACAATCACTTTCCAATTATTAAAGGACTGACTGTAAATCACCTACAGAACAATCACTTTCCAATTATTAAAGGACTGACCGTAAATCTCCGACAGAACAATCACTGTCCAATTATTAAAGGACTGACCGTAAATCACCTACAGAACAATCACTGTCCAATTATTAAAGTACTGACCGTAAATCACCTACAGAACAATCACTGTCCAATTATTAAAGGACTGACCGTAAATCACCTACAGAACAATCACTGTCCAATTATTAAAGTACTGACCGTAAATCACCTACAGAACAATCACTGTCCAATTATTAAAGGACTGACCGTAAATCACCTACAGAACAATCACTGTCCAATTATTAAAGGACTGACCGTAAATCACCTACAGAACAATCACTGTCCAATTATTAAAGAACTGACCGTAAATCAACGACAGAACAATCACTGTCCAATTATTAAAGGACTGACCGTAAATCACCTACAGAACAATCACTGTCCAATTATTAAAGGACTGACCGTAAATCACCTACAGAACAATCACTGTCCAATTATTAAAGGACTGACAGTAAATCACCGACAGAACAATCACTGTCCAATTATTAAAGGACTGACCGTAAATCACCTACAGAACAATCAATGTCCAATTGTTAAAGGACTGACCGTAAATCACCTACAGAACAATCACTGTCCTATTATTAAAGGACTGACCGTAAATCACCTACAGAACAATCACTGTCCGATTATTAAAGGACTGACCGTAAATCACCGCCAGAACAATCACTGTCCAATTATTAAAGGACTGACCATAAATCACCTACAGAACAATCACTTTCCAATTATTAAAGGACTGACTGTAAATCACCTACAGAACAATCACTGTCCAATTATTAAAGGACTGACCGTAAATCTCCGACAGAACAATCACTGTCCAATTATTAAAGGACTGACCGTAAATCACCTACAGAACAATCACTGTCCAATTATTAAAGTACTGACCGTAATACACCTACAGAACAATCACTGTCCAATTATTAAAGTACTGACCGTAAATCACCTACAGAACAATCACTATCCAATTATTAAAGGACTGACCGTAAATCACCTACAGAACAATCACTGTCCAATTATTAAAGGACTGACCATAAATCACCTACAGAACAATCAATTTCCAATTATTAAAGGACTGACCGTAAATCTCCGACAGAACAATCACTGTCCAATTATTAAAGGACTGACAGTAAATCACCTACAGAACAATCACTTTCCAATTATTAAAGGACTGACCGTAAATCACCGACAGAACAATCACTGTCCAATTATTAAAGTACTGACCGTAAATCACCTACAGAACAATCACTGTCCAATTATTAAAGGACTGACCGTAAATCACCTACAGAACAATCACTGTCCAATTATTAAAGGACTGAAAGAAAATCACCTACAGAACAATCACTGTCCAATTATTAAAGTACTAACCGTAAATCACCTACAGAACAATCACTGTCCAATTATTGAAGGACTGACCGTAAATCACCTACAGAACAATCACTGTCCAATTATTAAAGGACTGACCGTAAATCACCTACAGAACAATCACTGTCCAATTATTAAAGGACTGACCATAAATCACCTACAGAACAATCACTTTCCAATTATTAAAGGACTGACTGTAAATCACCTACAGAACAATCACTTTCCAATTATTAAAGGACTGACCGTAAATCTCCGACAGAACAATCACTGTCCAATTATTAAAGGACTGACCGTAAATCACCTACAGAACAATCACTGTCCAATTATTAAAGTACTGACCGTAAATCACCTACAGAACAATCACTGTCCAATTATTAAAGGACTGACCATAAATCACCTACAGAACAATCACTGTCCAATTATTAAAGGACTGACCATAAATCACCTACAGAACAATCACTTTCCAATTATTAAAGGACTGACCGTAAATCACCTACAGAACAATCACTTTCCAATTATTAAAGGACTGACCGTAAATCTCCGACAGAACAATCACTGTCCAATTATTAAAGGACTGACCGTAAATCACCTACAGAACAATCACTGTCCAATTATTAAAGGACAGACCGTAAATCACCGACAGAACAATCACTGTCCAATTATTAAAGGACTGACCGTAAATCACCTACAGAACAATCACTGTCCAATTATTAAAGGACTGACCGTAAATCACCTACAGAACAATCATTGTCCAATTATTAAAGGACTGACCGTAAATCACCTACATAACAATCACTGTCCAATTATGAAAGTACGGACCGTAAATCACTTACAGAACAATCACTGTCCAATTATTAAAGGACTGACCATAAATCACCTACAGAACAAACACTTTCCAATTATTAAAGGACTGACTGTAAATCACCTACAGAACAATCACTGTCCTATTATTAAAGGACTGACCGTAAATCTCCTACAGAACAATCACTGTCCTATTATTAAAGGACTGACCGTAAATCACCGACAGAACAATCACTGTCCAATTATTAAAGGACTGACCATAAATCACCTACAGAACAATCACTTTCCAATTATTAAAGGACTGACCGTAAATCACCTACAGAACAATCACTGTCCAATTATTAAAGGACTGACCATAAATCACCTACAGAACAATCACTTTCCAATTATTAAAGGACTGACTGTAAATCACCTACAGAACAATCACTTTCCAATTATTAAAGGACTGACCGTAAATCTCCGACAGAACAATCACTGTCCAATTATTAAAGGACTGACCGTAAATCACCTACAGAACAATCACTGTCCAATTATTAAAGTACTGACCGTAAATCACCTACAGAACAATCACTGTCCAATTATTAAAGGACTGACCGTAAATCACCTACAGAACAATCACTGTCCAATTATTAAAGTACTGACCGTAAATCACCTACAGAACAATCACTGTCCAATTATTAAAGGACTGACCGTAAATCACCTACAGAACAATCACTGTCCAATTATTAAAGGACTGACCGTAAATCACCTACAGAACAATCACTGTCCAATTATTAAAGAACTGACCGTAAATCAACGACAGAACAATCACTGTCCAATTATTAAAGGACTGACCGTAAATCACCTACAGAACAATCACTGTCCAATTATTAAAGGACTGACCGTAAATCACCTACAGAACAATCACTGTCCAAATATTAAAGGACTGACAGTAAATCACCGACAGAACAATCACTGTCCAATTATTAAAGGACTGACCGTAAATCATCTACAGAACAATCACTGTCCAATTGTTAAAGGACTGACCGTAAATCACCTACAGAACAATCACTGTCCTATTATTAAAGGACTGACCGTAAATCACCTACAGAACAATCACTGTCCTATTATTAAAGGACTGACCGTAAATCACCGACAGAACAATCACTGTCCAATTATTAAAGGACTGACCATAAATCACCTACAGAACAATCTCTTTCCAATTATTAAAGGACTGACTGTAAATCACCTACAGAACAATCACTGTCCAATTATTAAAGGACTGACCGTAAATCTCCGACAGAACAATCACTGTCCAATTATTAAAGGACTGACCGTAAATCACCTACACAACAATCACTGTCCAATTATTAAAGTACTGACAGTAATACACCTACAGAACAATCACTGTCCAATTATTAAAGGACTGACCGTAAATCACCTACAGAACAATCACTATCCAATTATTAAAGGACTGACCGTAAATCACCTACAGAACAATCACTGTCCAATTATTAAAGGACTGACCATAAATCACCTACAGAACAATCACTTTCCAATTATTAAAGGACTGACCGTAAATCTCCGACAGAACAATCACTGTCCAATTATTAAAGGACTGACCGTAAATCACCTACAGAACAATCACTTTCCAATTATTAAAGGACTGACCGTAAATCACCGACAGAACAATCACTGTCCAATTATTAAAGGACTGACCGTAAATCACCTACAGAACAATCACTGTCCAATTATTAAAGGACTGACCGTAAATCACCTACAGAACAATCACTGTCCAATTATTAAAGGACTGAAAGAAAATCACCTACAGAACAATCACTGTCCAATTATTAAAGTACTAACCGTAAATCACCTACAGAACAATCACTGTCCAATTATTGAAGGACTGACCGTAAATCACCTACAGAACAATCACTGTCCAATTATTAAAGGACTGACCGTAAATCACCTACAGAACAATCACTGTCCAATTATTAAAGGACTGACCATAAATCACCTACAGAACAATCACTTTCCAATTATTAAAGGACTGACTGTAAATCACCTACAGAACAATCACTTTCCAATTATTAAAGGACTGACCGTAAATCTCCGACAGAACAATCACTGTCCAATTATTAAAGGACTGACCGTAAATCACCTACAGAACAATCACTGTCCAATTATTAAAGTACTGACCGTAAATCACCTACAGAACAATCACTGTCCAATTATTAAAGGACTGACCATAAATCACCTACAGAACAATCACTGTCCAATTATTAAAGGACTGACCATAAATCACCTACAGAACAATCACTTTCCAATTATTAAAGGACTGACTGTAAATCACCTACAGAACAATCACTTTCCAATTATTAAAGGACTGACCGTAAATCTCCGACAGAACAATCACTGTCCAATTATTAAAGGACTGACCGTAAATCACCTACAGAACAATCACTGTCCAATTATTAAAGGACAGACCGTAAATCACCGACAGAACAATCACTGTCCAATTATTAAAGGACTGACCGTAAATCACCTACAGAACAATCACTGTCCAATTATTAAAGGACTGACCGTAAATCACCTACAGAACAATCATTGTCCAATGATTAAAGGACTGACCGTAAATCACCTACAGAACAATCACTGTCCAATTATTAAAGTACGGACCGTAAATCACTTACAGAACAATCACTGTCCAATTATTAAAGGACTGACCATAAATCACCTACAGAACAAACACTTTCCAATTATTAAAGGACTGACTGTAAATCACCTACAGAACAATCACTGTCCTATTATTAAAGGACTGACCGTAAATCACCTACAGAACAATCACTGTCCTATTATTAAAGGACTGACCGTAAATCACCGACAGAACAATCACTGTCCAATTATTAAAGGACTGACCATAAATCACCTACAGAACAATCACTTTCCAATTATTAAAGGACTGACTGTAAATCACCTACAGAACAATCACTGTCCAATTATTAAAGGACTGACCGTAAATCTCCGACAGAACAATCACTGTCCAATTATTAAAGGACTGACCGTAAATCACCTACAGAACAATCACTGTCCAATTATTAAAGTACTGACCGTAATACACCTACAGAACAATCACTGTCCAATTATTAAAGGACTGACCGTAAATCACCTACAGAACAATCACTATCCAATTATTAAAGGACTGACCGTAAATCACCTACAGAACAATCACTGTCCAATTATTAAAGGACTGACCATAAATCACCTACAGAACAATCACTTTCCAATTATTAAAGGACTGACCGTAAATCTCCGACAGAACAATCACTGTCCAATTATTAAAGGACTGACCGTAAATCACCTACAGAACAATCACTTTCCAATTATTAAAGGACTGAACGTAAATCACCGACAGAACAATCACTGTCCAATTATTAAAGGACTGACCGTAAATCACCTACAGAACAATCACTGTCCAATTATTAAAGGACTGACCGTAAATCACCTACAGAACAATCACTGTCCAATTATTAAAGGACTAACCGTAAATCACCTACAGAACAATCACTGTCCAATTATTGAAGGACTGACCGTAAATCACCTACAGAACAAACACTTTCCAATTATTAAAGGACTGACTGTAAATCACCTACAGAACAATCACTGTCCAATTATTAAAGGACTAACCGTAAATCACCTACAGAACAATCACTGTCCAATTATTAAAGGACTGACCGTAAATCACCTACAGAACAATCACTGTCCAATTATTAAAGGACTGACCGTAAATCACCTACAGAACAATCACTATCCAATTATTAAAGGACTGACCGTAAATCACCTACAGAACAATCACTGTCCAATTATTAAAGGACTGACCATAAATCACCTACAGAACAATCACTTTCCAATTATTAAAGGACTGACTGTAAATCACCTACAGAACAATCACTTTCCAATTATTAAAGGACTGACCGTAAATCTCCGACAGAACAATCACTGTCCAATTATTAAAGGACTGACCGTAAATCACCTACAGAACAATCACTGTCCAATTATTAAAGTACTGACCGTAAATCACCTACAGAACAATCACTGTCCAATTATTAAAGGACTGACCGTAAATCACCTACAGAACAATCACTGTCCAATTATTAAAGTACTGACCGTAAATCACCTACAGAACAATCACTGTCCAATTATTAAAGGACTGACCGTAAATCACCTACAGAACAATCACTGTCCAATTATTAAAGGACTGACCATAAATCACCTACAGAACAATCACTGTCCAATTATTAAAGAACTGACCGTAAATCAACGACAGAACAATCACTGTCCAATTATTAAAGGACTGATAATAAATCACCTACAGAACAATCACTGTCCAATTATTAAAGGACTGACCGTAAATCACCGACAGAACAATCACTGTCCAATTATTAAAGGACTGACAGTAAATCACCGACAGAACAATCACTGTCCAATTATTAAAGGACTGACCGTAAATCACCTACAGAACAATCACTGTCCAATTGTTAAAGGACTGACCGTAAATCACCTACAGAACAATCACTGTCCTATTATTAAAGGACTGACCGTAAATCACCTGCAGAACAATCACTGTCCTATTATTAAAGGACTGACCGTAAATCACCGACAGAACAATCACTGTCCAATTATTAAAGGACTGACCATAAATCACCTACAGAACAATCACTTTCCAATTATTAAAGGACTGACTGTAAATCACCTACAGAACAATCACTGTCCAATTATTAAAGGACTGACCGTAAATCTCCGACAGAACAATCACTGTCCAATTATTAAAGGACTGACCGTAAATCACCTACAGAACAATCACTGTCCAATTAATAAAGTACTGACCGTAATACACCTACAGAACAATCACTGTCCAATTATTAAAGGACTGACCGTAAATCACCTACAGAACAATCACTATCCAATTATTAAAGGACTGACCGTAAATCACCTACAGAACAATCACTGTCCAATTATTAAAGGACTGACCATAAATCACCTACAGAACAATCACTTTCCAATTATTAAAGGACTGACCGTAAATCTCCGACAGAACAATCATTGTCCAATTATTAAAGGACTGACCGTAAATCACCTACAGAACAATCACTTTCCAATTATTAAAGGACTGACCGTAAATCACCGACAGAACAATCACTGTCCAATTATTAAAGGACTGACCGTAAATCACCAACAGAACAATCACTGTCCAATTATTAAAGGACTGACCGTAAATCACCTACAGAACAATCACTGTCCAATTATTAAAGGACTGAAAGAAAATCACCTACAGAACAATCACTGTCCAATTATTAAAGTACTAACCGTAAATCACCTACAGAACAATCACTGTCCAATTATTGAAGGACTGACCGTAAATCACCTACAGAACAATCACTATCCAATTATTAAAGGACTGACCGTAAATCACCTACAGAACAATCACTGTCCAATTATTAAAGGACTGACCATAAATCACCTACAGAACAATCACTTTCCAATTATTAAATGACTGACTGTAAATCACCTACAGAACAATCACTTTCCAATTATTAAAGGACTGACCGTAAATCTCCGACAGAACAATCACTGTCCAATTATTAAAGGACTGACCGTAAATCACCTACAGAACAATCACTGTCCAATTATTAAAGTACTGACCGTAAATCACCTACAGAACAATCACTGTCCAATTATTAAAGGACTGACCATAAATCACCTACAGAACAATCACTGTCCAATTATTAAAGGACTGACCATAAATCACCTACAGAACAATCACTTTCCAATTATTAAAGGACTGACTGTAAATCACCTACAGAACAATCACTTTCCAATTATTAAAGGACTGACCGTAAATCTCTGACAGAACAATCACTGTCCAATTATTAAAGGACTGACCGTAAATCACCTACAGAACAATCACTGTCCAATTATTAAAGGACAGACCGTAAATCACCGACAGAACAATCACTGTCCAATTATTAAAGGACTGACCGTAAATCACCTACAGAACAATCACTGTCCAATTATTAAAGGACTGACCGTAAATCACCTACAGAACAATCATTGTCCAATTATTAAAGGACTGACCGTAAATCACCTACAGAACAATCACTGTCCAATTATTAAAGTACGGACCGTAAATCACTTACAGAACAATCACTGTCCAATTATTAAAGGACTGACCATAAATCGCCTACAGAACAAACACTTTCCAATTATTAAAGGACTGACTGTAAATCACCTACAGAACAATCACTTTCCAATTATTAAAGGACTGACCGTAAATCACCTACAGAACAAAAACTGTCAATTATTAAAGGACTGACCGTAAATCACCTACAGAACAATCACTGTCCGATTATTAAAGGACTGACCGTAAATCTCCGACAGAACAATCACTGTCCAATTATTAAAGGACTGACCGTAAATCACCTACAGAACAATCACTGTCCAATTATTAAAGGACTGACCGTAAATCACCGACAGAACAATCACTGTCCAATTATTAAAGGACTGACCATAAATCACCTCCAGAACAATCACTGTCCAATTATTAAAGGACTGACCGTAAATCACCTGCAGAACAATCACTATCCAATAATTAAAGGACTGACGGTAAATCACCTACAGAACAATCACTGTCCAATTATTAAAGGACTGACCGTAAATCACCGACAGAACAATCACTGTCCAATTATTAAAGTACTGACCGTAAATCACCTACAGAACAATCACTGTCCAATTATTAAAGGACTGACCGTAAATCACCTACAGAACAATCACTATCCAATTATTAAAGGACTGACAGTAAATCACCTACAGAACAATCACTGTCCAATTATTAAAGGACTGACCGTAAATCACCTACAGAACAATCACTATCCAATTATTAAAGGACTGACCGTAAATCACCTACAGAACAATCACTGTCCAATTATTAAAGGACTGACCGTAAATCACCTACAGAACAACACTGTCCAATTATTAAAGGACTTACCGTAAATCACCTACAGAACAATCACTGTCCAATTATTAAAGTACTGACCGTAAATCACCTACAGAACAAACACTGTCCAATTATTAAAGGACTGACCGTAAATCACCGACAGAACAATCACTGTCCAATTATTAAAGGACTGACCGTAAATCACCTACAGAACAATCACTGTCCAATTATTAAAGGACTGACCGTAAATCACCTCCAGAACAATCACAGTCCAATTATTAAAGGACTGACCGTAAATTACCTACAGAACAATCACTGTCCAATTATTAAAGGACTGACCGTAAATCACCGACAGAACAATCACTGTCCAATTATTAAAGGACTGACCGTAAATCACCTACAGAACAATCACTGTCCAATTATTAAAGGACTGACCGTAAATCACCTACAGAACAATCACTGTCCAATTATTAAAGGACTGACCGTAAATCACCTACAGAACAATCACTGGCCAATTATTAAAGGACTGACCGTAAATCAGCTACAGAACAATCACTGTCCAATTATTAAAGGAGTGACCATAAATCACCTACAGAACAATCACTGTCCAATTATTAAAGGAGTGACCATAAATCACCTAAAGAACAATCACTGTCCAATCATTAAAGGACTGACAGTAAATCACCTACAGAACAATCACTGTCCAATTATTAAAGGACTGACCGTAAATCACCTACAGAACAATCACTGTCCAATTATTAAAGGACTGACCGTAAATCACCTACAGAACAATCACTGTCCAATTATTAAAGGAGTGACCATAAATCACCTACAGAACAATCACTATCCTGTTATTAAAGGACTGACCGTAAATCACCTACAGAACAATCACTGTCCAATTATTAAAGGACTGACCGTAAATCACCTACAGAACAATCACTGTCAATTATTAAAGGACTGACCGTAAATCACCTACAGAACAATCACTGTCCAATTATTAAAGGACTGACCGTAAATCACCTACAGAACAATCACTGTCTAATTATTAAAGGACTTACCGTAAATCACCTACAGAACAATCACTGTCCAATTATTAAAGGAGTGACCATAAATCACCTGCAGAACAATCACTGTCCAATTATTAAAGGACTGACCGTAAATCACCTACAGAACAATCACTGTCCAATTATTAAAGGACTGACCGTAAATCACCTGCAGAACAATCACTGTCCAATCATTAAAGGACTGACAGTAAATCACCTACAGAACAATCACTGTCCAATTATTAAAGGACTGACCGTAAATCACCTACAGAACAATCACTGTCCAATTATTAAAGGACTGACCGTAAATCACCTACAGAACAATCACTGTCCAATCATTAAAGGACTGACAGTAAATCACCTACAGAACAATCACTGTCCAATTATTAAAGGACTGACCGTAAATCACCAACAGAACAATCACTGTCCAATTATTAAAGGACTGACCGTAAATCACCTACAGAACAATCACTGTCCAATTATTAAAGGACTGACCGTAAATCACCTACAGAACAATCACTATCCAATTATTAAAGGACTGACCGTGAATCACCTACAGAACAATCACTGTCCAATTATTAAAGGACTGACAATAAATCACCTACAGAACAATCACTGTCCAATTATTAAAGGACTGACCGTAAATCACCTACAGAACAATCACTGTCCAATTATTAAAGGACTGACCGTAAATCACCGACAGAACAATCACTGTCCAATTATTAAAGGACTGACCGTAAATCACCTACAGAACAATCACTGTTCAATTATTAAAGGACTGACCGTAAATCACCTACAGAACAATCACTGTCCAATTATTAAAGGACTGACAGTAAATCACCGACAGAACAATCACTGTCCAATTATTAAAGGACTGACCGTAAATCACCTACAGAACAATCACTGTCCAAATATTAAAGGACTGACAGTAAATCACCTACAGAACAATCACTGTCCAATTATTAAAGGACTGACAGTAAATCACCTACAGAACAATCACTGTCCAATTATTAAAGGACTGACCGTCAATCACCTACAGAACAATCACTGTCCTATTATTAAAGGACTGACTGTAAATCTCCTGCAGAACAATCACTGTCCAATTATTAAAGGACTGACCATAAATCACTTACAGAACAATCACTTTCCAATTATTAAAGGACTGACTGTAAATCACCTACAGAACAATCACTGTCCAATTATTAAAGGACTGACCGTAAATCTCCGACAGAACAATCACTGTCCAATTATTAAAGGACTGACTGTAAATCACCTACAGAACAATCACTGTCCAATTATTAAAGTACTGACCGTAATACACCTACAGAACAATCACTGTCCAATTATTAAAGGACTGACCGTAAATCACCTACAGAACAATCACTATCCAATTATTAAAGGACTGACCGTAAATCACCTACAGAACAATCACTGTCCAATTATTAAAGGACTGACCATAAATCACCTACAGAACAATCACTTTCCAATTATTAAAGGACTGACCGTAAATCTCCGACAGAACAATCACTGTCCAATTATTAAAGGACTGACCGTAAATCACCTACAGAACAATCACTTTCCAATTATTAAAGGACTGACCGTAAATCACCGACAGAACAATCACTGTCCAATTATTAAAGGACTGACCGTAAATCACCTACAGAACAATCACTGTCCAATTATTAAAGGACCGACCGTAAATCACCTACAGAACAATCACTGTCCAATTATTAAAGGACTGACCGTAAATCACCGAACAGAACAATCACTGTCCAATTATTAAAGTACTAACCGTAAATCACCTACAGAACAATCACTGTCCAATTATTGAAGGACTGACCGTAAATCACCTACAGAACAATCACTATCCAATTATTAAAGGACTGACCGTAAATCACCTACAGAACAATCACTGTCCAATTATTAAAGGACTGACCATAAATCACCTACAGAACAATCACTTTCCAATTATTAAAGGACTGACTGTAAATCACCTACAGAACAATCACTGTTCAATTATTAAAGGACTGACCGTAAATCACCTACAGAACAATCACTGTCCAATTATTAAAGGACTGACAGTAAATCACCGACAGAACAATCATTGTACAATGATTAAAGGACTGACCGCAAATCACCTACAGAAGAACACTGTCCAATTATTAAAGGACTTACCGTAAATCACCTACAGAACAATCACAGTCCAATTATTAAAGGACTGACCGTAAATCACCTACAGAACAATCACTGTCCAATTATTAAAGGACTGACCGTAAATCACCGACAGAACAATCACTGTCCAATTATTAAAGGCCTGACCGTAAATCACCTACAGAACAATCACTGTCCAATTATTAAAGGACTGACCGTAAATCACCTACAGAACAATCACTGTCCAATTATTAAAGGACTGACCGTAAATTACCTACAGAACAATCACTGTCCAATTATTAAAGGACTGACCGTAAATCACCGACAGAACAATCACTGTCCAATTATTAAAGGATTGACCATAAATCACCTACAGAACAATCACTGTCCAATTATTAAAGGAGTGACCATAAATCACCTACAGAACAATCACTATCCTATTATTAAACGAATGACCGTAAATCACCTACAGAACAATCACTGTCCAATTATTAAAGGACTGACCATAAATCACCGACAGAACAATCACTGTCCAATTATTAAAGGACTGACCGTAAATCACCTACAGAACAATCAATATCCAATTATTTAAGGACTGACCGTAAATCACCTACAGAACAATCACTATCCAATTATTAAAGGACTGACCGTAAATCACCTACAGAACAATCAATATCCAATTATTTAAGGACTGACCGTAAATCACCTACAGAACAATCACTGTCCAATTATTAAAGGACTGACCGTAAATCACCTACAGAACAATCACTATCCAATTATTAAAGGACTGACCGTAAATCACCTACAGAACAATCACTGTCCAATTATTAAAGGACTGACCATAAATCACCTACAGAACAATCACTTTCCAATTATTAAAGGACTGACCGTAAATCTCCGACAGAACAATCACTGTCCAATTATTAAAGGACTGACCGTAAATCACCTACAGAACAATCACTTTCCAATTATTAAAGGACTGACCGTAAATCACCGACAGAACAATCACTGTCCAATTATTAAAGGACTGACCGTAAATCACCTACAGAACAATCACTGTCCAATTATTAAAGGACCGACCGTAAATCACCTACAGAACAATCACTGTCCAATTATTAAAGGACTGACCGTAAATCACCGAACAGAACAATCACTGTCCAATTATTAAAGTACTAACCGTAAATCACCTACAGAACAATCACTGTCCAATTATTGAAGGACTGACCGTAAATCACCTACAGAACAATCACTATCCAATTATTAAAGGACTGACCGTAAATCACCTACAGAACAATCACTGTCCAATTATTAAAGGACTGACCATAAATCACCTACAGAACAATCACTTTCCAATTATTAAAGGACTGACTGTAAATCACCTACAGAACAATCACTGTTCAATTATTAAAGGACTGACCGTAAATCACCTACAGAACAATCACTGTCCAATTATTAAAGGACTGACAGTAAATCACCGACAGAACAATCATTGTACAATGATTAAAGGACTGACCGCAAATCACCTACAGAAGAACACTGTCCAATTATTAAAGGACTTACCGTAAATCACCTACAGAACAATCACAGTCCAATTATTAAAGGACTGACCGTAAATCACCTACAGAACAATCACTGTCCAATTATTAAAGGACTGACCGTAAATCACCGACAGAACAATCACTGTCCAATTATTAAAGGCCTGACCGTAAATCACCTACAGAACAATCACTGTCCAATTATTAAAGGACTGACCGTAAATCACCTACAGAACAATCACTGTCCAATTATTAAAGGACTGACCGTAAATTACCTACAGAACAATCACTGTCCAATTATTAAAGGACTGACCGTAAATCACCGACAGAACAATCACTGTCCAATTATTAAAGGATTGACCATAAATCACCTACAGAACAATCACTGTCCAATTATTAAAGGAGTGACCATAAATCACCTACAGAACAATCACTATCCTATTATTAAACGAATGACCGTAAATCACCTACAGAACAATCACTGTCCAATTATTAAAGGACTGACCATAAATCACCGACAGAACAATCACTGTCCAATTATTAAAGGACTGACCGTAAATCACCTACAGAACAATCAATATCCAATTATTTAAGGACTGACCGTAAATCACCTACAGAACAATCACTATCGAATTATTAAAGGACTGACCGTAAATCACCTACAGAACAATCATTGTCCAATTATTAAAGGACTGACCGTAAATCACCTACAGAACAATCACTGTCCAATTATTAAAGGACTGACCGTAAATCACCTACAGAACAATCACTGTCCAATTATTAAAGGACTGACTGTAAATTACCTACAGAACAATCACTGTCCAATTATTAAAGGACTGACCGTAAATCACCGACAGAACAATCACTGTCCAATTATTAAAGGATTGACCATAAATCACCTACAGAACAATCACTGTCCAATTATTAAAGGAGTGACCATAAATCACCTACAGAACAATCACTATCCTATTATTAAACGAATGACCGTAAATCACCTACAGAACAATCACTGTACAATTATTAAAGGACTGACCATAAATCACCGACAGAACAATCACTGTCCAATTATTAAAGGACTGACCGTAAATCACCTACAGAACAATCAATATCCAATTATTTAAGGACTGACCGTAAATCACCTACAGAACAATCACTATCCAATTATTAAAGGACTGACCGTAAATCACCTACAGAACAATCATTGTCCAATTATTAAAGGACTGACCGTAAATCACCTACAGAACAATCACTGTCCAATTATTAAAGGACTGAGCGGAAATCACTGACAGAACTATCATTGTACAATGATTAAAGGACTGACCGCAAATCACCTACAGAAGAACACTGTCCAATTATTAAAGGACTTACCGTAAATCACCTACAGAACAATCACAGTCCAATTATTAAAGGACTGACCGTAAATTACCTACAGAACAATCACTGTCCAATTATTAAAGGACTGACCGTAAATCACCGACAGAACAATCACTGTCCAATTATTAAAGGACTGACCGCAAATCACCTACAGAACAATCACTGTCCAATTATTAAAGGACTGACCGTAAATCACCTACAGAACAATCACTGTCCAATTATTAAAGGACTGACCGTAAATTACCTACAGAACAATCACTGTCCAATTATTAAAGGACTGACCGTAAATCACCGACAGAACAATCACTGTCCAATTATTAAAGGATTGACCATAAATCACCTACAGAACAATCACTGTCCAATTATTAAAGGAGTGACCATAAATCACCTACAGAACAATCACTATCCTATTATTAAACGAATGACCGTAAATCACCTACAGAACAATCACTGTCCAATTATTAAAGGACTGACCATAAATCACCGACAGAACAATCACTGTCCAATTATTAAAGGACTGACCGTAAATCACCTACAGAACAATCAATATCCAATTATTTAAGGACTGACCGTAAATCACCTACAGAACAATCATTGTCCAATTATTAAAGGACTGACCGTAAATCACCTACAGAACAATCACTGTCCAATTATTAAAGGACTGAGCGGAAATCACTGACAGAACTATCATTGTACAATGATTAAAGGACTGACCGCAAATCACCTACAGAAGAACACTGTCCAATTATTAAAGGACTTACCGTAAATCACCTACAGAACAATCACAGTCCAATTATTAAAGGACTGACCGTAAATCACCTACAGAACAATCACTATCCAATTATTTAAGGACTGACCGTAAATCACCTACAGAACAATCATTGTCCAATTATTAAAGGACTGACCGTAAATCACCTACAGAACAATCACTGTCCAATTATTAAAGGACTGAGCGGAAATCACTGACAGAACTATCATTGTACAATGATTAAAGGACTGACCGCAAATCACCTACAGAAGAACACTGTCCAATTATTAAAGGACTTACCGTAAATCACCTACAGAACAATCACAGTCCAATTATTAAAGGACTGACCGTAAATCACCTACAGAACAATCACTGTCCAATTATTAAAGGACTGACCGTAAATCACCTACAGAACAATCACTGTCCAATTATTAAAGGACTGACCGTAAATTACCTACAGAACAATCACTGTCCAATTATTAAAGGACTGACCGTAAATCACCGACAGAACAATCACTGTCCAATTATTAAAGGATTGACCATAAATCACCTACAGAACAATCACTGTCCAATTATTAAAGGAGTGACCATAAATCACCTACAGAACAATCACTATCCTATTATTAAACGAATGACCGTAAATCACCTACAGAACAATCACTGTCCAATTATTAAAGGACTGACCATAAATCACCGACAGAACAATCACTGTCCAATTATTAAAGGACTGACCGTAAATCACCTACAGAACAATCAATATCCAATTATTTAAGGACTGACCGTAAATCACCTACAGAACAATCACTATCCAATTATTAAAGGACTGACCGTAAATCACCTACAGAACAATCACTGTCCAATTATTAAAGGACTGAGCGGAAATCACTGACAGAACTATCATTGTACAATGATTAAAGGACTGACCGCAAATCACCTACAGAAGAACACTGTCCAATTATTAAAGGACTTACCGTAAATCACCTACAGAACAATCACAGTCCAATTATTAAAGGACTGACCGTAAATTACCTACAGAACAATCATTGTCCAATTATTAAAGGACTGACCGTAAATCACCTACAGAACAATCACTGTCCAATTATTAAAGGACTGACCGCAAATCACCTACAGAACAATCACTGTCCAATTATTAAAGGACTGACCGTAAATCACCTACAGAACAATCACTGTCCAATTATTAAAGGACTGAGCGGAAATCACTGACAGAACTATCATTGTACAATGATTAAAGGACTGACCGCAAATCACCTACAGAAGAACACTGTCCAATTATTAAAGGACTTACCGTAAATCACCTACAGAACAATCACAGTCCAATTATTAAAGGACTGACCGTAAATCACCTACAGAACAATCACTGTCCAATTATTAAAGGACTGACCGTGAATCACCTACAGAACAATCACTGTCCAATTATTAAAGGACTGACAATAAATCACCTACAGAACAATCACTGTCCAATTATTAAAGGACTGACCGTAAATCACCTACAGAACAATCACTGTCCAATTATTAAAGGACTGACCGTAAATCACCGACAGAACAATCACTGTCCAATTATTAAAGGACTGACCGTAAATCACCTACAGAACAATCACTGTTCAATTATTAAAGGACTGACCGTAAATCACCTACAGAACAATCACTGTCCAATTATTAAAGGACTGACAGTAAATCACCGACAGAACAATCACTGTCCAATTATTAAAGGACTGACCGTAAATCACCTACAGAACAATCACTGTCCAAATATTAAAGGACTGACAGTAAATCACCTACAGAACAATCACTGTCCAATTATTAAAGGACTGACAGTAAATCACCTACAGAACAATCACTGTCCAATTATTAAAGGACTGACCGTCAATCACCTACAGAACAATCACTGTCCTATTATTAAAGGACTGACTGTAAATCTCCTGCAGAACAATCACTGTCCAATTATTAAAGGACTGACCATAAATCACCTACAGAACAATCACTTTCCAATTATTAAAGGACTGACTGTAAATCACCTACAGAACAATCACTGTCCAATTATTAAAGGACTGACCGTAAATCTCCGACAGAACAATCACTGTCCAATTATTAAAGGACTGACTGTAAATCACCTACAGAACAATCACTGTCCAATTATTAAAGTACTGACCGTAATACACCTACAGAACAATCACTGTCCAATTATTAAAGGACTGACCGTAAATCACCTACAGAACAATCACTATCCAATTATTAAAGGACTGACCGTAAATCACCTACAGAACAATCACTGTCCAATTATTAAAGGACTGACCATAAATCACCTACAGAACAATCACTTTCCAATTATTAAAGGACTGACCGTAAATCTCCGACAGAACAATCACTGTCCAATTATTAAAGGACTGACCGTAAATCACCTACAGAACAATCACTTTCCAATTATTAAAGGACTGACCGTAAATCACCGACAGAACAATCACTGTCCAATTATTAAAGGACTGACCGTAAATCACCTACAGAACAATCACTGTCCAATTATTAAAGGACCGACCGTAAATCACCTACAGAACAATCACTGTCCAATTATTAAAGGACTGACCGTAAATCTCCGAACAGAACAATCACTGTCCAATTATTAAAGTACTAACCGTAAATCACCTACAGAACAATCACTGTCCAATTATTGAAGGACTGACCGTAAATCACCTACAGAACAATCACTATCCAATTATTAAAGGACTGACCGTAAATCACCTACAGAACAATCACTGTCCAATTATTAAAGGACTGACCATAAATCACCTACAGAACAATCACTTTCCAATTATTAAAGGACTGACTGTAAATCACCTACAGAACAATCACTGTTCAATTATTAAAGGACTGACCGTAAATCACCTACAGAACAATCACTGTCCAATTATTAAAGGACTGACAGTAAATCACCGACAGAACAATCATTGTACAATGATTAAAGGACTGACCGCAAATCACCTACAGAAGAACACTGTCCAATTATTAAAGGACTTACCGTAAATCACCTACAGAACAATCACAGTCCAATTATTAAAGGACTGACCGTAAATCACCTACAGAACAATCACTGTCCAATTATTAAAGGACTGACCGTAAATCACCGACAGAACAATCACTGTCCAATTATTAAAGGCCTGACCGTAAATCACCTACAGAACAATCACTGTCCAATTATTAAAGGACTGACCGTAAATCACCTACAGAACAATCACTGTCCAATTATTAAAGGACTGAACGTAAATTACCTACAGAACAATCACTGTCCAATTATTAAAGGACTGACCGTAAATCACCGACAGAACAATCACTGTCCAATTATTAAAGGATTGACCATAAATCACCTACAGAACAATCACTGTCCAATTATTAAAGGAGTGACCATAAATCACCTACAGAACAATCACTATCCTATTATTAAACGAATGACCGTAAATCACCTACAGAACAATCACTGTCCAATTATTAAAGGACTGACCATAAATCACCGACAGAACAATCACTGTCCAATTATTAAAGGACTGACCGTAAATCACCTACAGAACAATCAATATCCAATTATTTAAGGACTGACCGTAAATCACCTACAGAACAATCACTATCCAATTATTAAAGGACTGACCGTAAATCACCTACAGAACAATCATTGTCTAATTATTAAAGGACTGACCGTAAATCACCTACAGAACAATCACTGTCCAATTATTAAAAGACTGAGCGGAAATCACTGACAGAACTATCATTGTACAATGATTAAAGGACTGACCGCAAATCACCTACAGAAGAACACTGTCCAATTATTAAAGGACTTACCGTAAATCACCTACAGAACAATCACAGTCCAATTATTAAAGGACTGACCGTAAATCACCTACAGAACAATCACTGTCCAATTATTGAAGGACTGACCGTAAATCACCGACAGAACAATCACTGTCCATTTATTAAAGGCCTGACCGTAAATCACCTACAGAACAATCACTGTCCAATTATTAAAGGACTGACCGTAAATCACCTACAGAACAATCACTGTCCAATTATTAAAGGACTGACCGTAAATTACCTACAGAACAATCACTGTCCAATTATTAAAGGACTGACCGTAAATCACCGACAGAACAATCACTGTCCAATTATTAAAGGATTGACCATAAATCACCGACAGAACAATCACTGTCCAATTATTAAAGGAGTGACCATAAATCACCTACAGAACAATCACTATCCTATTATTAAAGGAATGACCGTAAATCACCTACAGAACAATCACTGTCCGATTATTAAAGGACTGACCGTAAATCTCCGACAGAACAATCACTGTCCAATTATTAAAGGACTGACCGTAAATCACCTACAGAACAATCACTGTCCAATTATTAAAGGACTGACCGTAAATCACCGACAGAACAATCACTGTCCAATTATTAAAGGACTGACCGTAAATCACCTCCAGAACAATCACTGTCCAATTATTAAAGGACTGACCGTAAATCACCTACAGAACAATCACTATCCAATAATTAAAGGACTGACCGTAAATCACCTACAGAACAATCACTGTCCAATTATTAAAGGACTGACCGTAAATCACCTACAGAACAATCACTGTCCAATTATTAAAGGACTGACCGTAAATCACCGACAGAACAATCACTGTCCAATTATTAAAGTACTGACCGTAAATCACCTACAGAACAATCACTGTCCAATTATTAAAGGACTGACCGTAAATCACCTACAGAACAATCACTATCCAATTATTAAAGGACTGACAGTAAATCAACTACAGAACAATCACTGTCCAATTATTAAAGGACTTACCGTAAATCACCTACAGAACAATCACTGTCCAATTATTAAAGGACTGACCGTAAATCACCGAACAGAACAATCACTGTCCAATTATTAAAGTACTAACCGTAAATCACCTACAGAACAATCACTGTCCAATTATTGAAGGACTGACCGTAAATCACCTACAGAACAATCACTATCCAATTATTAAAGGACTGACCGTAAATCACCTACAGAACAATCACTGTCCAATTATTAAAGGACTGACCATAAATCACCTACAGAACAATCACTTTCCAATTATTAAAGGACTGACTGTAAATCACCTACAGAACAATCACTGTTCAATTATTAAAGGACTGACCGTAAATCACCTACAGAACAATCACTGTCCAATTATTAAAGGACTGACAGTAAATCACCGACAGAACAATCATTGTACAATGATTAAAGGACTGACCGCAAATCACCTACAGAAGAACACTGTCCAATTATTAAAGGACTTACCGTAAATCACCTACAGAACAATCACAGTCCAATTATTAAAGGACTGACCGTAAATCACCTACAGAACAATCACTGTCCAATTATTAAAGGACTGACCGTAAATCACCGACAGAACAATCACTGTCCAATTATTAAAGGCCTGACCGTAAATCACCTACAGAACAATCACTGTCCAATTATTAAAGGACTGACCGTAAATCACCTACAGAACAATCACTGTCCAATTATTAAAGGACTGACCGTAAATTACCTACAGAACAATCACTGTCCAATTATTAAAGGACTGACCGTAAATCACCGACAGAACAATCACTGTCCAATTATTAAAGGATTGACCATAAATCACCTACAGAACAATCACTGTCCAATTATTAAAGGAGTGACCATAAATCACCTACAGAACAATCACTATCCTATTATTAAACGAATGACCGTAAATCACCTACAGAACAATCACTGTCCAATTATTAAAGTACTGACCGTAATACACCTACAGAACAATCACTGTCCAATTATTAAAGGACTGACCGTAAATCACCTACAGAACAATCACTATCCAATAATTAAAGGACTGACCGTAAATCACCTACAGAACAATCACTGTCCAATTATTAAAGGACTGACCGTAAATCACCTACAGAACAATCACTGTCCAATTATTAAAGGACTGACCGTAAATCACCGACAGAACAATCACTGTCCAATTATTAAAGTACTGACCGTAAATCACCTACAGAACAATCACTGTCCAATTATTAAAGGACTGACCGTAAATCACCTACAGAACAATCACTATCCAATTATTAAAGGACTGACAGTAAATCACCTACAGAACAATCACTGTCCAATTATTAAAGGACTTACCGTAAATCACCTACAGAACAATCACTGTCCAATTATTAAAGGACTGACCGTAAATCACCGAACAGAACAATCACTGTCCAATTATTAAAGTACTAACCGTAAATCACCTACAGAACAATCACTGTCCAATTATTGAAGGACTGACCGTAAATCACCTACAGAACAATCACTATCCAATTATTAAAGGACTGACCGTAAATCACCTACAGAACAATCACTGTCCAATTATTAAGGGACTGTCCATAAATCACCTACAGAACAATCACTTTCCAATTATTAAAGGACTGACTGTAAATCACCTACAGAACAATCACTGTTCAATTATTAAAGGACTGACCGTAAATCACCTACAGAACAATCACTGCCCAATTATTAAAGGACTGACAGTAAATCACCGACAGAACAATCATTGTACAATGATTAAAGGACTGACCGCAAATCACCTACAGAAGAACACTGTCCAATTATTAAAGGACTTACCGTAAATCACCTACAGAACAATCACAGTCCAATTATTAAAGGACTGACCGTAAATCACCTACAGAACAATCACTGTCCAATTATTAAAGGACTGACCGTAAATCACCGACAGAACAATCACTGTCCAATTATTAAAGGCCTGACCGTAAATCACCTACAGAACAATCACTGTCCAATTATTAAAGGACTGACCGTAAATCACCTACAGAACAATCACTGTCCAATTATTAAAGGACTGACCGTAAATTACCTACAGAACAATCACTGTCCAATTATTAAAGGACTGACCGTAAATCACCGACAGAACAATCACTGTCCAATTATTAAAGGATTGACCATAAATCACCGACAGAACAATCACTGTCCAATTATTAAAGGATTGACCATAAATCACCGACAGAACAATCACTGTCCAATTATTAAAGGAGTGACCATAAATCACCTACAGAACAATCACTATCCTATTATTAAAGGAATGACCGTAAATCACCTACAGAACAATCACTGTCCGATTATTAAAGGACTGACCGTAAATCTCCGACAGAACAATCACTGTCCAATTATTAAAGGACTGACCGTAAATCACCTACAGAACAATCACTGTCCAATTATTAAAGGACTGACCGTAAATCACCGACAGAACAATCACTGTCCAATTATTAAAGGACTGACCG
The DNA here is from genome assembly GCF_036365525.1 of Heterodontus francisci. Taxonomy (NCBI): domain Eukaryota; kingdom Metazoa; phylum Chordata; class Chondrichthyes; order Heterodontiformes; family Heterodontidae; genus Heterodontus; species Heterodontus francisci. The sequence goes on from NW_027140240.1 coordinate 1,390,794, forward strand.
TAAATCACCTCCAGAACAATCACGGTCCAATTATTAAAGGACTGACCGTAAATCACCTACAGAACAATCACTATCCAATAATTAAAGGACTGACCGTAAATCACCTACAGAACAATCACTGTCCAATTATTAAAGGACTGACCGTAAATCACCTACAGAACAATCACTGTCCAATTATTAAAGGACTGACCGTAAATCACCGACAGAACAATCACTGTCCAATTATTAAAGTACTGACCGTAAATCACCTACAGAACAATCACTGTCCAATTATTAAAGGACTGACCGTAAATCACCTACAGAACAATCACTATCCAATTATTAAAGGACTGACAGTAAATCACCTACAGAACAATCACTGTCCAATTATTAAAGGACTTACCGTAAATCACCTACAGAACAATCACTGTCCAATTATTAAAGGACTGACCGTAAATCACCGAACAGAACAATCACTGTCCAATTATTAAAGTACTAACCGTAAATCACCTACAGAACAATCACTGTCCAATTATTGAAGGACTGACCGTAAATCACCTACAGAACAATCACTATCCAATTATTAAAGGACTGACCGTAAATCACCTACAGAACAATCACTGTCCAATTATTAAAGGACTGACCATAAATCACCTACAGAACAATCACTTTCCAATTATTAAAGGACTGACTGTAAATCACCTACAGAACAATCACTGTTCAATTATTAAAGGACTGACCGTAAATCACCTACAGAACAATCACTGTCCAATTATTAAAGGACTGACAGTAAATCACCGACAGAACAATCATTGTACAATGATTAAAGGACTGACCGCAAATCACCTGCAGAAGAACACTGTCCAATTATTAAAGGACTTACCGTAAATCACCTACAGAACAATCACAGTCCAATTATTAAAGGACTGACCGTAAATCACCTACAGAACAATCACTGTCCAATTATTAAAGGACTGACCGTAAATCACCGACAGAACAATCACTGTCCAATTATTAAAGGCCTGACCGTAAATCACCTACAGAACAATCACTGTCCAATTATTAAAGGACTGACCGTAAATCACCTACAGAACAATCACTGTCCAATTATTAAAGGACTGACCGTAAATTACCTACAGAACAATCACTGTCCAATTATTAAAGGACTGACCGTAAATCACCGACAGAACAATCACTGTCCAATTATTAAAGGATTGACCATAAATCACCTACAGAACAATCACTGTCCAATTATTAAAGGAGTGACCATAAATCACCTACAGAACAATCACTATCCTATTATTAAACGAATGACCGTAAATCACCTACAGAACAATCACTGTCCAATTATTAAAGTACTGACCGTAATACACCTACAGAACAATCACTGTCCAATTATTAAAGGACTGACCGTAAATCACCTACAGAACAATCACTATCCAATAATTAAAGGACTGACCGTAAATCACCTACAGAACAATCACTGTCCAATTATTAAAGGACTGACCGTAAATCACCTACAGAACAATCACTGTCCAATTATTAAAGGACTGACCGTAAATCACCGACAGAACAATCACTGTCCAATTATTAAAGTACTGACCGTAAATCACCTACAGAACAATCACTGTCCAATTATTAAAGGACTGACCGTAAATCACCTACAGAACAATCACTATCCAATTATTAAAGGACTGACAGTAAATCACCTACAGAACAATCACTGTCCAATTATTAAAGGACTTACCGTAAATCACCTACAGAACAATCACTGTCCAATTATTAAAGGACTGACCGTAAATCACCGAACAGAACAATCACTGTCCAATTATTAAAGTACTAACCGTAAATCACCTACAGAACAATCACTGTCCAATTATTGAAGGACTGACCGTAAATCACCTACAGAACAATCACTATCCAATTATTAAAGGACTGACCGTAAATCACCTACAGAACAATCACTGTCCAATTATTAAGGGACTGTCCATAAATCACCTACAGAACAATCACTTTCCAATTATTAAAGGACTGACTGTAAATCACCTACAGAACAATCACTGTTCAATTATTAAAGGACTGACCGTAAATCACCTACAGAACAATCACTGTCCAATTATTAAAGGACTGACAGTAAATCACCGACAGAACAATCATTGTACAATGATTAAAGGACTGACCGCAAATCACCTACAGAAGAACACTGTCCAATTATTAAAGGACTTACCGTAAATCACCTACAGAACAATCACAGTCCAATTATTAAAGGACTGACCGTAAATCACCTACAGAACAATCACTGTCCAATTATTAAAGGACTGACCGTAAATCACCGACAGAACAATCACTGTCCAATTATTAAAGGCCTGACCGTAAATCACCTACAGAACAATCACTGTCCAATTATTAAAGGACTGACCGTAAATCACCTACAGAACAATCACTGTCCAATTATTAAAGGACTGACCGTAAATTACCTACAGAACAATCACTGTCCAATTATTAAAGGACTGACCGTAAATCACCGACAGAACAATCACTGTCCAATTATTAAAGGATTGACCATAAATCACCTACAGAACAATCACTGTCCAATTATTAAAGGAGTGACCATAAATCACCTACAGAACAATCACTATCCTATTATTAAACGAATGACCGTAAATCACCTACAGAACAATCACTGTCCAATTATTAAAGGACTGACCATAAATCACCGACAGAACAATCACTGTCCAATTATTAAAGGACTGACCGTAAATCACCTACAGAACAATCACTGTCCAATTATTAAAGGACTGACCGTAAATCACCTACAGAACAATCACTGTCCAATTATTAAAGGACTGACCGTAAATCACCGACAGAACAATAACTGTCCAATTATTAAAGTACTGACCGTAAATCACCAACAGAACAATCACTGTCCAATTATTAAAGGACTGACCGTAAATCACCTACAGAACAATCACTATCCAATTATTAAAGGACTGACAGTAAATCACCTACAGAACAATCACTGTCCAATTATTAAAGGACTTACCGTAAATCACCTACAGAACAATCACTGTCCAATTATTAAAGGACTGACCGTAAATCACCGAACAGAACAATCACTGTCCAATTATTAAAGTACTAACCGTAAATCACCTACAGAACAATCACTGTCCAATTATTGAAGGACTGACCGTAAATCACCTACAGAACAATCACTATCCAATTATTAAAGGACTGACCGTAAATCACCTACAGAACAATCACTGTCCAATTATTAAAGGACTGACCATAAATCACCTACAGAACAATCACTTTCCAATTATTAAAGGACTGACTGTAAATCACCTACAGAACAATCACTGTTCAATTATTAAAGGACTGACCGTAAATCACCTACAGAACAATCACTGTCCAATTATTAAAGGACTGACCGTAAATCACCTACAGAACAATCACTGTCCAATTATTAAAGGACTGACCGTAAATTACCTACAGAACAATCACTGTCCAATTATTAAAGGACTGACCGTAAATCACCGACAGAACAATCACTGTCCAATTATTAAAGGATTGACCATAAATCACCTACAGAACAATCACTGTCCAATTATTAAAGGAGTGACCATAAATCACCTACAGAACAATCACTATCCTATTATTAAACGAATGACCGTAAATCACCTACAGAACAATCACTGTCCAATTATTAAAGGACTGACCATAAATCACCGACAGAACAATCACTGTCCAATTATTAAAGGACTGACCGTAAATCACCTACAGAACAATCAATATCCAATTATTTAAGGACTGACCGTAAATCACCTACAGAACAATCACTATCCAATTATTAAAGGACTGACCGTAAATCACCTACAGAACAATCATTGTCCAATTATTAAAGGACTGACCGTAAATCACCTACAGAACAATCACTGTCCAATTATTAAAGGACTGAGCGGAAATCACTGACAGAACTATCATTGTACAATGATTAAAGGACTGACCGCAAATCACCTACAGAAGAACACTGTCCAATTATTAAAGGACTTACCGTAAATCACCTACAGAACAATCACAGTCCAATTATTAAAGGACTGACCGTAAATCACCTACAGTACAATCACTGTCCAATTATTGAAGGACTGACCGTAAATCACCGACAGAACAATCACTGTCCAATTATTAAAGGCCTGACCGTAAATCACCTACAGAACAATCACTGTCCAATTATTAAAGGACTGACCGTAAATCACCTACAGAACAATCACTGTCCAATTATTAAAGGACTGACCGTAAATTACCTACAGAACAATCACTGTCCAATTATTAAAGGACTGACCGTAAATCACCGACAGAACAATCACTGTCCAATTATTAAAGGATTGACCATAAATCACCGACAGAACAATCACTGTCCAATTATTAAAGGAGTGACCATAAATCACCTACAGAACAATCACTATCCTATTATTAAAGGAATGACCGTAAATCACCTACAGAACAATCACTGTCCGATTATTAAAGGACTGACCGTAAATCTCCGACAGAACAATCACTGTCCAATTATTAAAGGACTGACCGTAAATCACCTACAGAACAATCACTGTCCAATTATTAAAGGACTGACCGTAAATCACCGACAGAACAATCACTGTCCAATTATTAAAGGACTGACCGTAAATCACCTCCAGAACAATCACTGTCCAATTATTAAAGGACTGACCGTAAATCACCTACAGAACAATCACTATCCAATAATTAAAGGACTGACCGTAAATCACCTACAGAACAATCACTGTCCAATTATTAAAGGACTGACCGTAAATCACCTACAGAACAATCACTGTCCAATTATTAAAGGACTGACCGTAAATCACCGACAGAACAATCACTGTCCAATTATTAAAGTACTGACCGTAAATCACCTACAGAACAATCACTGTCCAATTATTAAAGGACTGACCGTAAATCACCTACAGAACAATCACTATCCAATTATTAAAGGACTGACAGTAAATCACCTACAGAACAATCACTGTCCAATTATTAAAGGACTTACCGTAAATCACCTACAGAACAATCACTGTCCAATTATTAAAGGACTGACCGTAAATCACCGAACAGAACAATCACTGTCCAATTATTAAAGTACTAACCGTAAATCACCTACAGAACAATCACTGTCCAATTATTGAAGGACTGACCGTAAATCACCTACAGAACAATCACTATCCAATTATTAAAGGACTGACCGTAAATCACCTACAGAACAATCACTGTCCAATTATTAAAGGACTGACCATAAATCACCTACAGAACAATCACTTTCCAATTATTAAAGGACTGACTGTAAATCACCTACAGAACAATCACTGTTCAATTATTAAAGGACTGACCGTAAATCACCTACAGAACAATCACTGTCCAATTATTAAAGGACTGACAGTAAATCACCGACAGAACAATCATTGTACAATGATTAAAGGACTGACCGCAAATCACCTACAGAAGAACACTGTCCAATTATTAAAGGACTTACCGTAAATCACCTACAGAACAATCACAGTCCAATTATTAAAGGACTGACCGTAAATCACCTACAGAACAATCACTGTCCAATTATTAAAGGACTGACCGTAAATCACCGACAGAACAATCACTGTCCAATTATTAAAGGCCTGACCGTAAATCACCTACAGAACAATCAATGTCCAATTATTAAAGGACTGACCGTAAATCACCTACAGAACAATCACTGTCCAATTATTAAAGGACTGACCGTAAATTACCTACAGAACAATCACTGTCCAATTATTAAAGGACTGACCGTAATTCACCGACAGAACAATCACTGTCCAATTATTAAAGGATTGACCATAAATCACCTACAGAACAATCACTGTCCAATTATTAAAGGAGTGACCATAAATCACCTACAGAACAATCACTATCCTATTATTAAACGAATGACCGTAAATCACCTACAGAACAATCACTGTCCAATTATTAAAGTACTGACCGTAATACACCTACAGAACAATCACTGTCCAATTATTAAAGGACTGACCGTAAATCACCTACAGAACAATCACTATCCAATAATTAAAGGACTGACCGTAAATCACCTACAGAACAATCACTGTCCAATTATTAAAGGACTGACCGTAAATCACCTACAGAACAATCACTGTCCAATTATTAAAGGACTGACCGTAAATCACCGACAGAACAATCACTGTCTAATTATTAAAGTACTGACCGTAAATCACCTACAGAACAATCACTGTCCAATTATTAAAGGACTGACCGTAAATCACCTACAGAACAATCACTATCCAATTATTAAAGGACTGACAGTAAATCACCTACAGAACAATCACTGTCCAATTATTAAAGGACTTACCGTAAATCACCTACAGAACAATCACTGTCCAATTATTAAAGGACTGACCGTAAATCACCGAACAGAACAATCACTGTCCAATTATTAAAGTACTAACCGTAAATCACCTACAGAACAATCACTGTCCAATTATTGAAGGACTGACCGTAAATCACCTACAGAACAATCACTATCCAATTATTAAAGGAATGACCGTAAATCACCTACAGAACAATCACTGTCCAATTATTAAAGGACTGACCATAAATCACACACAGAACAATCACTTTCCAATTATTAAAGGACTGACTGTAAATCACCTACAGAACAATCACTGTTCAATTTTTAAAGGACTGACCGTAAATCACCTACAGAACAATCACTGTCCAATTATTAAAGGACTGACAGTAAATCACCGACAGAACAATCATTGTACAATGATTAAAGGACTGACCGCAAATCACCTACAGAAGAACACTGTCCAATTATTAAAGGACTTACCGTAAATCACCTACAGAACAATCACAGTCCAATTATTAAAGGACTGACCGTAAATCACCTACAGAACAATCACTGTCCAATTATTAAAGGACTGACCGTAAATCACCGACAGAACAATCACTGTCCAATTATTAAAGGCCTGACCGTAAATCACCTACAGAACAATCACTGTCCAATTATTAAAGGACTGACCGTAAATCACCTACAGAACAATCACTGTCCAATTATTAAAGGACTGACCGTAAATTACCTACAGAACAATCACTGTCCAATTATTAAAGGACTGACCGTAAATCACCGACAGAACAATCACTGTCCAATTATTAAAGGATTGACCATAAATCACCTACAGAACAATCACTGTCCAATTATTAAAGGAGTGACCATAAATCACCTACAGAACAATCACTATCCTATTATTAAACGAATGACCGTAAATCACCTACAGAACAATCACTGTCCAATTATTAAAGGACTGACCATAAATCACCGACAGAACAATCACTGTCCAATTATTAAAGGACTGACCGTAAATCACCTACAGAACAATCACTGTCCAATTATTAAAGGACTGACCGTAAATCACCTACAGAACAATCACTGTCCAATTATTAAAGGACTGACCGTAAATCACCGACAGAACAATCACTGTCCAATTATTAAAGTACTGACCGTAAATCACCTACAGAACAATCACTGTCCAATTATTAAAGGACTGACCGTAAATCACCTACAGAACAATCACTATCCAATTATTAAAGGACTGACAGTAAATCACCTACAGAACAATCACTGTCCAATTATTAAAGGACTTACCGTAAATCACCTACAGAACAATCACTGTCCAATTATTAAAGGACTGACCGTAAATCACCGAACAGAACAATCACTGTCCAATTATTAAAGTACTATCCGTAAATCACCTACAGAACAATCACTGTCCAATTATTAAAGGACTGACCGTAAATCACCTACAGAACAATCACTGTCCAATCATTAAAGGACTGACAGTAAATCACCTACAGAACAATCACTGTCCAATTATTAAAGGACTGACCGTAAATCACCAACAGAACAATCACTGTCCAATTATTAAAGGACTGACCGTAAATCACCTACAGAACAATCACTGTCCAATTATTAAAGGACTGACCGTAAATCACCTACAGAACAATCACTATCCAATTATTAAAGGACTGACCGTGAATCACCTACAGAACAATCACTGTCCAATTATTAAAGGACTGACAATAAATCACCTACAGAACAATCACTGTCCAATTATTAAAGGACTCACCGTAAATCACCTACAGAACAATCACTGTCCAATTATTAAAGGACTGACCGTAAATCACCGACAGAACAATCACTGTCCAATTATTAAAGGACTGACCGTAAATCACCTACAGAACAATCACTGTTCAATTATTGAAGGAATGACCGTAAATCACCTACAGAACAATCACTGTCCAATTATTAAAGGACTGACAGTAAATCACCTACAGAACAATCACTGTCCAATTATTAAAGGACTGACAGTAAATCACCTACAGAACAATCACTGTCCAATTATTAAAGGACTGACCGTCAATCACCTACAGAACAATCACTGTCCTATTATTAAAGGACTGACTGTAAATCTCCTGCAGAACAATCACTGTCCAATTATTAAAGGACTGACCATAAATCACCTACAGAACAATCACTTTCCAATTATTAAAGGACTGACTGTAAATCACCTACAGAACAATCACTGTCCAATTATTAAAGGACTGACCGTAAATCTCCGACAGAACAATCACTGTCCAATTATTAAAGGACTGACCGTAAATCACCTACAGAACAATCACTGTCCAATTATTAAAGTACTGACCGTAATACACCTACAGAACAATCACTGTCCAATTATTAAAGGACTGACCGTAAATCACCTACAGAACAATCACTATCCAATTATTAAAGGACTGACCGTAAATCACCTACAGAACAATCACTGTCCAATTATTAAAGGACTGACCATAAATCACCTACAGAACAATCACTTTCCAATTATTAAAGGACTGACCGTAAATCTCCTACAGAACAATCACTGTCCAATTATTAAAGGACTGACCGTAAATCACCTACAGAACAATCACTTTCCAATTATTAAAGGACTGACCGTAAATCACCGACAGAACAATCACTGTCCAATTATTAAAGGACTGACCGTAAATAACCTACAGAACAATCACTGTCCAATTATTAAAGGACTGACCGTAAATCACCTACAGAACAATCACTGTCCAATTATTAAAGGACTGACCGTAAATCACCGAACAGAACAATCACTGTCCAATTATTAAAGTACTAACCGTAAATCACCTACAGAACAATCACTGTCCAATTATTGAAGGACTGACCGTAAATCACCTACAGAACAATCACTATCCAATTATTAAAGGACTGACCGTAAATCACCTACAGAACAATCACTGTCCAATTATTAAAGGACTGACCATAAATCACCTACAGAACAATCACTTTCCAATTATTAAAGGACTGACTGTAAATCACCTACAGAACAATCACTGTTCAATTATTAAAGGACTGACCGTAAATCACCTACAGAACAATCACTGTCCAATTGTTAAAGGACTGACTGTAAATCACCGACAGAACAATCATTGTACAATGATTAAAGGACTGACCGCAAATCACCTACAGAAGAACACTGTCCAATTATTAAAGGACTTACCGTAAATCACCTACAGAACAATCACAGTCCAATTATTAAAGGACTGACCGTAAATCACCTACAGAACAATCACTGTCCAATTATTAAAGGACTGACCGTAAATCACCGACAGAACAATCACTGTCCAATTATTAAAGGCCTGACCGTAAATCACCTACAGAACAATCACTGTCCAATTATTAAAGGACTGACCGTAAATCACCTACAGAACAATCACTGTCCAATTATTAAAGGACTGACCGTAAATTACCTACAGAACAATCACTGTCCAATTATTAAAGGACTGACCGTAAATCACCGACAGAACAATCACTGTCCAATTATTAAAGGATTGACCATAAATCACCTACAGAACAATCACTGTCCAATTATTAAAGGAGTGACCATAAATCACCTACAGAACAATCACTATCCTATTATTAAACGAATGACCGTAAATCACCTACAGAACAATCACTGTCCAATTATTAAAGGACTGACCATAAATCACCTACAGAACAATCACTGTCCAATTATTAAAGGACTGACCGTAAATCACCTACAGAACAATCAATATCCAATTATTTAAGGACTGAAAGTAAATCACCTACAGAACAATCACTATCCAATTATTAAAGGACTGACCGTAAATCACCTACAGAACAATCATTGTCCAATTATTAAAGGACTGACCGTAAATCACCTACAGAACAATCACTGTCCAATTATTAAAGGACTGAGCGGAAATCACTGACAGAACAATCATTGTACAATGATTAAAGGACTGACCGCAAATCACCTACAGAAGAACACTGTCCAATTATTAAAGGACTTACCGTAAATCACCTACAGAACAATCACAGTCCAATTATTAAAGGACTGACCGTAAATCACCTACAGAACAATCACTGTCCAATTATTGAAGGACTGACCGTAAATCACCGACAGAACAATCACTGTCCAATTATTAAAGGCCTGACCGTAAATCACCTACAGAACAATCACTGTCCAATTATTAAAGGACTGACCGTAAATCACCTACAGAACAATCACTGTCCAATTATTAAAGGACTGACCGTAAATTACCTACAGAACAATCACTGTCCAATTATTAAAGGACTGACCGTAAATCACCGACAGAACAATCACTGTCCAATTATTATAGGATTGACCATAAATCACCGACAGAACAATCACTGTCCAATTATTAAAGGAGTGACCATAAATCACCGACAGAACAATCACTATCCTATTATTAAAGGAATGACCGTAAATCACCTACAGAACAATCACTGTCCAATTATTAAAGGACTGACCATAAATCACCTACAGAACAATCACTGTCCAATTATTAAAGGAGTGACCATAAATCACCTACAGAACAATCACTGTCCAATTATTAAAGGACTGACCGTAAATCACCTACAGAACAATCACTGTTCAATTTTTAAAGGACTGACCGTAAATCACCTACAGAACAATCACTGTCCAATTATTAAAGGACTGACAGTAAATCACCGACAGAACAATCACTGTCCAATGATTATAGGACTGACCGTAAATCACCTACAGAACAATCACTGTCCAATTATTAAAGGACTGACCGTAAATCACCTACAGAACAATCACTGTCCAATTATTAAAGGACTGACCGTAAATCACCTACAGAACAATCACTGTCCAATTATTAAAGGACTGACCGTAAATCACCTACAGAACAATCACTGTCCAATTATTAAAGGAGTGACCATAAATCACCTACAGAACAATCACTATCCTGTTATTAAAGGACTGACCGTAAATCACCTACAGAACAATCACTGTCCAATTATTAAAGGACTGACCGTAAATCACCTACAGAACAATCACTGTCCAATTATTAAAGGACTGACCGTAAATCACCTGCAGAACAATCACTGTCCAATCATTAAAGGACTGACAGTAAATCACCTACAGAACAATCACTGTCCAATCATTAAAGGACTGACAGTAAATCACCTACAGAACAATCACTGTCCAATTATTAAAGGACTGACCGTAAATCACCAACAGAACAATCACTGTCCAATTATTAAAGGACTGACCGTAAATCACCTACAGAACAATCACTGTCCAATTATTAAAGGACTGACCGTAAATCACCTACAGAACAATCACTATCCAATTATTAAAGGACTGACCGTGAATCACCGACAGAACAATCACTGTCCAATTATTAAAGGACTGACAATAAATCACCTACAGAACAATCACTGTCCAATTATTAAAGGACTGACCGTAAATCACCTACAGAACAATCACTGTCCAATTATTAAAGGACTGACCGTAAATCACCGACAGAACAATCACTGTCCAATTATTAAAGGACTGACCGTAAATCACCTACAGAACAATCACTGTTCAATTATTAAAGGACTGACCGTAAATCACCTACAGAACAATCACTGTCTAATTATTAAAGGACTGACAGTAAATCACCGACAGAACAATCACTCTCCAATTATTAAAGGACTGACCGTAAATCACCTACAGAACAATCACTGTCCAAATATTAAAGGACTGACAGTAAATCACCTACAGAACAATCACTGTCCAATTATTAAAGGACTGACAGTAAATCACCTACAGAACAATCACTGTCCAATTATTAAAGGACTGACCGTCAATCACCTACAGAACAATCACTGTCCAATTATTAAAGGACTGACTGTAAATCTCCTGCAGAACAATCAATGTCCAATTATTAAAGGACTGACCGTGAATCACCAACAGAACAATCACTGTCCAATTATTAAAGGACTGACCGTAAATCAGCTACAGAACAATCAATATCCAATTATTTAAGGACTGACCGTAAATCACCTACAGAACAATCACTATCCAATTATTAAAGGACTGACCGTAAATCACCTACAGAACAATCATTGTCCAATTATTAAAGGACTGACCGTAAATCACCTACAGAACAATCACTGTCCAATTATTAAAGGACTGAGCGGAAATCACCGACAGAACAATCATTGTACAATGATTAAAGGACTGACCGCAAATCACCTACAGAAGAACACTGTCCAATTATTAAAGGACTTACCGTAAATCACCTACAGAACAATCACAGTCCAATTATTAAAGGACTGACCGTAAATCACCTACAGAACAATCACTGTCCAATTATTAAAGGACTGACCGTAAATCACCGACAGAACAATCACTGTCCAATTATTAAAGGCCTGACCGTAAATCACCTACAGAACAATCACTGTCCAATTATTAAAGGACTGACCGTAAATCACCGACAGAACAATCACTGTCCAATTATTAAAGGATTGACCATAAATCACCTACAGAACAATCACTGTCCAATTATTAAAGGAGTGACCATAAATCACCTACAGAACAATCACTATCCTATTATTAAAGGAATGACCGTAAATCACCTACAGAACAATCACTGTCCAATTATTAAAGGACTGACCGTAAATCACCTACAGAACAATCACTGTCCAATTATTAAAGGACTGACCGTAAATCACCTACAGAACAATCACTGTCCAATCATTAAAGGACTGACAGTAAATCACCTACAGAACAAGCACTGTCCAATTATTAAAGGACTGACCGTAAATCACCTACAGAACAATCACTGTCCAATTATTAAAGGACTGACAGTAAATCACCTGCAGAACAATCACTGTCCAATCATTAAAGGACTGACAGTAAATCACCTACAGAACAATCACTGTCCAATTATTAAAGGACTGACCGTAAATCACCTACAGAACAATCACTGTCCAATTATTAAAGGACTGACCGTAAATCACCTACAGAACAATCACTGGCCAATTATTAAAGGACTGACCGTAAATCACCTACAGAACAATCACTGTCCAATTATTAAAGGACTGACCGTAAATCACCTACAGAACAATCACTGTCCAATTATTAAAGGACTGACCATAAATCACCTACAGAACAATCACTGTCCAATTATTAAAGGACTGACCGTAAATCACATACAGAACAATCACTGTCCAATTATTAAAGGACTGACCGTAAATCACCGACAGAACAATCACTGTCCAATTATTAAAGGACTGACCGTAAATCACCTACAGAACAATCACTGTCCAATTATTAAAGGACAGACCGTAAATCACCTACAGAACAATCACTGTCCAATTATTAAAGGACTGACCGTAAATCACCGACAGAACAATCACTGTCCAATTATTAAAGGACTGACCGTAAATCACCTACAGAACAATCACTGTCCAATTATTAAAGGACTGACAGTAAATTACCTACAGAACAATCACTGTCCAATTATTAAAGGACTGACAGTAAATCACCTACAGAACAATCACTGTCCAATTATTAAAGGACTGACCGTAAATCACCGACAGAACAATCACTGTCCAATTGTTAAAGGACTGACCGTAAATCACCTACAGAACAATCACTGTCCAATTATTAAAGGACTGACCGTAAATCACCTCCAGAACAATCACTGTCCAATTATTAAAGGACTGACCGTAAATTACCTACAGAACAATCACTGTCCAATTATTAAAGGACTGACCGTAAATCACCGACAGAACAATCACTGTCCAATTATTAAAGGACTGACCGTAAATCACCTACAGAACAATCACTGTCCAATTATTAAAGGACTGACCGTAAATCACCTACAGAACAATCACTGTCCAATTATTAAAGGACTGACCGTAAATCACCTACAGAACAATCACTGGAGAATTATTAAAGGACTGACCGTAAATCACCTACAGAACAATCACTGTCCAATTATTAAAGGAGTGACCATAAATCACCTACAGAACAATCACTGTCCAATTATTAAAGGAGTGACCATAAATCACCTACAGAGCAATCACTATCCTATTATTAAAGGACTGACAGTAAATCACCTACAGAACAATCACTGTCCAATTATTAAAGGACTGACCGTAAATCACCTACAGAACAATCACTGTCAATTATTAAAGGACTGACCGTAAATCACCTACAGAACAATCACTGTCCAATTATTAAAGGACTGACCGTAAATCACCTACAGAACAATCACTGTCCAATTATTAAAGGACTGACCGTAAATCACCTACAGAACAATCACTGTCCAATCATTAAAGGACTGACAGTAAATCACCTACAGAACAATCACTGTCCAATTATTAAAGGACTGACCGTAAATCACCTACAGAACAATCACTGTCCAATTATTAAAGGACTGACCGTAAATCACCTACAGAACAATCACTGTCCAATCATTAAAGGACTGACAGTAAATCACCTACAGAACAATCACTGTCCAATTATTAAAGGACTGACCGTAAATCACCTACAGAACAATCACTGTCCAATTATTAAAGGACTGACCGTAAATCACCTACAGAACAATCACTGTCCAATTATTAAAGGACTGACCGTAAATCACCTACAGAACAATCACTATCCAATTATTAAAGGACTGACCGTAAATCACCTACAGAACAATCACTGTCCAATTATTAAAGGACTGACCATAAATCACCTACAGAACAATCACTGTCCAATTATTAAAGGACTGACCGTAAATCACCTACAGAACAATCACTGTCCAATTATTAAAGAACTGACCGTAAATCACCGACAGAACAATCACTGTCCAATTATTAAAGGACTGACCGTAAATCACCTACAGAACAATCACTGTCCAATTATTAAAGGACTGACCGTAAATCACCTACAGAACAATCACTGTCCAATTATTAAAGGACTGACAGTAAATCACCGACAGAACAATCACTGTCCAATTATTAAAGGACTGACCGTAAATCACCTACAGAACAATCACTGTCCAATTATTAAAGGACTGACAGTAAATCACCTGCAGAACAATCACTGTCCAATTATTAAAGGACTGACCGTCAATCACCTCCAGAACAATCACTGTCCAATTATTAAAGGACTGACTGTAAATCACCTGCAGAACAATCACTGTCCAATTATTAAAGGACTGACCGTGAATCACCAACAGAACAATCACTGTCCAATTATTAAAGGACTGACCGTAAATCACCTAAAGAACAATCAATATCCAATTATTAAAGGACTGACCGTAAATCACCTACAGAACAATCACTATCCAATTATTAAAGGACTGACCGTAAATCACCTACAGAACAATCATTGTCCAATTATTAAAGGACTGACCGTAAATCACCTACAGAACAATCACTGTCCAATTATTAAAGGACTGAGCGGAAATCACAGACAGAACAATCATTGTACAATGATTAAAGGACTGACCGCAAATCACCGACAGAAGAACACTGTCCAATTATTAAAGGACTTACCGTAAATCACCTACAGAACAATCTCTGTCCAATTATTAAAGGACTGACCGTAAATCACCTACAGAACAATCACTGTACAAATATATAAGGACTGACCGTAAATCACCGACAGAACAATCACTGTCCAATTATTAAAGGCCTGACCGTAAATCACCTACAGAACAATCACTGTCCAATTATTAAAGGACTGACCGTAAATCACCTACAGAACAATCACTGTCCAATTATTAAAGGACTGACCGTAAATTACCTACAGAACAATCACTGTCCAATTATTAAAGGACTGACCGTAAATCACCGACAGAACAATCACTGTCCAATTATAAAAGGATTAACCATAAATCACCTACAGAACAATCACTGTCCAATTATTAAAGGAGTGACCATAAATCACCTACAGAACAATCACTATCCTATTATTAAAGGAATGACCGTAAATCACCTACAGAACAATCACTGTCCAATTATTAAAGGACTGACCGTAAATCACCTACAGAACAATCACTGTCCAATTATTAAAGGACTGACCATAAATCACCTACAGAACAATCACTGTCCAATCATTAAAGGACTGACAGTAAATCACCTGCAGAACAATCACTGTCCAATCATTAAAGGACTGACAGTAAATCACCTACAGAACAATCACTGTCCAATTATTAAAGGACTGACCGTAAATCACCTACAGAACAATCACTGTCCAATTATTAAAGGACTGACCGTAAATCACCTACAGAACAATCACTGGCCAATTATTAAAGGACTGACCGTAAATCACCTTCAGAACAATCACTGTCCAATTATTAAAGGACTGACCATAAATCACCTACAGAACAATCATTGTCCAATTATTAAAGGACTGACCGTAAATCACATACAGAACAATCACTGTCCAATTATTAAAGGACTGACCGTAAATCACCGACAGAACAATCACTGTCCAATTATTAAAGGACTGACCGTAAATCACCTACAGAACAATCACTGTCCAATTATTAAAGGACTGACCGTAAATCACCTACAGAACAATCACTGTCCAATTATTAAAGGACTGACAGTAAATCACCGACAGAACAATCACTGTCCAATTATTAAAGGACTGACCGTAAATCACCTACAGAACTATCACTGTCCAATTATTAAAGGACTGACAGTAAATCACCTACAGAACAATCACTGTCCAATTATTAAAGGACTGACAGTAAATCACCTACAGAACAATCACTGTCCAATTATTAAAGGACTGGCCGTCAATCACCTACAGAACTATCACTGTCCAATTATTAAAGGACTGACCGTAAATCACCTACAGAACAATCTCTATCCAATTATTAAAGGACTGACCGTGAATTACCGACAGAACAATCACTGTCCAAATATTAAAGGACTGACCGTAAATCACCTACAGAACAATCACTGTCCAATTATTAAAGGACTGACCGTAAATCACCTACAGAACAATCACTGTCCAATTATTAAAGGACTGACAGTAAATCACCGACAGAACAATCACTGTCCAATTATTAAAGGACTGACCGTAAATCACCTACAGAACAATCACTGTCCAATTATTGAAGGACTGACAGTAAATCACCTACAGAACAATCACTGTCCAATTATTAAAGGACTGACAGTAAATCACCTACAGAACAATCACTGTCCAATTATTAAAGGACTGACCGTAAATCACCTACAGAACAATCACTGTCCAATTATTAAAGGACTGACAGAAAATCACCTACAGAACAATCACTGTCCAATTATTAAAGGACTGACCGTCAATCACCTACAGAACAATCACTGTCCAATTATTAAAGGACTGACCGTAAATCACCTGCAGAACAATCACTATCCAATTATTAAAGGACTGACCGTGAATCACCTACAGAACAATCACTTTCCAAATATTAAAGGACTGACCGTAAATCACCTACAGAACAATCACTATCCAATTATTAAAGGACTGACCGTAAATCACCTACAGAACAATCACTATCCAATTATTAAAGGACTGACCGTAAATCACCTACAGAACAATCACTGTCCAATTATTAAAGGACTGACCGTAAATCACCTACAGAACAATCACTGTCCAATTATTAAAGGACTGACCATAAATCACCTACAGAACAATCACTGTCCAATCATTAAAGGACTGACAGTAAATCACCTGCAGAACAATCACTGTCCAATCATTAAAGGACTGACAGTAAATCACCTACAGAACAATCACTGTCCAATTATTAAAGGACTGACCGTAAATCACCTACAGAACAATCACTGTCCAATTATTAAAGGACTGACCGTAAATCACCTACAGAACAATCACTGGCCAATTATTAAAGGACTGACCGTAAATCACCTTCAGAACAATCACTGTCCAATTATTAAAGGACTGACCGTAAATCACCTACAGAACAATCACTGTCCAATTATTAAAGGACTGACCATAAATCACCTACAGAACAATCATTGTCCAATTATTAAAGGACTGACCGTAAATCACATACAGAACAATCACTGTCCAATTATTAAAGGACTGACCGTAAATCACCGACAGAACAATCACTGTCCAATTATTAAAGGACTGACCGT
The DNA here is from genome assembly GCF_036365525.1 of Heterodontus francisci. Classification (NCBI taxonomy): domain Eukaryota; kingdom Metazoa; phylum Chordata; class Chondrichthyes; order Heterodontiformes; family Heterodontidae; genus Heterodontus; species Heterodontus francisci. The sequence goes on from NW_027140240.1 coordinate 1,409,320, forward strand.
AAATCACCTACAGAACAATCACTGTCCAATTATTAAAGGACTGACCGTAAATCACCTACAGAACAATCACTGTCCAATTATTAAAGGACTGACAGTAAATCACCGACAGAACAATCACTGTCCAATTATTAAAGGACTGACCGTAAATCACCTACAGAACAATCACTGTCCAATTATTAAAGGACTGACAGTAAATCACCTACAGAACAATCACTGTCCAATTATTAAAGGACTGACAGTAAATCACCTACAGAACAATCACTGTCCAATTATTAAAGGACTGGCCGTCAATCACCTACAGAACTATCACTGTCCAATTATTAAAGGACTGACCGTAAATCACCTACAGAACAATCTCTATCCAATTATTAAAGGACTGACCGTGAATTACCGACAGAACAATCACTGTCCAAATATTAAAGGACTGACCGTAAATCACCTACAGAACAATCACTGTCCAATTATTAAAGGACTGACCGTAAATCACCTACAGAACAATCACTGTCCAATTATTAAAGGACTGACAGTAAATCACCTACAGAACAATCACTGTCCAATTATTAAAGGACTGACCGTAAATCACCTACAGAACAATCACTGTCCAATTATTGAAGGACTGACAGTAAATCACCTACAGAACAATCACTGTCCAATTATTAAAGGACTGACAGTAAATCACCTACAGAACAATCACTGTCCAATTATTAAAGGACTGACCGTAAATCACCTACAGAACAATCACTGTCCAATTATTAAAGGACTGACAGAAAATCACCTACAGAACAATCACTGTCCAATTATTAAAGGACTGACCGTCAATCACCTACAGAACAATCACTGTCCAATTATTAAAGGACTGACCGTAAATCACCTGCAGAACAATCACTATCCAATTATTAAAGGACTGACCGTGAATCACCTACAGAACAATCACTGTCCAAATATTAAAGGACTGACCGTAAATCACCTACAGAACAATCACTATCCAATTATTAAAGGACTGACCGTAAATCACCTACAGAACAATCACTATCCAATTATTAAAGGACTGACCGTAAATCACCTACAGAACAATCATTGTCCAATTATTAAAGGACTGACCGTAAATCACCTACAGAACAATCACTGTCCAATTATTAAAGGACTGACCGGAAATCACCGACAGAACAATCATTGTACAATGATTAAAGGTCTGACCGTAAATCACCGACAGAAGAACACTGTCCAATTATTAAGGGACTTACCGTAAATCACCTACAGAACAATCACTGTCCAATTATTAAAGGACTGACCGTAAATCACCTACAGAACAATCACTGTCCAATTATTAAAGGACTGACCGTAAATCACCGACAGAACAATCACTGTCCAATTATTAAAGGACTGACCGTAAATCACCTACAGAACAATCACTGTCCAATTATTAAAGGACTGACCGTAAATCACCTCCAGAACAATCACTGTCCAATTATTAAAGGACTGACCTTAAATTACCTACAGAACAATCACTGTCCAATTATTAAAGGACTGACCGTAAATCACCGACAGAACAATCACTGTCCAATTATTAAAGGAGTGACCATAAATCACCTACAGAACAATCACTGTCCAATTATTAAAGGAGTGACCATAAATCACCTACAGAACAATCACTATCCTATTATTAAAGGAATGACCGTAAATCACCTACAGAACAATCACTGTCCAATTATTAAAGGACTGACCGTAAATCACCTACAGAACAATCACTGTCCAATTATTAAAGGACTGACCGTAAATCACCTACAGAACAATCACTGTCCAATCATTAAAGGACTGATAGTAAATCACCTACAGAACAAGCACTGTCCAATTATTAAAGTACTGACCGTAAATCACCTAAAAAACAATCACTGTCCAATCATTAAAGGACTGACAGTAAATCACCTACAGAACAATCACTGTCCAATTATTAAAGGACTGACCGTAAATCACCTACAGAACAATTACTGTCCAATTATTAAAGGACTGACCGTAAATCACCTACAGAACAATCACTATCCAATTATTAAAGGACTGACCATAAATCACCTACAGAACAATCACTGTCCAATTATTAAAGGACTGACCGTAAATCACCTACAGAACAATCACTGTCCAATTATTAAAGGACTGACAGTAAATCACCTACAGAACAATCACTGTCCAATTATTAAAGGACTGACCGTAAATCACCTACAGAACAATCACTGTCCAATTATTAAATGACTGACAGTAAATCAGCGACAGAACAATCACTGTCCAATTATTAAAGGACTGACCGTAAATCACCTACAGAACAATCACTGTCCAATTATTAAAGGACTGACAGTAAATCACCGACAGAACAATCACTGTCCAATTATTAAAGGACTGACAGTAAATCACCTACAGAACAATCACTGTCCAATTATTAAAGGACTGACCGTAAATCACCTACAGAACAATCACTGTCCAATTATTAAAGGACTGACCGTAAATCACCTACAGAACAATCACTGTCCAATTATTAAAGGACTGACAGTAAATCAGCGACAGAACAATCACTGTCCAATTATTAAAGGACTGACCGTAAATCACCTACAGAACAATCACTGTCCAATTATTAAAGGACTGACAGTAAATCACCTACAGAACAATCACTGTCCAATTATTAAAGGACTGACCGTAAAGCACCGAAAAAACAATCACTGTCCAATCATTAAAGGACTGACAGTAAATCACCTACAGAACAATCACTGTCCAATTATTAAAGGACTGACCGTAAATCACCTACAGAACAATTACTGTCCAATTATTAAAGGACTGACCGTAAATCACCTACAGAACAATCACTATCCAATTATTAAAGGACTGACCATAAATCACCTACAGAACAATCACTGTCCAATTATTAAAGGACTGACCGTAAATCACCTACAGAACAATCACTGTCCAATTATTAAAGGTCTGACCGTAAATCACCTACAGAACAATCACTGTCCAATTATTAAAGGACTGACCGTAAATCACCTAAAAAACAATCACTGTCCAATCATTAAAGGACTGACAGTAAATCACCTACAGAACAATCACTGTCCAATTATTAAAGGACTGACCGTAAATCACCTACAGAACAATTACTGTCCAATTATTAAAGGACTGACCGTAAATCACTTACAGAACAATCACTATCCAATTATTAAAGGACTGACCATAAATCACCTACAGAACAATCACTGTCCAATTATTCAAGGACTGACCGTAAATCACCTACAGAACAATCACTGTCCAATTATTAAAGGACTGACCGTAAATCAACTACAGAACAATCACTGTCCAATTATTAAAGGACTGACCGTAAATCACCTACAGAACAATCACTGTCCAATTATTAAATGACTGACAGTAAATCAGCGACAGAACAATCACTGTCCAATTATTAAAGGACTGACCGTAAATCACCTACAGAACAATAACTGTCCAATTATTAAAGGACTGACAGTAAATCACCTACAGAACAATCACTGTCCAATTATTAAAGGACTGACAATAAATCACCTACAGAACAATCACTGTCCAATTATTAAAGGACTGACCGTAAATCACCTACAGAACAATCACTGTCCAATTATTAAAGGACTGACCGTAAATCACCTACAGAACAATCACTGTCCAATTATTAAAGTACTGACAGTAAATCAGCGACAGAACAATCACTGTCCAATTATTAAAGGACTGACCTTAAATCACCTACAGAACAATCACTGTCCAATTATTAAAGGACTGACCGTAAATCACCTAAAAAACAATCACTGTCCAATCATTAAAGGACTGACAGTAAATCACCTACAGAACAATCACTGTCCAATTATTAAAGGACTGACCGTAAATCACCTACAGAACAATTACTGTCCAATTATTAAAGGACTGACCGTAAATCACTTACAGAACAATCACTATCCAATTATTAAAGGACTGACCATAAATCACCTACAGAACAATCACTGTCCAATTATTCAAGGACTGACCGTAAATCACCTACAGAACAATCACTGTCCAATTATTAAAGCACTGACCGTAAATCACCTACAGAACAATCACTGTCCAATTATTAAAGGACTGACCGTAAATCACCTACAGAACAATCACTGTCCAATTATTAAATGACTGACAGTAAATCAGCGACAGAACAATCACTGTCCAATTATTAAAGGACTGACCGTAAATCACCTACAGAACAATAACTGTCCAATTATTAAAGGACTGACAGTAAATCACCTACAGAACAATCACTGTCCAATTATTAAAGGACTGACAATAAATCACCTACAGAACAATCACTGTCCAATTATTAAAGAACTGACCGTAAATCACCTACAGAACAATCACTGTCCAATTATTAAAGGACTGACCGTAAATCACCTACAGAACAATCACTGTCCAATTATTAAAGTACTGACAGTAAATCAGCGACAGAACAATCACTGTCCAATTATTAAAGGACTGACCGTAAATCACCAACAGAACAATCACTGTCCAATTATTAAAGGACTGACAGTAAATCACCTACAGAACAATCACTGTCCAATTATTAAAGGACTGACAGTAAATCACCTACAGAACAATCACTGTCCAATTATTAAAGGACTGACCGTCAATCAACTACAGAACAACCACTGTCCAATTATTAAAGGACTGACCGTAAATCACCTACAGAACAATCACTATCCAATTATTAAAGGACTGACCGTGAATCACCGACAGAACAATCACTGTCCAATTATTAAAGGAATGACCGTAAATCACCTACAGAACAATCACTATCCAATTATTAAAGGACTGACCGTAAATCACCTACAGAACAATCACTATCCAATTATTAAAGGACTGACCGTAAATCACCTAGAGAACAATCATTGTCCAGTTATTAAAGGACTGACCGTAAATCACCTACAGAACAATCAATGTCCAATTATTAAAGGACTGACCGTGAATCACCGACAGAACAATCACTGTCCAATTATTAAAGGAATGACCGTAAATCACCTACAGAACAATCACTATCCAATTATTAAAGGACTGACCGTAAATCACCTAAAAAACAATCACTGTCCAATCATTAAAGGACTGACATTAAATCACCTACAGAACAATCACTGTCCAATTATTAAAGGACTGACCGTAAATCACCTACAGAACAATTACTGTCCAATTATTAAAGGACTGACCGTAAATCACCTACAGAACAATCACTATCCAATTATTAAAGGACTGACCATAAATCACCTACAGAACAATCACTGTCCAATTATTAAAGGACTGACCGTAAATCACCTACAGAACAATCACTGTCCAATTATTAAAGGACTGACCGTAAATCACCTACAGAACAATCACTGTCCAATTATTAAAGGACTGACCGTAAATCACCTACAGAACAATCACTGTCCAATTATTAAATGACTGACAGTAAATCAGCGACAGAACAATCACTGTCCAATTATTAAACGACTGACCGTAAATCACCTACAGAACAATCACTGTCCAATTATTAAAGTACTGACAGTAAATCAGCGACAGAACAATCACTGTCCAATTATTAAAGGACTGACCTTAAATCACCTACAGAACAATCACTGTCCAATTATTAAAGGACTGACCGTAAATCACCTAAAAAACAATCACTGTCCAATCATTAAAGGACTGACAGTAAATCACCTACAGAACAATCACTGTCCAATTATTAAAGGACTGACAGTAAATCAGCGACAGAACAATCACTGTCCAATTATTAAAGGACTGACCTTAAATCACCTACAGAACAATCACTGTCCAATTATTAAAGGACTGACCGTAAATCACCTAAAAAACAATCACTGTCCAATCATTAAAGGACTGACAGTAAATCACCTACAGAACAATCACTGTCCAATTATTAAAGGACTGACCGTAAATCACCTACAGAACAATTACTGTCCAATTATTAAAGGACTGACAGTAAATCACCTACAGAACAATCACTGTCCAATTATTAAAGGACTGACAATAAATCACCTACAGAACAATCACTGTCCAATTATTAAAGGACTGACCGTAAATCACCTACAGAACAATCACTGTCCAATTATTAAAGGACTGACCGTAAATCACCTACAGAACAATCACTGTCCAATTATTAAAGTACTGACAGTAAATCAGCGACAGAACAATCACTGTCCAATTATTAAAGGACTGACCGTAAATCACCAACAGAACAATCACTGTCCAATTATTAAAGGACTGACAGTAAATCACCTACAGAACAATCACTGTCCAATTATTAAAGGACTGACAGTAAATCACCTACAGAACAATCACTGTCCAATTATTAAAGGACTGACCGTCAATCAACTACAGAACAATCACTGTCCAATTATTAAAGGACTGACCGTAAATCACCTACAGAACAATCACTATCCAATTATTAAAGGACTGACCGTGAATCACCGACAGAACAATCACTGTCCAATTATTAAAGGAATGACCGTAAATCACCTACAGAACAATCACTATCCAATTATTAAAGGACTGACCGTAAATCACCTACAGAACAATCACTATCCAATTATTAAAGGACTGACCGTAAATCACCTAGAGAACAATCATTGTCCAATTATTAAAGGACTGACCGTAAATCACCTACAGAACAATCAATGTCCAATTATTAAAGGACTGACCGTGAATCACCGACAGAACAATCACTGTCCAATTATTAAAGGAATGACCGTAAATCACCTACAGAACAATCACTATCCAATTATTAAAGGACTGACCGTAAATCACCTAAAAAACAATCACTGTCCAATCATTAAAGGACTGATAGTAAATCACCTACAGAACAATCACTGTCCAATTATTAAAGGACTGACCGTAAATCACCTACAGAACAATTACTGTCCAATTATTAAAGGACTGACCGTAAATCACCTACAGAACAATCACTATCCAATTATTAAAGGACTGACCATAAATCACCTACAGAACAATCACTGTCCAATTATTAAAGGACTGACCGTAAATCACCTACAGAACAATCACTGTCCAATTATTAAAGGACTGACCGTAAATCACCTACAGAACAATCACTGTCCAATTATTAAAGGACTGACCGTAAATCACCTACAGAACAATCACTGTCCAATTATTAAATGACTGACAGTAAATCAGCGACAGAACAATCACTGTCCAATTATTAAACGACTGACCGTAAATCACCTACAGAACAATCACTGTCCAATTATTAAAGGACTGACAGTAAATCACCTCCAGAACAATCACTGTCCAATTATTAAAGGACTGACAGTAAATCACCTACAGAACAATCACTGTCCAATTATTAAAGGACTGACCGTAAATCACCTACAGAACAATCACTGTCCAATTATTAAAGGACTGACCGTAAATCACCTACAGAACAATCACTGTCCAATTATTAAAGGACTGACAGTAAATCAGCGACAGAACAATCACTGTCCAATTATTAAAGGACTGACCGTAAATCACCTACAGAACAATCACTGTCCAATTATTAAAGGACTGACAGTAAATCACCTACAGAACAATCACTGTCCAATTATTAAAGGACTGACAGTAAATCACCTACAGAACAATCACTGTCCAATTATTAAAGGACTGACCGTCAATCACCTACAGAACAATCACTGTCCAATTATTAAAGGACTGACCGTAAATCACCTACAGAACAATCACTATCCAATTATTAAAGGACTGACCGTGAATCACCGACAGAACAATCACTGTCCAATTATTAAAGGAATGACCGTAAATCACCTACAGAACAATCACTGTCCAATTATTAAAGGACTGACCGTGAATCACCGACAGTACAATCACTGTCCAATTATTAAAGGAATGACCGTAAATCACCTACAGAACAATCACTATCCAATTATTAAAGGACTGACCGTAAATCACCTACAGAACAATCACTATCCAATTATTAAAGGACTGACCGTAAATCACCTACAGAACAATCATTGTCCAATTATTAAAGGACTGACCGTAAATCACCTACAGAACAATCACTGTCCAATTATTAAAGGACTGACCGTGAATCACCGACAGAACAATCACTGTCCAATTATTAAAGGAATGACCGTAAATCACCTACAGAACAATCACTATCCAATTATTAAAGGACTGACCGTAAATCACCTACAGAACAATCACTACCCAATTATTAAAGGACTGACCGTAAATCACCTACAGAACAATCATTGTCCAATTATTAAAGGACTGACTGGAAATCACCGACAGAACAATCATTGTACAATGATTAAAGGACTGACCGTAAATCACCTACAGAACAATCACTGTCCAATCATTAAAGGACTGACAGTAAATCACCTACAGAACAATCACTATCCAATAATTAAAGGACTGACCGGAAATCACCTACGGAACAATCACTGTCCAGTCATTAAAGGACTGACAGTAAATCACCTACAGAACAATCACTGTCCAATTATTAAAGGACTGACCGTAAATCACCTACAGAACAATCACTATCCAATTATTAAAGGACTGACCGTGAATCACCGACAGAACAATCACTGTCCAATTATTAAAGGACTGACCGTAAATCTCCTACAGAACAATCACTGTCCAATTATTAAAGGAGT